>NC_059497.1:2703920-3004356 GCF_018139145.2 Gymnogyps californianus | reverse complement strand
AAAGCAACCAACTGTTATGGCCCTTGGGTTTCTTAAGGGGGTGGACTCCCTTCTCCCAAAAAGGAAAACCAGACTTGTTTCCTGCTGCTTCATCTGGATCAGAGTAAACAAGTGGGCTCTGTAAAACTCCCTGACCCAGGAACAGGTCATCTCCACCCTGCACTCCACCGCCTTGCCCTGCCGCAGCACTTGCTCCCCAGGTCTGGCCACAGTCCTTCAGCTCTCCGAGCCCTCTGACAGCCGGAGCAGACAGAGCCTGTAGCTTAGCAACAGCCACCTACAAGCCGCCTTTCATCACCCATCACTTTGGATGATCCAAGTGGGTATCCTGATGCTTTCCGGGGACCACAGCATGGAGCAATGATGCGGATCTCCCTGGAAGGGGAGAAGCCTCGAGGTGCACCAGGCTGCACGCAGCGCAGAGGCACACGGGCTGTTGCCACTGTACCCCAGACTCATCCTGCGTGTAGCACACTGGGGATGCCACATTATTTCTTCTACAAATTCATGCCTGTTGTGTTGATCAGGTAAGCAGGGAGACAGAGGTGGCCCTCAGAGCACAGCCAGGGCCAGGGCATTTGCTGTTATCTCGGACAGGTACAACGCAGCATCCCCACAAACTCCTCATCTCTGCCTCAGGGCTCAGCCTGCAGGGCCCATCTGAAGGGGAGATCAGCTTCCACAGTCATGTTAGTTCCTACATCTCCTCTGAAAGTGTGAATTAGAGGAGGGTGATGGAAAAGCATCAGTGAAACAGGTCTCAGACAACTGGACTGAGATCCATCAAAATCGCTTCACATACAAGTCTGAGCTGGCATGAAAACCAATCAATCCAAGCACGGCTGTTAATTTTAACTTATTCTCCCAAATAAATTTCAGTAGTCAGCTAAACATCATTTATGGCATAAAGAATGTGGTTAATAAACCCATAAATACTCCTTGGGCCATAACCCTCCAGCAGCAGGACCCAGCGCGGGCACATGCGCACATCCCCGGCACTCTGGGGGCCACAGTACAAAGGAACACAAAGCAACAATAAAAAGCAGCAGCAAGTCAAGCCACGCTTTGCATCTTCCCAGCAACTGAGGAGAAAGGAGTAAACAACAGACTAGATCACCAGCTGCTCTTCTCCCCTCCCTTCAATCCCTTGTCCTCTGATGTGCATCACCGCCCGCAACTGGATCAGCTCAGGGATTTTTGCCTTGGCAGTTTAAGCAGCTCTGGACTATTGCTTTCATGAATAATTTATTTTCTTTCCAGGTGAATTTTCATGCGTTACCGTGGACAAATTCAGCATGGGCCAGCAAATTAGAAAAGCAGAGCCAGCTCCTATTTCTAGGAGCATGACAGATTTGCATCCTGACCTCCGAGAAGTCATTTTCCTGCCCTGGGCCTCAATTTCTTCAACGATGAAGTGCAGTCCTGGGATGAGACACAATCAGCATCACTCAAATGTCTGACAGAAGCAGAACCTCACGGCTGGTGCCAGACAGTTTCTCTGCTGTCACTAAGGCTATCCAAAGCTCGAGCATAATTGTCTAAAATTGCCGAAAAATTCTTTTTCCACATACCAGCACACAGAGTATGATTCAAAGCACTTGGAGATGGCTGACGATTTCTGTGGAGTGCTGGGCAGGTCCTTCATGAGAACAGGCAGAGCAAAGACCTGCAAATTCAGCCCAGCTGTAGTCCCAGACAGCAGGAACCAGCAGATCCAGAGAGCCACCACCCTCAGCAGCAGTAATGCAAAGCTCTGCCTGAATTCAGCTGCCTTGGCATACAGATAATTTGCTATTCTTCTCTTTCATGCTCTTTAAAGAAAAATCAAGGTCAGTCTGAAACATTGTACCCACACCCTTTGTCTCCATCTCTCCAGCATCACCTCTCACTAGAAAGCAATGCCAGCGCTGCGCCGTAGGAGCTGGGAGCTGTCAAAATGTGCTGACCAAACACCCCCGTGCACTGCAGCCATGTTCTCCTCCCAGGCAGAGGGAATTATCACTTAATTATACCAAACAAATTGATCGCATTAACATTTTTTTCTTAAATGGCTACATTAAAATAAAAATGAACGGTAATTGCTTTTCCATCAGAGGAGATGGCAGGCACAGTGCTGAGCCCACTCCAGGGCCCAGCCCTTACCCTCGCCGGACAGAAACCCCTGCTTTAAGAGCTCAACAAGCAGCACAGCACCCACACACACCCCTCAGGGTCCTTGCCAAGTGGCTATGGAGCACGGATGGGCAGGGAGAGCCCCACAGCACCCACCGAGATGGGGACAGGGCTCCGGTGGGAGAGGGGGACCTCTCGGTGCACGGGGCTGAGCTCCCTGTGCCGTAACACCCAGATGCTCCCTCCAAGGAGAGGCCATTCCTCACCCCGCAAGTTACATCAGGCTCATTTTAGAAAGCTCCTGGTTTAGTGGCGTTTATTACCTGCAATGATTTGTGATTTATAAAAGAGATACGCTGGTGGGTATTAAAGTGATAAACGGGCTGAACAGGGGAGAGATATCTTGGTGCTGCTGAGCGTGGCTGCTTTCGCTTTCCTTCCCCATCTCGCCTCTCTCCAGGATTTAGAAGTTTTGCTGCTCTGGGTTTGAAACTCCCCCAGCTGCAGAGGGCCAGCACACGGCCCAGCCGGAGCCGAAATCTCCACCCTCCAGCCATCAGGGTGTTCTTTCAGCTGATGCACTACCCTAAATATTGCATTGCAATGTCACTGCATGAGCACAGAGTGAAAAGGGGTCCTAGTTACACCTCTCCAAATTGAAGGAAATGCAAAAAGGCCCCAGAAGATGAAAAGCCACAGAGGTACTCCAAAATCTTCTATTTTTAAAGCTCATGCTGAGAATATCCAGCCCCAAGACA
Organism: Gymnogyps californianus; assembly: GCF_018139145.2. NCBI lineage: Eukaryota > Metazoa > Chordata > Aves > Accipitriformes > Cathartidae > Gymnogyps > Gymnogyps californianus. Next base: position 3,001,486 of record NC_059497.1, on the reverse strand, counting down.
TCACTGTACACACCCCCAGTCACACTTACGCATAACACACATACATACTCCCTGCAGGGAAAAACTCAGGGCTAGAAACAGAAAGAGACCCCTAATCCTCACCCAGCCTGAGGCAGATACAACTCACTATGAAATGATCCTGCACCATGTTTGTCCAACTTGCTCTGAAAAGCCTCCGGCACTTCTGCAGCCCCAGCAGCGGATCTCTGCTGTGCCTCACAGAGCATCACCCGCTCAAACCCTCACTTCAGGAACAGTGTTCGTTTCAGGGACACCACAAAGATCCAGGAGACGACCACGCTTCTTCCTGGCATCCCATCATGCGTTCACTTGAGCTGTACCCAGCTGGCCCGCAGCTTCGCTGACTTCAGTAGCATGAGCCCAGATTTCCACCACCAGACCTGGGGACAGGTCAGACGCAGGACGCCCGTCACAGCCCCATCGGGAGCTGTGCTCCCAGAACATCGCTGCTCCCCATATCGTCTGCCAGCTGCCAAACGCCCACGTGTCACCAGGAGCAGATTAAGACAGAGGCGCAGACAGCCACCCGCCTGACAGAGAAGCCTGTTAGAGAAACTACTGCCTTCCGAGAAAATGCTCTTGTACTCACCCAAATGTCACGCCAGATAAGCACGGGGCAGTTGTGCCGTGTGCCAGCCAACGTGAGAAAAGGGGCTGCAAAGCTGAGCCGAAAACAGCCTGACATCCAGCCAGCATCACTAGCCAGAGCGGTAACGATTCCCACTGCTCTGGGGACGGGCGTCACAGGAGAGGCAGGAACAGGGGGAACAATATGCTGGAAATAGCACACAAACACCGAGAAGAAATCACAGCTCCTGCTCCTCAGCACCAGGCAGGAGCGAGCAGCTTCATTTCAGCTCTGTCTTGGCTGCCTGCACTCTATTAAATAAAGAGGAGGGAGAGATGACACAGCACAGACTCAATGAAGACAGCTAAAAGGAGATGATTCAGTGCAGGGAACCTGTTTCTGTCCCAAGGAACGGTCATGGTACAAGGCCAGGAGAGGGGGACATGGAGTGGGGATCCCCAGGAATTTCACCTGCTTCCAAGAAGGGGTGTCAGGCACAGCCCAGCTCTCCCCTGCCTGCCAGCTCCTGACTTTCTTCCCAGCGCAGTTCCAGGTTACAGCAACACTCGAGTCCTTTCCAGTGCTGCTCCAGGCACAGGATCGAACGCACAGTTGGGAGCAGGGACCAGCCCCTGGGAAACATCAGTCCCCTGTGGCTCAGCTCTTCTGCTCCCAGTGTGACCCCAGACCACCCAACACCGCTTACCTGCTCCGAGGGGCAGAGATGGAGAAGGCGAGCGGTGCCAGGTATGGGATGCCCGGGATGCTGCGCACAAGGCCACACCTTGCATAGGCAGGCTCTCCTGGGACCTTCATACCTGCTCTCCCTGGGGCTCCCAGTTCACCCACGCAGGGAAGCCACTTGCTCCCAGGTCAGCTGGGAACGGGGCAGGTAGGGACCCCACATCTGCCCCTCCTCAAAAACCCAAAGGTAACCACCTGCAGCTGGAGCCGCTCGGTATCACAGAAACATCCCATATTGGCTAGAATCGGGGATTTTGTCAAAACAAAAACCAGCAAGTGATGAGAAAGGAGGGTAAACATGGTGATGGTTTTCTTTATGCTGTTTTCACCTACACTGGAAGTTAGCAGGGTACAGCGCATCTCAAATAACACATCGAAAAGTTTCAGATGTGGGAGTAGCACCTCAACCTCCCCATTAATCACTGTAATTGAAGTGAGCTGCTTTTCCTCCTAGAAGCACATAAATGTCATGGTGTAACCACCCTTTGCACTGTCAGATAAACATTAGCACAGCGTGAAGAGGCCCTATCCCTGTGGGCTCAGGTACCAACCTTTGCTGTAAAAAACCCAAACAAAAAAAAAAAGCATCCTTATTTCAGCAAAGACACAGCCAATGAGAAACACAACGTTCCTGGGGGCAGATTTTCCAGGAAGCTCCATATCCACATTTCCCCCCGCGCAGCACCCAGAAGGGAGCCATAAATCCCTCCTCCTCCAGGGAGAAAGCTCACTTCTCTGCCACCCAATGAAGAACAGATTTTCAGAGGAGCCCAGCACCCCAAAACCCCTTCGTACAATAGTCCAGAGAGCTCAGCACCCCCACAGACACGGCTCTCTTCAAATCCCCACCGCTTACTCGAGGTTCTTAGTGGGATCAGGGTCTTTGCAAAAGTCTGGCACCTTTGTAATGTCCCCAGAAGGGGAGAAGCCTGAGCTCCTGTTCCAAATGCTTGCTCTCATTGCTTGTGACACTCAGAACAAGATATAGACAGCCTTTCTATAAGCTTTGACTATTATACAGTCATAGCCCACAAGGTCATGTAATACCAAGTCTAGGTTTTCAAGTAACTCCAACTTTTAAGCAGAAAAGGCTTTTAAAAAGCCTTTGAAAATTGGGGACTCTGGTGCCTTTACTTCTCCCTTGCTGAAACCCTGGCAGCTGAGGCTTTAAACAGAACACGCATGAAATTTTCAGTCTGGTATTTCTGACCTCTCTTCACACTGAATCAAGTTTCCTTGCCATAGTAACAGCTACCCAGAAAAATAACAACAAAAAAATCCACTAGTTCCCTGCCTTTCTCTGCAAATTACCCAGCTGGCAAAAGAGACTGTTTAGTCGTAAGGAAAGAGAAAAAGCATTGCAATTATAAGAGAATTAATTGTACCAAGCAAAGAAAAAGCAGCAGCACTCACAAGCAGCTCGTTTCATTCCTTCTGTTCCTGAGCATCTCTCTTTGCAGACGTAAGTAGGTGCAGTTTGAACGTGAAGACAGCAGGCTGTGACCGATCTGACCTCCTCCCCAGCTTCACCCCTTCCCCCCATTACCAGCCCCTTGAGATCATTTTCAGCCTCATCATGCCAAACGCAATTTCCTGAGGTTGCTAATAGGAGGAAGGCAGAGAGGTTGTGGAAGGAAATATTCCACAGCTAACAGTACAGCGCTCGTGCATCAGAAGGATGCCAGGAGCTTTAGCAGGCTACGGGACAGGGAGAAGAGAGGTTTCATTTCTTGGCACTCGTTAGCACAGGGAAAAAGCCCAGACCATCCTTTTTTCCTAGGTGGGCTGAAGAATCAGCAGAACAAGGTGAGATTTATTCACATCGCGGTTTGTCTCAAGAGAGAGAGTTATAATTTCATCAAGAGAAAAGATAACCCACCTGCGAGATGGAAGGGTAACCCTTCCCCGGTCCAACTCCCAGCAGCATCCTGTATCTCCTCCCCTCACCCCCGAAGGCTGCCTCCGCTCTCTGCACAAACAGCTTCTCTTTTGCACGGGTCAAATACAGAAAGTCTTTTTCAAGCCCTGCAGCCTCACTGGTCACGTTTATAAAGCTCCTGTTACTCCGTATTTAGGCTGCATCCCTCTGGAGGGAATGTAAAGAGCTTGGGTCAGATCTCAGCTGGGGGTAGCTCAGCGCACACACCCGTCGCTGCCGGCTGCCTGAGCTGCCGGGGCCTGGTCTGGGAGAAAGGCTGAAAATACGGGATTTGGGGACTACTGGGGGAGGAAAGAAAAAAAAAAGTAAGGGAAAAAACATCCTCCTTAACCCACTTTTTGGCAGGGAAACACAAGCTCAAAGCTTTGTTTCTGGTTGCTCACTAAAAGCCTGGCCTGACACTGGGAGAAAGCTGTCCTCCTCCGAAGCATCCCCCCCGCAATAACCTGCTGACCTCCAGCGAGAAACTCCCTCCCTCCTGCTAGGAGAGCTCAGGAAGCGTGGATGTACTCACAGCTCCCGGGAAGCCGCGCCGAGTCCAGGTGGAGCATGACTCTCTGCTAGAAACGCTCTTCAACTTCAACACCCAAATCCTCGGCGCCCACAGAGCATCCCCCTCCTCCCCAGCTCCTCCCGCACCCTCCGTCCCTCCCTGCACCCCGCAGCGTTGGCGAGGGGGACGCGAGCGGCGACGGGAGCAGCCGGGGCTGGGAGGGCTGCGTGGGAGGGATGCGAGGAGAGGAAAAAAAAAAAAAATCAGCATAAATCCAGCAGCCCTAATCTTCACCCTCGCGGAGATGTAGGACAATTAAGAGGGAGAGTGTTTCCCCATCTGGTCTTTTCCTCGGTGCCGGCAGCCGGGGGTGTGCGTGCGTGCGTACACACTGCATTACCAGACCCATACTTAAGCCTTTTATGGCTCCCCACGCTTGCACAGGATGTTCTGTAACGGCGGCTCCCCCCCGCCTGCCTGCAAAAACAAAACTCCTCGGAAAGGGAGATAGACGGACAAAAATAGGGGAGTAGGAGCTGAAAAGCAGGAGCTGCCTCCAAGAGGAAGCAGACCCCCAAATGTGCTGCTGCGGCATTCCCTGGGCTGCGGCGGGACCTGCTCCGGGAAGGGCTGGGGGTCTGCCCCGGGCTGGGGGTCTGCTCCACGCTGGGTCCCGACCCCGCGCTGCCGACTGGTCGCGGCTCAGGGAGAGAAGAGCCCAGCACCGGCGTGCACATCTGATGGACACGCACCCCACGGGCACCCACCGTGGGGAAAACAAGGGCGCAGGAGGGGCAGTTCAGGCAGCAGCAACCCCAGAGCTTCTGCTCTCTGCAACTCTGGCTCCAGGCGTCCCGTAAAGAGCACGCTTTGCTCTGAGGTTGCAGAGGCAGCGGTAGGATGTAGGGCCCTTTGGGCCCCTGTTTCCCAGCCTGCCAGTCATCCCAGGCTTTCACTTCCCTGACCTGCTTCTCTACTCTTCTCCTAAAAGTGCTGCAGAATAACTTTGCAGAAAAATCATTTCTAAGCAAAAGCCAAAAGAGAAAGATCCTTTCAATGCATCTTCCATCAAGCTTCAAAGCTCCTCCCCAGAGATGCATTTGCAGTTCAGCCCAGCAGATGTTTCTAATCTTTCAGGAACCCCCTGAGCTCTGAAAGTCCCTGAACCCCCAGGGATTTCTGCTCCTTTCAGCATTGTGCTCATACAGCTTTCCCCACCAGCACGGAGCTCTGAGCACGCGTGAGTCGGGGCATGGCCGGTACCCGCACAGCAGCATCAGGTGCTCAAGCACTCAACAGCCTTTGAACCTGCAACTTCCAGAGCTGGAAGAGTCTCGTGTTTTCACTTCAGAGGGACTTGCTTCTCTGGTGGCCACTTCCCTGCAGCCTGGACCAGTGACAGCCTCCAGAGGTGGCTGGAGGAGGTTTCAAGTTCAGCCCTGGCTTGCAAAAGCCCCTTGTTGTTGACCCCAATTCAGGCCCGTAACGATCCAGAAAAGGTTTATTCTTGCCGATAGCTCGTGCTGGTTGAGATAGGAAACTATTTTAAAGCAGCTCTAGCCATAAAATAAGAAAAATGAGGAAATCAACAAGAAGTTGAGTCAAATGACTCTACATAAAGCAAATTCTCATCCCCTACCAGCTATTTTAATCTCCCGTTAGCTTTCCAGTGGGAGGATTCAATTTGCATTTAAATAAAAGCCTCAAGCTCAGGGCCAATCTAACATTAAGATGTTCATTACAAAGGCATTCACCCCTTAAGAAATTTTAAAAGACCCCATCAAACTGGATTTTAACAGGGGGGCTATTAGCAGTCTGGCATTATTGGACACTTAGTATTTGTAAGTTATTATTATTTACCAGACTGTCTACAGATGAGTCCAGGCAGCTCTGAACGAAGGTTTCCAGCAAGCTTGCGAGCTCCCTGCTTACAACCCAGGAGATAAAATAAAAACATCACAAAAGGTTCTCTCAAACCACTGAAGAGCTGACTGCAGAAAGCTCAGTTTCATGGGGTTAGGGAGGCATGGGGAAGGAAAGGGGAGGCTGCAGGACACAGCCGAGGGCAGACCGGTGAGATGAGCTGGTGCTCAAGCCACAGGGTTGGCAGCTCCTCTCCGTCCCCACATTAAACCATGGGGCTCCCGTGCTGGGCACCAGCTCAAAGCTGCCTGGTGACCTTTATGGGTGATGGTGGAGAAGGGGCTGTGACAGTTTGCAGTGGGCCCTTGCAATCGTATTACACAGCGGTTTCCATTTTAACACTGGTGATAAACTGTGGTTTACGAAAGCCACTGAAACACAACAGCAGGTTGGTGCTCCCATTTGGGAGCTCCTGCTTTGTGGGCTGGGGTCCAAACAGCACCTTGGCTCAGGACACTGGGTTTGGCCCCAGGGGGGTTTTGGGTTGGTTTAGATGATTTTTTGTGGGTTTGTTTGTTTGGTTTGGGTTTTTTACATTGCTGTTTGATCTCGAGCCCTTCACCTCCTTTTCATTTTCCTTCCCGCTTTTTGTCTGCCCGTTTCACCTGCTGTGTCGTGGCTGCGGCTGGGCTCCCCACGCTGTGTGTACAGCGCCTGGTGAGCGGGGTTCTCGTGTCAGCCGGGGCCTCCGGCCGGTAGCACAAACACGATGGATTGTGATAAAATAGGGAGCGGAGACGGTGTGACACAGACCAGGGCCCTGGTAGAGCTCTGCCAGGAAGCCTTGATAATCCTCATCCTCATAGTCCTACATATCTGATGCTAATAACATAAAACAAATGCTCTTTCATCTTCATAAGCATTTAATTCACCCAATTAAAAACAAAACAACAAAGTAACTCCAAAAAAAACCCTTGATGACCTTTCACTGGCCAGTGTCATTTCTTAGATCAACGCATACAGCCTTACCTTCCCACGATGAACAGTCTGCACCACGTCAACACCTGTGAAAGACAAGAGAAATGAGAGATGAAGGCAGGGGAAGAGGGCGAGTTTGCGTTGCACAAAAGCACGGAAACAGGTACGGCAGCCCGACCATAAAGCCCCAGGTGTTCAGTCCCCGACTGCCGGCTTGCCTGCTGGATGAGTCAGACCCGACGGGCTGGAAAATAACTGTCTGTCTTGGAAGAACGGAGCTTAACGCAATGTGCTACGGAGACCTGAGCCCTCGTACAAAGGCAGGCGCTGGCTTCGCTCAGCAGATGCTTTTTGAACAGTGAAAATTGCACGGCACTACGCCCCGGTGGCCAGCGAGCCAGGCGCAGGGCTTGCGCTGGGCAGGAGGGAGGGATGCCCTCTGCTACCCACCATCAGCTGGGGAAACAAACCCACCATCGCCAGGCAGCTAACGGTGTGAGGAAAGCAGAGTGAGGGAAGCGGAGTTTACCCTCCTCCCGATGGCATCTTTTCCTGGCAGTGTCTTGCTTGCTGCTAAGGATACCTCTCGGGATACCCTGAAGAACTTGTAAGACAAGGAAGGCCCAGGGACACTCCAGATTTGTGCCTCAAAAAGAAGAGCTTTTCCAGGCTGCTTGGAAATGATAAAGCAGGTGTCACTGTTAAAGGAAAAAAAAGTCGGAGTCCTGAAAACCTGTAGCAGTTTCCTGCAATTCAACATCTGTTTCCATGGGAACAGCAGGAGAGTTGCAGGAATTCCTGCAAATTACACAAATAAGCCAAATAGTAACATTTTATTTTCCTCTTTCCTACCTGCATCACTTCAGCTTGAGCCAACTCAAACCAACGAGCACTCTTGACCAGACCACTTCTCCTAAGTGTTTGTGAAAGGCATGTTGAACTGCAGTTAGAGGCCAGGAGGTAAGAAAATATGGAAAAAGCAGCAAAAAGCACCCCCAGAAGCCCAGTAAAAGGCTTTTCTTTTAGAAGAGATCAGGATCTTGTAGATAAAGGGGAAAAACATGCAAGAGGACCAAGACCTGCCCATGCATCTCTCTGTGCCTCAGCACACAGCCCCCCAGCACTGCTGACCATGGCAGACCATGCTTTGGCACAAGCAGTGGAGAGCAATGCAGGGGGACTAGAGACAGCATTCAGTCCTCCCCTGTCATTTCTTCCAGACATTTGGCAACCTGACAGTTAATTAACTAGTTAATTAATTAATTCTCCCTCCTGCAGGGCCCCGAGCTGGTTACAGTGCAGATAGTCACCTTAATATGTGGAGACAGGAGCCAAGAGCTTCAGGATCTCTCAATCAGAATATTTAACCCACGGGGAGAAGTCCACCAGCTGTGTCTGCCCATTTGACAAACACAGAGAGACATCATTTCAGGACAGACAGGCACTTTGAAGAGACAGTTGCTGGGAAAAAAACAACAACCAAAAAAAACCTGCACGCACAGTAACATTCAAAATTAGCTACAGTTAGCAGAATTTCAGCAGCAGCATGAAAGAGCATTAAGCTAACTAGTTAGGCTATGGATGCATCTGGCTTTGCATGCTTTTTATAAAAACAAAACATAAGTCTATGTTTATATACAACTGGAAAAAAAGCTGTTTGTTCCCAGGAAGAGGGTTTATGCTAGACATAGCAGGGCTGGGAACCGCTGATCTCCACGCACGGTTACCAGAATACTGAAATAAAGCAGTGGTTTGCTGGTATCACAAGCTGTATCTCTTCTGTGTTCGCTAAGAGAGTTTCTGTTATAATGGAGGATCACATCGGCCTTCCTGACCAGTCCCACAAAAGCCAATGTATTCCATCCAGTGCAGGGTACAAAGTGCCTTGGGTTTTCCGCAGACCACGTCTAGCTCTGCGAAAGAGATGAATGCCTGAGCCAAGAAAAGGGACTTCGAACAGGGGTGTTTTGTTCTGTAGTCTTCAAAGGAAGCGAGAGTTAATCATTCATGGACCAGGCAGCGATAAGAGACAAGAGCAGACTGTGTAAAGAATGGATTTGAAAGGGAGATGTGGGTAAAAAAACGTCAGTGTATAATTCTGATTTTCTATAAAAGAAATATTTTAATAGATTTTGGTGAATTAACTCCTAATCTGCCCCAAAATTTTTCATTTAAACTGCAGAGAACATTGTTTTCCTTTGGGTGTTAAATGTTGAAGCATTTTGTGCTTTAAGAAGAAAAAAAAAAAAGACCAGTTTGAAATGAAATGCCTTCAGAAGTCAAGATGCTTTGTTTCAAAGGTTGCCGTAATGAAACACTTCCATTTCTCAGAATTCTTCTCTTTGTTTTGCTGATCCCCAAAGCTCAGTTCATGGGCAAACATATTAATCTGTAACAATGTACTTTTGCCCAATTCTCCCTGGATTAAGAAGTTCTATTCTTGGCTCCGTCACATGAGGCTTTTGTGACAAGTCACCGAAACCCTCCATGTGTCCATCCACAGTAATTCATTTCCAGCTTGGCTGGACCGTGACTGCTTGGCAAGCACCTCTGCCCCGTGTCTCCCTTATATGTTCCCCTGCTCCTTATAGATTGGCTGCAAAATTGCTCCTGCACCTGTGAGATCTGAAGCAAGGCTGCACGTAGCTAAAGGCCAGTAAAGCCAAGGGAAGCGATGAGTAGATCCGGAGCTGCTCAGATCACTGCAGTAGCAGAGAAAAACCATCCCGAGGAAGAACAAGGCAGATGCAGAAGGAAGATGAGATTCTCTCACCCATCTAACCAAGGTTTGTCTTCCATAGCTTGCACTCTCCAGACATCTCCCAGCCCCAGCCGCTGCCCATCCTGGGGTGTCTCTGAGAATACGGAGTTGTGTTACAGAAAAGTTGATTATAATTGACCTCACTGCTACAGCACTTCTGCCATTCCCTATTTAGCATCCATTTTGCTGTCATTACTCTCCCACAGCTATTTCTGCCCAGCATAGATCCTTGCTGACAGGTCTCTAGTGGAGAAGGCTGCAGCGCATAAAATTAGAGACGTGGGGGAGACAGCTTCTGATAGCAACCTGCCAGCCACCCGCGGGGGCTGCGAGTGGCAGGGAAGGTGCTAGATGCCCTGGTTCGCCCGAGATGCGGGGCAGGGGTTAGCTGTTAAGCTGGAGGAGGTGGGTGGTAATGGGATGTCAGTTCATCAGGAATCCTATCCATGCTTTCAAGGGAACTTAGCAAAGCAGGGTAAGAGGGGCTGGGGGCAAAGACTGAGACGTGAGACAGTTCAGGCAAGAAGAGGAAAAACGGCAGAACAGCAACCAGCACAACTATTTGCTCTGCTGCCATCCGAGAGGGGTGCCGAGTCCGATTCTCCTTTAGATCTAGAGATGCCGCGTGTGGAGGGCACAAATCCCCATGAGTGATGTGCTCCTTAAATGCCACCCTACTGGAGTTTTCTTTTATGGGGATCTGCTCGATTTTGCTGGGATAGAGTTAATTTTCTTCCTAGTAGCTGGTATGGTGTTATATTTTGGATTTAGTATGAGAATAATGTTGACAACGCACTGACGTTTTTAGTTGTTGCTAAGTAGTGTTTATGCTAAGTCAAGGATTTTTCAGCTTCTCGTGCCCAGCCAGCGAGCAGGCTGGAGGGGCACAAGGAGTTGGGAGGGGACACAGCCGGGACAGCTGACCCAACTGCCCAAAGGGATATTCCATACCATATGACATCATGCTCAGCATATAAAGCTGAGGGAAGAAGGAAGGGGGAGGACAATCGGAGTGATGCCGTTTGTCTTCCCAAGTCACCGTTACGCGTGATGGAGCCCTGCTTTCCTGGAGATGGCCGAGCACCTCCCTGCCGCTGGGAAGCGGTGAATGAATTCCTTGCTTTGCTTGCATGCGCAGCTTTTGCTTTACCTATTAAGCTGTCTTTATCTCAACCCACAAGTTTTCTCAATTTTATCCTTCCGATTCTCTCCCCCATCCCACCGGGGGAGAGTGGGCAAGTGGCTGTGTGGGGCTTAGTTGCTGGCTGGGGTTAAACCACGACATGGGAAGAATAGAAATACACATGGGTTTTCCACCTCCTGGATAGAAAGGAAATTCCAGACCAAACCATTTAACTTAAATCCCTCCTTTAGGGTAAGATCTTCTAGCTCAGTTTTAAGTACCATCACCTTTCCTCAGCAGATGATGCCACATGCAGATTTCATCCTAAATGTCAATAACTGGAACTGGGTTAAGACACAGAGCCGTCCTCACCCCAATCCCACCGGGACACAAGCAACCTTTGCCACACGTAGCAATCTACTGCTGGAAGTTCCTACCACCATGTAACCCATTAGCGCACCTTGCATTCGTCGTAAGGACTCACAACCCTGTCAAACAGATTTAAAATAAAAGCCCATCAGTGCTCCCAGGCACTAGCATTTTATTAAACACAAACCTTTTATGGTTATGCCTGCTGTAACATCTGAATTTCCAAGTACTGGCAGTTTCAGCGAGAGGCAGCGAGTCCATTCCTACAACAGCCTAACGCGAGGTTGCTTCCCGAGGAGGGCCGAAGCCTTCAGCAGTCCAGGAAACGGGCACCCTCTTTCCTTTCCTTCTCTAAATTCCCAGATATAGCGAGACCTACCTGAGATTGCACAGAGCTGAGCTTCATTTGTTTGCCAAATCAATTGATCTCATACACTTCAGGCTCAAGAGCAAACATCTGTGATCCCTGGCATTAAGCGGGGCCAGCGCTGATGGTGATAGTTTGCTTCCAGCCACTGGGAAACCAGTGCAAACTGCAGACACAGCAAGGCTGGGTGCCCTGCGAGGTCCATCGCTGCAAATCTTATTGCGACCTCTTAAACCACGGTATGCTGTAAGTGTCAAGTAATTTTAAGTAAAAAAAAAAAAAAAAAAATCAACCCAATCACCTAACATAATGCCTTGTCTCCACATTAGTTTTAGAGCAGAACAGTTAATAACTGTTCATTACCTCTGTCAAAATAAGTGGATCCAGACCTCACATTTGCCAACTACACAGTCTGTAACCTCTGGGGAGGCAGTTCTGTCCTCTCCCCTGTGTCTTCCTCATAGCAAATAGAGCCAAACCCAGCCAGAAGAGCTGCTCTAGTAAGAGATGCTGTAGGAAACAGGAGCACCCAGCTAGAAGAGGGGAAGAGTCCTTTCAAAAATTGATTTTTCCAAATGAACGAATGGATCTGTTATCTAGATGGCAAAGTACGCTATCTGTGTAGGGGTTTACTTACTGAGAAAAATCACTGTATTGGGAAGTGTCCCACTGTATCACATGGTGACCCATGACCATCACCAGCAGTCCCAGCGCAGTCCTCGATATTCCCTTTTGTACACAGCAGGCAAAACCAGAGCAGCACTGCATCCTTATTTTCTTACTTTGCATCTTAGCTACTGCTGTTAGCCAAGAAAACAAATTTAGTTATTGTATACATTAAAGATAGTCCACCAAAAAGTAGGTACTCCCTTTACCTGTAATCTTCAGTGGCGTGGACTGCAGCTAACTGGGAGCAGGGCCATGAGGTGTGGTGGAATGGGGCACAACTTGCCTTCTCCCAGTGCAAACAATACCTACATGATGTTTGTTTGGTTTGATGATCAGTTCAATAAAACGAACAAGCACAATATGTACTAAGCTCGCTCCCCAGGGAAAGAGGAGTGGGTCCTACTCTGTTCTGGCAAGATGCTACTCTGCCTTGCTCATTTCCACTGAGCTAGAGGAGTCTTCGCACAAACTGAACTTCTCTGGGGGTGGCAGAAGCTGTTTGTGTCTCCCCATTTTGAGTTGAGAGGAATGCATTTTTAATCCAAATCCAATATTAATGAGACTTACAGCTCAGTACAACTTTCTTGAAGAAGGTCAGGCAGTAGCAGGGAGTCAGTACCATCACTTGAGGCTGGGAGGAGACCAGGGATAACTGACATTTTCAACAACTGACATTTCCTGTGCTACACAAGAGCCAGAGTGGGAGTTTCTTTTCCAAGCGTGGCTGAAGCTGCAGCACCTAACGTGCCCAGGAGCCTGGTCTAATTCTCCATCTCTTTTTTTTTTGTTAATTAAGATAAGTGATTAGGAACATTTGCTCTCTAAGCATTTGTATCAAAGAAAAGACCCAATAAAACAGCGTTGGGCAGTAACATGCTTGTTTCATATAACATATCAGAACAGCACATGTCCTTCAACACAAGCACACACCCCCCTAGCATGTTGAACAGCAGGAGACTAACTTTTTTTGTTATCCATTGTCAGGAGGATTTAAAAATCCTCATTCCTGGAACCAATCCTTTGCCATCCTCAATTGAAAGGAGGGACTAGAATAATTCACTAAATTCAGGATAGAAAAACAAAAAGGGAAAATGCATGTTGGGTACCCCACAGTGCCCTCCAGGTGAGATAGCTGATGCTGAGGAGGAGGAATTCCACCTCATTTCATACATGTTCAAACGAGAGGAATAAATGATAACTTTGTTCCCCCAATAAGAACAAGGCTCTGCAGTTAGTTAAGAGGAATGGCATGACTATACAGCCCTTCTCCACCACCCTGAATAACGAGATCAAAGCCACCACGCATCAGCTGGATCATTCAAGACAAGGTATTGCTAAGGAAGTGCAGGACGGCTAGACAGAGTGGGGGCATATAAGCAGCAAAGAGCAAAGCCTCAAAGTGTGAAGTAGAACTGACAGGGTCTATAGTTACTTAACAGGGAAGTGATGGTATTTACATAGCAATTTGAAGCAGCTAAAAATTATTTTCCTATGAATGCAACATCAAGCAAAGACATAGCACATTCCAGCTTTCATCGTACTTGCTAAACTGGAAAATGAGCTTCACAAAGGAGGAAACATTTGAGAATAGAGAGCTAACACCACACCTTGGTGGAAAGCCAGCTACCTTAATTCCACTTAGTTAGACTGTTGCAGGAGTCAAACTCCCCTTTTCATTTATTACCATTTATCCTACTTAGAAAAAGAGGTAACCTCTTACCTCACATTAAAGCCACCCCCAAGATTTGAGGTAACGATTACAAAGTGCAGACATCTTAAAGATGAAGCAAAACATCTTAGAAGTTTTAAGGAAACCATTCAGTATCTCATACCACTAGCTTACTGTGTTATGACTTACACAGGGAAGATTTTCCTCTTAAACCAAACAGTGTCAAAGCTAAGGATACGAAATTTTCTTTCTTGGCAGAGCTGGCACAGACAACAGGAAAAAAACAGCAGTTTTTTAATCAAATGCTTTCAGCAATTTTAGGGTGCTGCAGTGCTTTTCTTCAGATTACGTGCCAGGCTCAAAGTTCTGCATTTCTCCTGTGAAAAGATACTAAAAGGCCTCAGCTTGACCTTAACCCATAAGTCATTTAAATTCAAGTGTCATGATTTATGACAACATTGCACACAATTAGGTCCTCTTCAGATAAGGAGTGGCAGGCCAACAATGGGAGATCCTCACTTCCACCATTCCCCCCTTTTCAGTAACATTTATAGACTTGAAGGGGCAAGAACATTTTTCCAGAAGTGGTTAAGGTATAGTAACTCCTCCCTTGATCCCTCATGGCTTGTATTATGCTAGAGCCATTACCTGTCTTGCCAGATCGGCAAGCAATTTGTTCCCTCAATTTATATCTGGTGTTTCTCAAATACAAGATAACCAGCACGCAGAGAAGCTGTAAATTCTCAAGGATGCAGTAATCCCAGCAACAGGCAGCTTAGGAAAAACCAAGCTGTGCAGAACTCCAAACGCCTCCGAGTGAATAAACTCTCCAGCTGGGGCACAAAACGTGCAAACTTGGCTTCAGCAAAGGAGAAACAGTATAGCAAGTCACATTTCCAAGAGTTAGGAGCTACTGTACACAGTGAACACCAGGCAAAGACAAGTCACAGGCTGTTTTCACCCTCCTACTAGCCTTTTAATTCACTGCCTGAAGAGCTTGTTCACAAGTAGCAGGGAGAAAGAGTGCATTCTTCAGTTTTGTAGTCACTGCTAAACGCTTCTTATGTCCTCAGGACAGCGCTTTTATTTTCTTCCCAGGATGAGGTTTATGAGCAGACCATTTGTATTAGACTCCATTAATTACATGCATGAAGATCACAAACACAAAGATGGCAAATATCACGATCCTCACAGGCATGGGTATCAAACTTTGAGCGGTCTCGTCCTGTGCTAATTCTGCTCGGTTCTTCCCATTTTCCAGCATCAACGTCTCTTTTTCCACTTCAGCTGTCTTCATATTCTTCCGAGCTGGTGACTGCCTCCTCTCCTTCTTTGGCCTTTTCCTGCTGGACCTATGAGGGGAAAATAAAAAGTTGTTTCGGGTAACCTGAATTCTCATCGCTGACCTTACAGAGCCAACATCTGTTACCTTTTAGACACAGAAACCCACCATTAAGTGAGAATGGAATCTTGCAATTAGGGCAGAATTAAAAAAATTAAACAAAACAAAAACACAAACCAGAAAGCAAATCTTCTGGTTATAAAACAACAATCTTTTTTGAAGACAACCCAAGTACCACCTTTTTGCAACTGGCACAGAGGGATAACCCAGTGCTGTTCAACTCTCACACTGGATACCTCTTAGACCTAGGGAAAGGTGTCCGGGATATAGAGTGCAAGGAATTAACAAGAACAGCATTCTGGGACATGCTTGCTATTTGCTGCTGTAGAATTGATAGCAAAATAGCACTAGAAGCACACTTTTCTGGTTAGCCTCTAGCTGAAGCAAGATCTACAGGTCAGGACCCCTTTTGATTCATGTATTCCCATGCAAGAAGAATAAAACTTCCATGATTTTCTAACAGCAGCAGGAGACAGTCTCCCAGGGTTCCCTCTTCTGTGCATGCAAAACTCTGAAGAATGGGAATGTACTTTTACAAAGCCGTAAAAAGCAGCTCAAACTTGAAAGAGACTCTAAGGAGTCTGTGGAGACTACTCTGCTTCCAGTATCTAAGCAGGAAATCGTAAAAAGGGTACCCACACTTACAACCTACCTAAGTTCATCCATTAAAGGAAGCGGCCCTCCGCCCCTCCCCACACCAACCATTAATATCTCACTTAACACACTCTTGAAACAGGTTTATTGAAATGGTATCCCGTCAGCCAGACAATGCCTTTATAGGGAACCAGGTTTCCTGAGCATCAAAAAGTGCTGTTACGACTCTGCACAACTGCACAAGCGTTGTTTTTGCTCGGATGCAGAGAAGGGCAGAAGGTGCTGAATGGCCTGGCAGATTCAGTAGTGCAATGCAGTTTCTTTGCTGTTATAATCACGTGGCAGTGGGCTCAGAGGAATCCCAGGTGAAAATCAAATGTTGCACTTAAGGCACTCTTCAACTTCAGAGTGTCTTTTTTATCTAGTTCCAGATATTTCTCCGCTAAAGCTTTCTTTTCTAAGCAAGAATTTCCACAAACCCTGTGCTTTCAAAGACATTAATCTGCAGATAACCATGAGGGAGGTTCTTCAAAAATGGGAAAACAAGCCAAAGGAAAGGCGGTTGACGACAAGAGGAAAAGACAGGTTAAATGCATGGTACCTGATTCCTCCGGGAGGCAAAGAATCAGAAAAGCATGTTTCACCTTGGTCATCTTCGTCAGTTCCATCACTAGATGTTCCACTCATCTGATAAAAAAAAGAAAGTATGGCAAGAGATTCCATGAGCTTAATGCATAAGCTTTTCATTTCTAGCAAGCAAAGCTACCAAACAAGCTGCAGATTACTAGAGCAAGGCCCCCTTAATTTCAAGGGGGAGGACGCTTCATCTTTTGAGGTCCTAGTGTTATCAGAACAAGACTAATGAGAAAGAGTAAATGCATGTCAACGATCACAGGAGTCTAATAAGGATGGTGCCCAGACATAAGAAATACCATGTTACTTCTTGATGAGAAATGATTCAGTGAATGGAAGCTGCCTTGAAATAATCTCATTTAAAGTGGATTGTTCTTCTGCAGATAGCAAAAAAACCCCACAACCTTTGGGAAGTACTTAAAATCACCAAGAGATTAGGTTAAAATAAAGGCTGGTTGCCTGCAGTATACACTGTCTAACATGGATGCCTCTGGAATATTAATTGGTATTCAGTGTATCATTGTACTCTTGTCCACCATTTTCTCATCCTGCTGGAAAAAGAAATACTACTTTAAACTGATTTATTGCACAAGTCAGTGAGTAATGCACAATAAACAGTATTTTGCCTCTGGACATATCATGTAATCACAGCAGCTCAACAAACTCATCTGCATGCAAGGAAAACAGTGCTATAATCAACATCCCTGTTACATGAATGCTCCAAGGCCTCCCTCAGCACCAGAGTCCCATTGTGCTGGGTGCCACCAAGAGACAGAAATCTTGTGCCAAAGAGACTGATGGCCATGCCCTGCAAAGATTTAGCCACCATCTTTAACATCAGGCAACAGGGTCCATTTCTTGGGCTGAAGCCTAAATCCTGTACTTTTCAACAGATTACTTCCATCTAACATTACACATGTAAGTGCTTGGGCAAAAAGATCCACTCAGAATTGCCTGTTTCAAGAAAATCCATGGCTGGATTTTAAATGCTAAGTGGAATTTATCCTACAACTGCATCAAAAAGTTCTCCTAAATATTCTCTTCAAAAGGGAGTGCCATCTTCTTTAAGATAGCCATCTTCTAGGTTACACGCTACGCTGAAAAGGAAGTGGAATGCCTTGGGGGGAACATCTGGCTACCCTGCCAGAACTCCTCTGGTATGAGCAAGCTCATTTGCTCAGAGTTGACTCAGGATCCTTACACCACCCTGTGAAGTGCATGTTAGATAAATTCAGATAAGATGGAAGATTTCTAAGCTTAAGACTGACTAAGAGACCAAGGGATGCGCTTCTGTACTGCTGTATCAGTAAGTGAAATGAGATTCCATGACTCATCGTATCATGTGGATGGGGCACTCGCCTGAGGGTTGTAGCTTGGAAGTGTTTTGTGCCCAGAGGACGCGCAGAGAGGTGACTACTGTAAGTTGTAAGTTAACAATGCCATAATACCCTTTTCCTGCAAACAGCCTCGAGACTGCCGTGGGGACTGCTGCCAGCTGATCTCTCTTGTCCCTGCATCTGGTCTATCGCCAATTCATCCTCCGGCAATATTTGTTCTACCTGTTAATATTTCAAGACAGACTCATTAATGCAGGCTGTGGGCACGTAATTAAAGCCTCTCATCGTGAGTTACCACAAAGTCCTGAAAGCCATACAACACAGACCATGTTCTTGTTATTCATGCTGATTTAAACAAGAAACTTCTTACAATTTTTCCACTTGAGACAAGTCTACACATACAGTTACAATGCAAAGTTGATTTAAACATAACTAAAAGCCTGAAATAATTCACATTCCATAAGTGAGGAGTAAAGCAATCCTCAAGATAGCTTGTACTTTACCACTAATTAGTCATCTGATTGTACTCTATTCTTAATTAGCAATCCTTTATCTAATTCTTTTATATTTAAAAATCTAATATATGTGAGAGAGATGGCCCATCATAAAGTGGCACCAATTTTCATTTCTGTTAGCCACTAGTTTCACAATTATTCTTATGAACATATCTAGTACGCATTGAAAGCTACTAGATCGTCCGAATAGACAGAGTACCAGTAAGCCATTCAATATTCTGTTGCCACAAATTAACCTGGCTTCCTTTAATAGTCATTGCTAGAAAGTCAGAATTAGGAGACAGCAAACAGTGATGGAAGTCCAATTTAAGTTCACTTCTAGATTTAGGGATTGCTAGATGTAAAGACATAACAAAATTAATGTGTAACAAGTACAGATACTTTCCTCTGCTATTATCTCAGCAAGACTGTAATCTGCATCAGGCAACAGAAGCTTCATATGACATTCAGACATTTCCAGGTGTGAAGACTATAAACAAAAGAGAAAGCAGCAAGATGGACTGAGGAAATACCGGTGACTTTCACTATGGTATTAAAGGTCAATAGATTTTCCAATAGCATAACAAGAAAGTACTTCTTCAGTGAAGCAGCTACACAAGAACTGTAAGTTTAACAAATACTCCTCTTACAAAAGAAAGCTCAAGAAAGTGGAAGGCAGGCCATAGGATGCTATAATTAACTGATTGGAGGTAATTGCTGCATTTGTCATGAGCTAATACAAAGAACATCAGTTTATATCAACTTGCAATTTCCTTCATTTAGCTGTAGATACATAAAATATGCATGCATTAGTAATTACTTACTTCAGTATAGCCAGAGGCACAGGCTGCTGTCACTTTGAAGTCTTCTGTTTCAAAGGTTACTCCAGTACTTCTGTCTGAATGAGAAGAAAGGGGGGAAAAAAGGGCTTTAAAATACAAGCAAATTAGCCTTAAATATCTATACCAGGTTGCATAATTTGATACTTTAAAAAGCTACAATTCAGGCCATCTTTACAAATCACATTGCTTAATTATCCTCTTGTGCATTCACTGGAGCATTCTTTGATTACAGATGTGGTTTGTGTGGACGCTGAAATGGCTTGCCATCGACCAAGCAGCATCCAGGCAGGCACCTCCATAACGTGGTTCCAGAAACACAGAGGGACTGCAAACAAAGCCAACAGTGAGAAGCAGAGCTGAGTATCGAAACACATTTGAGCCTCTAAGCTAGAGTAAAGAAGTGGTTAAGAGCCCATTCATCTGTTGGGGATCACATACCAAAAACAAGTGAACAGTCACTTATCCAGCCCCACAGCTCAACACAGTAGAACCAGTAAATAATCCTTTCCTTTAAATCATTTTCAATCACTATACAAAGAAGCTGTGTTTGAACCAGCTCTGCTTTTGTTATGACAGCTGCTATACTGTCAGATTAGTCCAATGCACAGCTGTTGGCTTAGTGTTTTTTCAAAACATGTCTAAACCGCTCAGGATTTTGGAACTTTTTTTTTTTTTAAAAAACAGCAACAGAAGTCACCCCACCAAGCTAATTGCTTAAACAAAGCTGGATATTCATTACAGTCTGTAGAATAAACGGGAAGTTTGGCTTCATCTTTGAAGAGAACTTCAAAGGACATCACAATAAAGAAAAGGTGGGGGCAAAACAGCTTTTAGTACTAAGGAACTCCCCAAAAGGCTTTTTGAGATTAAAACACAGAATGTTCTACTGGAGTAAAAAGAGTAAAAATCCCTTTCAGCTCAGATTTTTCAGAATATTATAAGACCTCTGAAATGGTCCCCCCACTTCATTCTCTTTATCCCGCCTCCTTTATCTGTTCATCCAGAGTGCTTCCGCCGCAGGATTTTATTTTCTTTCCATACAACTCCCTGCCGCAGCCTTCATTGAGTTTATGCTTTCAGTGCTGAAGGTATTGCATTCAGATATGTCAGTCTAAAAGAAGCACATACATACAGATTAAGTACAGTCAAGTAATGCTACCTAACTAAAAGGTAGATTGCCTATGTTTATTTGACGTATCAGAAAAGGGAAAGAGGCATGCAAAGTCCACAAATCGAAGATCAGCTTTGTTAGGGCTGTATGAATACAATAGGTTATTTTCGGCAATGCTCCTGCAGCACATTTCCATATATATTACACAGACTAAATGAATCACTTCTAGCACAGAAATATTGTGCATGACTGCATGCAACAGCTGCTCCTTCATGCATTGGTCTCTCGTGACCTGATTTTAACATTTGCCATCCCGACTGGGGGGGGGATAAAAGACACCAGACTGTTTGTTTTAAGGAGCAAAATTGCCTAAAGTCACACCTCATTTGCTTCCCCTTAAAAGGGCAGAGGCTTCAGATCCGCTCTTTAATGCCTTTCTAGATTGTTTTCTGGAACAATACTCTTTCCTCACTCTACACTAGGAAGTAAAGCAATTGGGACAAGATAAAGTGAAACGACCTCAGTGACATTCACATAGTCTTTGTTTCTATTTCTGTGTGGCTAGCGAGTGACAGATAGGTACGTGTCTCACAGGACACAAAATCCAAGCCATAGGTATAGACAAACATCACTAGCAAATACTCAGATGAAAGGTGGTTTAGAAAGATGAGGTTTTATATAAACAGAGCCCCTTCAGCATCAGCACTCCCTTCATTAGGGCCTCGCCAAATATTGGCAATTTTCCCATTTAATTTCTCAACGTCTCCGAATGAAAGTCAGAAGGAAGCCTCAGGAGCGGCCCAGGAAAAGCTGGCAGGCGAGCCCGCATCACAGCGGTGAAGCTGTTCGCTCCCTGGCACCAGTTCAGGGACCTCTGTTTATCATCGGCCGACAAAATATGGGAGGAAAGAAGAAAGATGGGCACTGCCCCCCACAGATCACAGCGGGAACAGACCACGTAGATTCCAGGAGATTGTGTCACGGTCCATATTTACCTTCACATTTAACTTCTCTGTGGTGAGACTAAAGAAAAATAAAAATCACGTAACACAGTACATTTGACTTCCACGAGAAGTTCTGTCCCACTGGTGTCATTCTTTCACAAAATATTTAGACCTTACCGAGCTTAATCACGTAATCACTCTCTAGAAAGACCACTTCAGCTCCAAATGCTCACGAGTTTGCCCTGACCAGCGGGGAAAGTCCATCGCCACCGCTGCAGCTCCGCTCCGATGGCCCGCAGACCTCGGCTGTGCCCACACCAGCTCACGGGGGGGACGTTTATCCAAAATAAAAGGTTCCAGTATTTCAGAGGAAACAGCTTACCTCCTCACATCATCAGCTGGAGTCCTGATTACTAATTAAAGCAGCAAGAGAGGGTGCTGGAAGGGTGTCCTTTCCCTTACCCCGCTGTTCGGTGTTAGCAGCTACTCTGTGATGTCATACCTTCCCATGACAACCAGCAGTGAAGTCAATTGGAAAGAAATTTCACTTAGATGGAGAAAATCCTTCTCCTGGGAAGAGCGAAAAGTCGGAAGCGTCATCAGTATGATATGAGCTTAAATATAAAAGTTACACCTCATACAATTTAAACAACATTCATACTCCGAGAAAAAGCTAATCCTCATCTTTTATGGGAGCAAAACTGGAAAGATACAACCAACAATTTCTGGAAGAAGTTCAAGTTGATGTATAAATAGGCAAAACCGAGATAAGTACTAATATTTTTTTTGTTTGGGGTTTGATTTTTTTGAAGGACAAAAAGAAAGACCGTACTGTGGACGAGGGAGAGGTAAGCCTGTATGACACCACAAGGAATCTGGAACACGAGCCAGTTCCAGAGCCGCAGCGCTACTGGGATCCCCTGCCTGGCTGGCAAGGGCAGGGTGCAGTAGAGCCACAGAGGAACACAAGAGAGCATCAAAAATAATTAAGAAACTAGAGGGATTTATTAAGGTGGCAAGGTGATGAGAGGTGAGAAGTACAGCAGGAACAGGATGACTGTAAATAAATTCTTTCAGACTGATTACACTACAAAAACAGTTTTTCCAAAAAAAGAGCAAGAGACCCTATGCTTGAAACCTTTAAGCAGTAAGACCAATTCCTGAAGATCACACGAGAGGGAAGATGGTTGCACCATCATACTCTCAGACATCACAGCTGATGGAATAAAGTCACAGCAATGCTGTATACCTATTCAATTTAAAACATTGAAAGACAGGAAATAGAGCGTGGAAAGCCATTTTGAAGCACTGATATTCCCTCAGCTGTGTAGTACCCAAGCTCGCTGGAGCTAGCTCGTATTAGAACAGTTTTAAGTCAGGAAATCCTAGGGAGAGACACTTTCTGCAGAATTCACTAGAGGTACTTTTACCCTGAAACAGACAGCTGTAACTTCTAAACAGAAAAAAAAAAAACCCAAAACATTTACTAAGCACCTGGCATTAAAAAGCACATGCACACAGAAGCCTTTTCATTGCAACTACATTTTTAAATACTGAGCAGATAATAACTTTCATTGTCCATTGTGTTAAGTCATCCTGTTCAGTCAGCATTGAACATTTCAGTGAAGGCCTTCACATTTGGTATTTAGATCAAGAGAAATGTTAATCATGAAGCCATGAACAATACCTTCCTCAGGAAATTCTCATTAAACGATTGTCATCTTTTGAAAAAAGCAGTTGTCCCATCAAAGGAAAAAACATTTAACAGCAACCTGAAGGGCTTCTTAGCAAAAAAAGGCTTAACTATTAAACAGTAACAGAACACTGAGAAGAGAGAAGACAAATACTCAAGTTCTACGAGTTATCCTTTTAAGGGGTTCCAGTCACTTGCTTTAAGCCCATCCATCCCTTCCCACAGCACAGTTAAATCCCAAACCAATTACACACGTTTTAATTAGTAGCCACATAGCAAACACATGCAATATATTTATTCAAGCTTCCAGAGTGAAGTTTCAAACATAGCCTGCTGTCACCTTACGAATGGCTTTAATATTGCACATTTCAGGGAGCACATCGCTGTGGATATATACTTTCAGATATGAGGTTATTTTTTGCCCAGCCATTTTTCCTTAATTAAAATTGTATCAGTGAAGGCAGCGCAGGGCAATAAAGACTCAATTTTAGTCTGGTGATATTTTTCAACATAAAGGTAATCTTTGTGGCAACAGAAGCTCAAAGCATCATTCCTATGTGCTACTATAAAGCAATGAAGTTCAAAAGAAAAGCTAGTCAAGACAAAAGCCATTTAATGGCAAGAGATCAAGACTACAGGAACTGAGGTGTACACAACCCATCATCTGCTGAACAGGTTAAAGCAGTTAACGTTAATGACCACTTTGCAGCTTTATCCATCCTGCAGATTAGACTTTGCCTTTATTGTTCCTTCCAAATATAAAATAGTTTAAAATAACAAAGTGCATGTCTGAGTCAAAGCTAGAGCTACTTCTACCGTTGTAAAGGCAGCAAGAGTTATGTATGGAGCACTAAGTGTTATATTTCATTCTAAGCAGTACCTAATTCAGCTGCTGCTGGGGTTTCTTAACAAAAAGAAAGGCACCACTTACCTCACGTAGCATCACAGGAGACAAGCATGGTCACCCAGGATTGTTTAAAAGCTGTGCTCCAGTTACTGGTGGTTCAGTTCCGTTTATCCTCTCAAAGCCTGTTGCCAAAGTTCCCGCTGAGTCTGTACAACACAAGCGCCTGAAGACAAAAACATTCCTAAAATATTACTTACATCGGCAAGAAGGTCCCAGCTGATGCCATCTCTCCGGATCACTACTCACCCACACACGGTACTCCGGCATCCCCTGGGACCAAATACCACTCTCATTTCCTGAGCACTTTGGGGTCACATCTGTGTACGATCAGCATATTGAAAAGATTGGGTATTTCCCAATGGTATCCAAGCAGTTGAACTCTACCAACTTTGAAAAATTATTCCATCTAAAATTGTTTTCCTACACTGTCCTTGAGAGTAGCGCCTGCGGTTGGAAAAAAAAAAAATCATACTGAAATTTTGTCATCCAAAGTTTCTTTACTTATGCCCCTAACAGCAGCACTTAAGTAATTTCTACTGTCTTCCCCCAGTAAGTGGAGTTATTTTATGTCGCTGAGCTCTTCGCTACGTTTTATAAAGAGGACACACTTTTAACGTTACCCAAACAAGCAAAGCAACCGCAGGGCTGGGACACCACCTCGATGCCATCTTCAGTTTGCAACCAATTCGCCTCCTAGGCGACACCAGTCCTGCAGCCCAGCTTGGTGCAGGACGCTGGGCGATTCCTACGACCACAGCATCTCCCAACCTTCCAGAAGCCACCCGCTTCCAGCGCTCTTCGTCCCTCTCCCACCCCGGCTGGAGCACCCGCTTAGCTGGCGAAGCACAACCGTGTTTCGGTTGCGTTAATTCAGGGCGAGGGTCTGCCAGGCCCCCCCGCTGGGCTGCAGCACCCCGGGAGCCCGCGGGCACTGGGGCACCTCACCCCCACCCAGAGCAAGAATTAGAGCCGAGGAGGAGCTCTGCCCTCACCGCCGGCTCCCTTCAGCCCCGAGCCTGTAGCTCCACCACCCCGAAACCCCGCAGCTTCCCGGCCCGGTGCCCCCGGGGTACCCCGAGGCCGGCCCCGCTCTGCCCGCAGAGCGTAAAAGGGAACCCCGAAGGGAGCCGTGACCCCGACGTGATTCGAACACGCAGCCTTCTGATCTGGAGTCAGACGCGCTACCGTTGCGCCACGAGGTCTCGGCAGCAGCAGCCCCGGCCTGCCGGCAAGAGCCTGCGCGCCACGCTGCGCATGCGCGCCCCAATATGCGCGCCCCAATATGCGCGCCCCAATATGCGCGCCCCAATATGCGCGCCCCAATATGCGCGCCCCAATATGCGCGCCCCAATATGCGCGCCCCAATATGCGCGCCCCGCGCAGGCTCCCGGCGCCCTCCGCTGCCCGGGGCTCCCCTCGGCCCGACCCCGGTAGCGGCGGAGCGGGCCGTAGCCCCTCACGCCAGGCCGCCTAACGGCTTTCAAGCCGCCCGCCCGCCTCGGTCGGCCACGCCCCCCCCGCCCCGTGGGCTGTACCACCGCCTGGGGAGGGGTTGCCCCGCGCCACCTGGCAGGGCCCACCTGCGCCCTCCCGCCCCCGGGGCGGAACCCCCCCACCCGCACCACCTCTGGTCTGTCCCAGCCCCGGCACCTCCAGATTTAAAGGGCCCAGCCCCGAGAGAGGGAGCCCCGTTACATGCGCTGAGTTGGACCGGGCGGCCGTCCTCAGCTGGAGCGCTGCCCACGGCCAGCAGCGGCAAAGCGGTCTATATGTTGCTGTTACGCTGCAGTATGGTTTTGCTGCCTCAGTCCCATGACCATCCCATATTTCAAGGCACATCTTTTAAAGTTCAAACAATTTTGACTCCCCTTATGTGTGTCACCTTTGTTTATGTCCACGGTCGCCTTGGCATTTGGGAATCCATCCCAACAGCCGCTTTATTAAATATTACTAGAGTTGCCACCACTGGATTTTACTGCAGCTTCTGCTTTGCACCTGCACTGTGTGCGTGTCAATGAGTGACTTTGCAGCGCAACTCTCTCTAGCTGCACACAGGGCTTGGTGGGAACACAGCAGGATTAGGGAAGTGCGTCTCTGCCCGCCTCTGCCCGTCTCCCACCACAGTCCCACCAAGCCCACCTCCCCTCTTGCTCCCACCCCGGCTCAGGGCCACAAGCAGCACACGCGAAATAAAACCCGTCTCTCGGAGGGGTATCGTAAAGCCGGTTTATTACAGCAGCTCTGCAGCTGCTTCCCCGCGTGCTCGTACAGTCGAGCCGGCAAAGTGCTTGCTCCAAGTGCAGACGGAGAGACGTACAAACGACCCGCAACAGTGTGCCGCTGCTGAAAGCAGGGCCGTGGCAGTCCTGAATATTAACCAGCAGGAGACAGATCAATAGGCGAGTCTCTCAGTGCAAACCGCAGTCATGATATGCATCTATAATTTATAGTACAATCTTGTAAACTAGATACGTTACAGCTGAAGCCGTCGGGCTTGGTGTATTTACAGCTCCAGGATACCTGGCAAGCATTAAAAGGAAACAGTCTCCATCCTCTCCGCTCGGCAGAGGTTTGCTGATCCCCTCCCACGGTGCTCCCCAAGCACACGGCACCGCCTGGGATGCTCCTGCACCCCCAGGAGTTGTCCCAGCGTTTGCTGAGTACCCCCGAGGAGGGCAGAGAGCTGCTGGGGAAATGACCCCGTGGGCTGATCCTGCCGCAGGGCTGCCGGGATAGGGGGAACATCCCGGGAGACGATGGGTGTTTTAAAAAACCCTCCAGGAAAATGATGCTCTGGCCCCAGCTCCCTTCCCTCGTGCTGAATTACCCGGCCAGCATTGCTCATTAGCATGTAGCCTGATAATTACTCAGACAAATGTGTTTTTCCATCCTACTTCAAAAGCCTTTGGCTGCGAGTCTTACTGATATCCCAGGAATGAAAGGCATTGTTGTGGGGCTGATTTATGGTTGAAGTACCACTGTGCTCTTACCCGCATTGATCGCGTTTCCAAACACTGGTAATTTGTATTACGGGGTCTTTTGAAGAACCAGCTCAGAAAAGGAGGAAGCTTGTCATATACCAAAAACCCTGATCTCCAAACGTCTATAAAATCCATACTCTAAAAATTCTTATAAATATTTGCTCTAGCGTAGGAAATACCATAGGAAGTGATCTGCTCTGTGCGTAGATATGCGTGCTTATTTACAAATGCCGCATTTATTTTCTGAAGCGTACAGTACCGTATGGGAGAGGACGCCTGCCTTGCCAGAGATGCTCATTTACCATCCGCCAGCACGCAAGGCTGACCTGGTCTTCTGTCTCTCCAAAGTAGAGAAAAAGTAATTTACTGGCATCATGAAAACAGGCTAAAAATAGCCGGTTTCTATGGCTACTGGGGCTGGGAGACTCCTGAGGAACATGTCTGGGTAGGTCCCTTCGTGATGAAATCCAGACAGTGGGATAAAAGAAAAGGACAATAAAAAGAGGTTTAATGCTTTGATCCTCGTTAGGCAACATCAGGGAGATGCTGCAAGGACGGTTCTGTGCCTTTCCCTCTGCTTGGTCGTTGCGCACTTCTGCAGGGATCGATACAGGGTTATTAGGGGGGAATTAGGCAAATTTATTGGATCGAGCAAAATCCCACAGCAAACACTTAAATTTAAGCAGGGCTTTGTTGAGTCAGGGCTTCCTTAGCATGTGCCTCCGGTAAGCCTGTCTTTGCCTGCTTGTGCTCGTTGTTTACGTGCTTTTGCATAGGGATGGGGCTGAGACACATTTAGGAGAAATCTGAGTGTTGGGGTCCAGTCCAAGCTCATTTCTGTATAATTAATATTTTTGTAGACATCTCAGTGTACAGACTGTCTCTCTGGATTTATACTGGCATAAAACAAAGGTTGAATTTGACCCGCATCTTTACACTTGTAATAAACTCCGGAGCAGTGATTAATCCCTAGAGGTTTAAGTCCACAAGTGCATTACTCACGTGGTCACCACGCATTACAACGGGTCCCCCCGTTACAGGGGAACTGTGCAAAAATAAATTTACATTCAAGAAATACGCTTTGTGTTTCACCAACTTGCTATTTTTTTGCCCCAAAGATAAATCCAAAGGTCCTCGCCAAGGACAGCACTGGGGCTGCAAACCCTGAATTCGGGAGGCTGTGCCGATGTGCAAAAATAGGAACGGAACAAGGTCAGCATTTTCCCAAAACAACGTGAGCTTCCCCGTGCCCACCTGGAGCTGCCTGAAACTGCCTGCACTTTGTCCTCAGAGTAACCTTCTGCAAAAGGTGGTGGTTTGGGGCAGCCACAAAGACTGGTGGTTTTTTTTGAACTATGGGAAGACAGACGGACAGGGAGGCGAGCAGGCACGGGCTGGGAGGATCGAGCCCGACCGTGAAGTGCAGATTTTATCAGGCTGCCTGAGATATTTCTCTGTGCAATCCCCCAGCGCTGGCTAGCAGGAGGGCAGCAGGTCAGCACGGGAATGTCGAGCCACTGGAAGAAAACTGCCGTGTGAGGGAGAAAGGGTGGCTTTGACCAGGTGATTTCTGAGAAAAAAAAAGGTGTTTTTCTCTTGGTTACCACCTGGGATGCAGAAATTGCCCTGCCTGTAGCAAACACAGTACTCGTCTTAAATGCAATGCGCTACGTCAAGCTGATGCTCGCGGGGCGTTTGGATGGAAGGCGTCTGTCCTGCTGCAGAGCATCTGCCTCGGGATCGCCGGGGTTATTCCCTGGTCCTTTTTCACATCTCCAGCAAAACCTTTAAGAACGTGTTACAAGACGAGAGTTCAAGCGGCAGCTTTTTTTCCTGGCTTGCCTCCTACAATTTCTGCGCATACCCTTCCAGCTCACTGCACAAACATTTCTTCATCTCAAATCAGCGCAGCGCAAGCTCCCCTGGCAGAACCACCTCCGTCACCAGCCCGTCTGCCGATGGAGGCTGCGCCCCGCGCCCCTGCACACACACATGTTTTGGTCCCCAACCGGGCTATTGTCATGCAAATAAACATCTGTAGGCTCCCTCGCTCCCAAGTAAGCCAATATTTACAAAGGGACTACACTGCCTATCTTGGAATTGAGCCTGAGGCGATGCTTTGGTTATTTTGATCATTAAAACTGATTTTTCCCGACACTCCAGCATCAGCTCCAGACCTTGAACCCTTGGTACAGGCAGCTCCTCATTTCAGACAACGTTACTTCTCCATCTCGAGGGCTGATGCAGGGGTGTCACTGGCCACTGCCGGCTTCACTCCAGCCCTTTGGCACCGGAGGAAAAGCTCGGGGTGCATAGGAAGGGGCCGAGCCATGGGCCATCCCCCTCCAAAACCCCGGTGGGGACCTGGCCATGGCAGCCTGCGGTGAGAGGGGCCGCCCTCCTCCGTGCATCCCACCATCCGCTTCGAGGGAAGCTGGATGCTTTCCTTAGTGTAATAGGATTAAAGAAGGATTATTGCTGGTGGGAACAAATGCATCTTTCGAGAGCACGGCTCTCCTCTGCCTGAGGAGGGACGGAGGTGGAGGCTTTCTCCATAAACCCTGGGAACCCACGGTACAGATAAAGCTCGTGTTGTAACGGGTGGTTTGCCGACAGCCCAGCTGTACGCTGAGCCAGCTCTGTGACGGAGAGGACAAATTACATCTCGCACGCTTCTACTGCACCCTTTTCCCCAAGGATGCCTGTGAGCAGCCAGGACACGGGCGATTTTGCAACCTCAGCTTCAGACTCACTGCTCAGCCGTGGGGGGTCCCTGCACCTCCCTTCCTTCCTCTCTCCAGAAGATAGAAAAGCCTTGGAAAAGCACTTGGAAACCACTGGACGGACGACTCCAGCTTATAGCTCATTGCCACCAACATTAGTAAGATCTATCTACTACAGTATCGCTCAGGTGCAGTTGCTTCTGGAGTGGAGAAGCAAAAGCCAGGTGGAAGACTCAAAGGCAGGGTGTCTGAACTTGGGAGGGCAAGAGGAAATCCTGAACAATAAGCAAATTCTTAGTTTATAAAAATGCCAGGGGTTGTGCAAACGTGGGGGAGAGAGGGACAGGGAGAGAGTGTACTGTGACAAGAGCTGTCAGCTTCCCAGGCTTTGCAGTCTCAGAAGCATACGCTGCCCTATTAAAATGCTGCCACTGGAAAAAGAGAAGAAAAAAACGTTTGCTTTTGCCCACTGCAAATTTGTCAGTGGAAGCTGGCTGGGCGGCTCGGAGGGGCGAGCGGCGCAGGGCTCAGCTCTTGGCAGGTTTGCTACAGAAAAGCGCCAGGCTGGAGTCTGGTGGGAAACAATGTGCAGATGAAAGGACCTTCAGCCATAAATCTAGAGGTCAAGTCATTATGATGGGGGAATCAAAAAGCACCACAAGCCATTTATGAACACAATAGAGGTCAATCCAGGAGCAAACCATTTTGCTCGGAGCCATGGTGGAAAACATATTGTTGCTTTGAGAGCTACATCCATCCAAGGAGGTGGGAAGTTCTTTTTAAAAATAACTGTAGCTCGAGCACTTTAACATTCATACTGCACTTGGTTCATTTATTGTGTTTTCAAATGCACATATAATGGGTGCGGGTGAGTGTCTGCCTGTCTCAACTGTACGTGCTACATTCGTTAAACACCTGGCTTGGGAACCCCTCACTGGACACAGGAATATTCGAGACGCAGGGAAAACCTGAACAGGCACAGAGCTGCTGCACACACACGGTGTGTGTGGTGCGTGCATAGCATGTGACATAGCGTGTGCACAGCATGTGCACTGTGTGTGCACCATGTGCATAGTTTGTGCACGGCGCCGCGTGTGCACTGCGTACAGCGTGTGCACTGTGCGTGCATCATGTACAATGTATGCAGAGCATGCACAGTGCAAGCACAGCGTGAGCACGGCGTGTTTCCAGCTGAGCTCCCACCTCATCCCAGACCAGCCTGGGGGACTCCCACCACAACCGGGAGCCGCTGAAGCACCATCCTGTCATGCACCAGCCTCCTCTCCAGGGCTGCTCTCAGTGCAATGCCGAGCCTCCACCTAGACGCGAAATCTCGGGGCGGCCGTTAGCTGCACATCTTTAACTGCCAAACCATGATGGATCTGTAATCCAAGAGGTTTAGCAGCGAAGGTTACACAGTAATGAACTGGGCCAACCCCCCTCAACCCCACAGTAATAACTCAGCTTCTGTAAAGCCTGACTGAGCAAAGCTGCCCATGATTTTTCCCAAACCTCTGCTTTTGATGGTCTCCCCGGAGCGTGCGCCTGCTGCCCGAAGAGCCCCAGCTCTCCACCCTGCACTCAGAAGGGTGATGCCTGCTCGGATCACCATTAGCAGGGACCCAGCTTGCGTCCCCCTAGGAATGGGGCACCGTCAACCAAGCCAAAACGTGGGTGCACCAGCATTAACCTCAGCCATCCTTGGTGCCTCGGCGAAGCAGCTCCTCGGTGAAGCTTAAGTAAAAGGTTGATGCAGCCCCAGAGGTCCCAGAGGAGACATTACCGCCGGCACTAACCACAGTGTTTTCCACTGACCTCTGTGTGCCAGGCTGAAATCTGCTGAGCTCGATTGTGACAAACGACAGGGAAGCCGGACCGCTGTCCTGACTGGCCCCTCGCAGGGCACCTCACGTGCCACCACGTGCCCTCTCTCGTGCCAAAACCTGGAGCCCAGCTGGGAAATACCTGGCTGGGAACACTGCCCGGGGGCTGCACCTCTGGATCCACAGCTCACATCACTTGGGCTTAAAGAGGAGAAAAAGCAAAGTGCCCTGAGCCTCCCGACCCCGGGGTCTGACACGCAGAGACCACGCACAGTCCGTGCCTCTGTGCCCGGTCCCGGCTCGCTGCCACCTCCGAGCTGGCTCCGAGCAGCACATCCCACACCAGTCAGCTGCTTCCCACCGCAGCCTGGACGATGGGCACCCAGCAGAGAGGATTTAAAGCTCCTCAGCTGCACCTTGTGTTATTGGTGCTCCTGGCCAGGCTCAGGGTTTTGTGCTAAATCCTTCGGATCAGAAAATAAAATAATAGCCGTGTTGGTTCTGGATGTTGGCTGAGCCAACAAATCTCCTCCGAAGGGGAGCTGTCAGTGGCACATACAGCTCTGTTTGCCGAGCGCGAATCTGGTCTGGAAGCACTGGACAAACCCTGGAAAGGTCAAGCCAGTTAATCACAGCGGGAGGATTTGTTCTCTGAGTGTGCTCGTCCCCCGCGGTGGGGGGTCCTCGGGGGTGTCAATCTGCTCAAGTCAATACCACCCCCCGTGCCGACAGGCAGCGGGCACGGCTGCCCCCGAACATTTACCCTTTCCTAGGGGCTGTCCCTGCTGCTCTCCAGCACGTCTTGCAAACGGGAGCACCGGGGCCATTGCAGATGCTGGTGCCTGAAATGAGATCTCGAATGCCAGGTGCATTCAGGGACGGGGAACCGAGCACCGAGACCCTGACAGCGGTCCCCAAACCCCAGGGGACCCTGGCTCACCGAAACTCGCCAGCTCTCCAGTGCGCAGAGCCTGGGGCTGTTTGGAGGGTATCTGAGCAGGGATGTCTGTCTGAGATGCCTCCTGGAAGGCGCAGCACGCAGGGAGCTCCCGTATGGCTTCAGCGGTGGGTGGGAAGGATGCATAGACAGGGTGGGGGAGAGAGGGGGACCGTGGGGACAGCCACACGGCGCAAGGCAAGTGCTCATCCACCACGGTGGCAGGAGCGGGACTAACCCTGGGGGTGAGCGGCTCCTGCCCCGCAGCCCCAGGCATCGCTTTTCGCCCCAGGCTCAGGAGGTCTCCATAAGGAGAAGGGAAGCGCAGTATGGAAGAATTTAAGGATTTCTGCTCTGGAGGACATGTTGATGCTAGAAATGTCCCTGGAGTGAATGTCAGGTGCCCTGAGCTCAGGGATTTTGGCCCGTTTGCCAAACAAGAACAACCTCCCGCTGAGCCTCATGGCTCAGGTGTGCAGGGAGTGGGGGTCCCGTGGTGCGGGAGCTCCCAGTCCGCACCGGTCACATAGGGAGCAGCGTCCGAGCAGGGTCGATGTATCTGGTGCCTCCAAAATGCTCTGGTGTGCTGCACCGGCAGGAGCAGGCAGGGCCGAGGCATGGAGAATGGCTTCTTGGAGTCACAGGCATTTGCTTGAGACAGACTTTAAAAAAAACCAAACCCAAAACCAGCTTGTTTTTTACGTTCAGCCAATTCTGCAGCAGCAGGACAACTTACCAGCCAGGGCCCAGCCTCTCCGGCACTATGACTCCAGGAAGGACAAGGTCTGGCCCCAGCTTTTGAAAACCCCTCCAGCTCTGTCTGTTGAGACTTGATGGAGCAAGGGCAGGTTGGCTCGCTCAGGAGGGAAATCTACCCCACTGGGACGCAAGGTCCCTCCGACACCGACTGCTCCGGTGCCGAGGGCTCAGCGCCCGGCCGGGCTGGGTGTCCAGGCACAATTGCTGCAGCACCTGGATAACGTCCACAGCATCTGCTTCTGCCTCTTGGCAAGGTCATTCCCGTGCTTCAGCTCTCCCCTGGCCATGCAAGTATCTGGGAAGAGGGAGGGGAGAGAAAATGAGAGAAGCTGCAGGATAAGTGTGTTAGAGCAGATTAACCAGCTCCTCCCATGCTCTCCCCGGCCCGCTGCTGCGATCAATGAGCAAAACCATTGCTCAGCCCCGGGCTCCCCTTCCCCTGCCAAGCACCATCCCAGGCACAGCAGCTCGGCCGAGCAGCCCCCCAGCCCCCTGAGACACCCTGAGACAGTGCAGGCAGAGGGTGATGCCCAGGGGGAGCTGGTCCTTGGAGAGGCGAGAAGAAAGGAGGCAGCAAATGTCACCCCCGGCAGTCCCAGCATACCGAGGGGAAGGGGACGGGGTCCCGAGGCATGGCTCGGCAGGGCACACACACGAGTCTGCTCCTCACACTGCCGTCTCCTGCTGCGCGCTGGACTCTTCTTTCTTCCTCTTCATCTTGCAGAAGCCATGGAGCCCGCAGAAGCAAGCAAAGGTGAACTGGGGCATCACCTGGAGCAGGAGAGACGTCGGAGCACCCCCGGGAGACCTGGATGGGGACAGGGAGAGGAGTCAGGGCAGCTCCTGCAGATGCACGGGGGATGCACGGGCAGGACAGAGGGTGTAGGACAGATCCCCAAAATCCCAAAACTGGAACATCACCCTGCACCGGCGCACACCTCCCTTCCCCCTCCTTCCCCGCATCTGAGGCCCCCAGCCACGCACTCCCAAATTCCCCACCCAGCCAAAGACGAGGAGATTAAAACTCCCCCCCCCCAACCCCTCTCCTCAAAAGCAGCGAACAATCGGGACAGACGCGGGGACAGCTTGCAGCGCCTAATGCATATTCGAGGGCCCGGGAGGTGAGGTGCCCTGGGAGCGCCCCGGCGCAGAGGCAGCACCAGCAGTTACGGCACAATGAGGCACAGCTGAGAGCGGAGTTCACTCTCTTTGTGTCCGTTTTCAACGGATAAAATAATGCCCCAAAGCACAGCCCACATTATGGCCCAACAGCTGCAAAGTGTAATTATGCAAATGAATGCTGATTTTTTTTTAAATAAATAACAAATATTCACAGAAATACTATCTGAAACGAAACCTTCATTTTCTCCCTACTTTAATTTTTAGCTTTTGTACAGTTTGCAGATGACCAGCTCTAATTCTGCCCCAGAAAAGGCGGTGCCGGCGCTCAAAGCGAACCGTGCCCAACCCACGCAGTGCCGCACTGCCCAGCAAGGCTCATCCTCGCCACCACGACCGTGCCATCCTCAAGTCGTGCAGAGAGCAGAGAGACCACAGCACCCACAGCACAGTCATTGCCTGGGGCTCCCTGCAGAGCCTCAGCTTGGTGTTTGTTCCCTGTCAGCACCAGCATGGACAGGGAACATCTCCGGACCTCAGTTTACCCATCTGTGGAATGGGCACGATGCTCAAGCTGTCTGAGGACCAAGTGGAAATCTCAGCGTAGGAGGTACTGTCACCGCCCAAGGCTCACAGCCACTGACAGTAGCGAGCAAAGAGTGACCTCCCCGACAGCCGGGCACTGCTGAGAGCCCCCAGCCCGCTGCCTGCAGCCCGCAACCCCAGCAGAGTTTGGAGCAGCCCTAATTCACAGCAGGGATGGCTGGGAGAAAATTAACAACAGGGAAAAAAGCCAAAGCAAGTGGGGCCCATGGCCCCCCATCTCCACGCGCTCTTCACCAGCAGTGATGTTGCAGGGGGGTGATGCCACATCGCTGCCTTTCCGCTTTCCCCCTTTCCAAGGGGCCCAGCTGCAGCACAAAGCGAACGGCAGCAGCGAGAGGCATCCCATTTAATTCATTTCTGCCACTGCCCCCCCTCCCCAGCCATCTGGGTACCTGTCTAGTAGCTCCCAAATTAAATAAGGCTACCTCTGGAGCTCGCAAATAATGACAACAGGCTCTTTAATGAGTCTCCCGTTCTGAATGGCTTCTCAGCATAGCGGCAGGTCTCCGCGTCTCTCTTTGTGCTGCTGCTTTTTGTTACCAGCCTGAGAATGGGATTTTGGAGGGAATGGCTGGTGCGGAGGGGCTGTGGGGGGGCCAGCCCGCCGGGGTGGGGGGCCGCTCACCTCCTGGCCCCTGCGCCCTCCTGGCTTTGCACAGCTTCAGCGGGAGCGGAGCAAACCCACTGCCAGCGGGGAAGGGATGACGGGAAGGGAGAAGAACCTTCTGGGAGCCGGCACCCCGGTTTGGCACGCCGAGTCTGATCCGGCACTGCCAAACCCAGATTTGGCAAACACCTTCCTCGCCCGTGCAAGGGGTCCCACCCAGCACCGGTCCCCACTGTTTAACACTCTCCACATTAACCAGGCAAACACTGCACCAGACCTCCCAGGCAGCCACGGCTGAGCAGCTCTCCGTCCCTGTGGGTGCCGTCCCCGCTGCCCCATGCCACCCCACGTCCCCCCGTGTCCGTCCCGGCCGGCCCCCCTTGCAGACACAAAGCCGCCCCGAGAGCCTGGGCGGTCCGGCTGGGACCCCAGTGTCCATTAGGGAGCTATTGGTATATTTAGAGGAGCTTGTAACGTGGAGGCTTTTCAGGCTGACCCTCTGCCTCCCATTCAGGCAGCAGACAATGATGAATGAGCCCCGGAGAATAGAGGCAGCCCAGCTGAGGCTGACGCTCCTGTTCTTCTTGAAAAGGTAGAAAAAGGATCCTGAAGGAGCAAGGAATAATTAAAAAATAAATGAACTGGCTTGCGTAGTGATGACAGAAGCCCCGCTTGATTTGCAAGGGCTGGGCATGCTTCACAGACCCATGCTGCCCTTTCTATTCAAGGGAGAAGATCCTTTGGATAAAACTCCACTGCAGCAGAGAAAATGCGAGGAGCATTAAAAATGTAAAGCTAGAGAATTCTCTTTAGTCAACTGCATAACCCCAGGCCGTGTTTGTCACTGTCACAGTGATGAATTGGGAGCTGTCTGAAATCAGCATGCTCACTTTAATAATGTCACTTTCCCTGAGCCCTAAAAAATGTCTTTCTGAACCAGCTGGACAGAGCCCATTCCTTAGCCCAGCAATTACCTATTTCCCTGGGCTTCGCTGGGCAGCCGGGCAGCTCTCAGCAGCACGGCCGGCAGCCGAAACGGGACAGCTTCAGGAGGCGAGGTCCTGGGCAGGACGAGCCAGGGGTGCAGGCAGGGATGCAGGCAGGGGTGCAGGCAGGGCTCAGCACAGCCTCGCTGCAGGGATGGGCTGGGGCTGCCAGGTGACACCGGTGGCCGCCGGACCCGGGAAGGGGGGCTCAGGCATCAGGAGCTCTCGTTTCGGCTGGTTTTCTTAACCTGCCCCAGCTTTTCTATTTCTGAGAAACATCTATTTCTGAGAATGCTTTTAGCTACTTGGTTGGAAAAACAAAATTAAGTTTTGCATTTTAAACCCTGAATTTCAAAGCTGCCTTTTGCCGCCAGCGTGTCGGTTTTTTCCTGGGAAATGAGATCATTTGCAATGGAAATTGGTCCCATATTTTTGCAGGGAACCAAATGGAATTAAATCACTTGTAATGAAACATAGAAAAGTTCCCAGAAATTTCATTTCATTTGCCTTTCATGATAGCTAGTCCATCCACCTCTACAGCCAAGATTCTCAGGAGTGGCTGATGATTTGGGGATCACCAGCCTGGTTTTCTAAAATCCACTGAGCAGACACCCTCGGAAAAGTCCCTGGAGGAGCGCCTGGGGTGGCAGCGCTGTGCTCACGGGACTTGCAGAGACTTTCTTCTGAAGCATGGCAGCTCTGTGCGATGCAGACCCTCCCTGCATGGAGGGAGCCTTGCCTGGGACTTTCGGTCCCTTCTTTTTTAACTATCAGAGGTGCAGGTCCCACATCCCTGGGACTCGCTGCTGGGGCAGCCTGTCCCTGTGGGGACACAACCCCTTTCCCACACTCCCTATCCCCCTCCTCCTCACAGCCACAGGATCCATCCAATTTAGCTATTTTTCAGCCAAGCTTTCAAAACCATTATTTCCTAGGGTTGCTTCCCCCCCCCCCCCGCCCCAAACCCTGGACATCTCGCTGCTTACAACCAGACCTAAGATAAAATCAACTTCAAAGCAGTTTCTATAATGAGCAGCAGTGCATTAGAATCCCAACAACAGAGGAGATGAGACCGGGATAAAACTAACCTGAAAAGAAGCACCATCCCTTTAAGGAGAGATAATGAACGGAGAAGCTGTTGCTTGGCATGTTTGCAGAGAATCGCTAATTAAAACATCGCTTCTGTAAAGTATGCTGATCCCATTGATTCTTCCCCCCACACAGTTAATTTGCTGCTAGGAAGGCAAAGTCGCAAGGGTCCTCATTATAAAAATTTCACTGGCTGCAGCTAATGGTTGTAATTAATAGGTGCAATAAATTTCAAATGGGCAGCCAGGATGTTCATTAGCTGTGGGCTGACTCAGCATCGGTGGCCTCACCAGTTACTAAATAACCCATTTCCAAGCAGACGGGAGGAGGAAGGTGCTCTGTGGCACAACCAGTGCATCTGTAATTCCCCGCCGAGAGCGGAGCTGAATAAATAATTCCCGGCAAGTCCCAGATTTGTCTCTTTTTGTCTCGTTGGTGAACTGTCCGTGCAAACCTCCTCCAGCTCTCGGCCAGCTAACTGGGGGCAGGTTTTCTCAAAAGCACTGGTGCAGCCAAGTGACCTGGATTTCATGTGGGATCAGCACTCGAGGAACTGAACTCTCTGATGCAAAGGGCGGGTAAATACCCAACGATAATATCACTTAGCCGGGCACGGATCAAACCCTGGGGAAGCCGTTCATGCAAAGCACAGACCCACACGTGCCCACGCAGCCAGCCGGCAGGTCTGCCTGTTGGAGATGTGGGCTGCTGCATGATTTTTAATGCCCTTGTCCTTCTCTGGGCACCCTGCACAAGGGCTGAGCTTTAAAATCTCCCCGGGCTCCCACTGAGCATCATCCCCTCCGTAGGAGGTCCCAGTGCCGCAGCCCCGTGCGTGCACCAACCCTCCCGGGGGCCAGGTGCTGCCGGCGAGGCACTGGGCGTCCCACTGTGTCCCATTAGGGCTGGGTGCCATCACAGCTTTGATTAAAAAATGCAGCTTTTCAGTTCATTATCATCTGGCTGTAATTAAAATATTAATAATGGGCACTCTCTCCCCGAGTTATCTCCTGGGACCAGCATCCACGGGGCCGGGTGACCCAGCAAGAAGCTGGTGCTGCTTCTGCTGCTCTTCCAGCGCACCATCAACGCTGCACAGAGGCAAACCCCATCCCGAGCCCCGCGCGGGCAGCAGCGGGCAGCGACCCCAGCCCGTGCGCTGTGATGCGGGAAGAAACCCCCGCTTGCCCCGGCAGTATTCGGGAGCTGGTGCCCTGTGCACGAGCCGGGTGGCCCTCGCACGCCTGAAGCCAAAATTATGGCTGCTGCCACGAGGGATGTCCGGGGGCCGATACGGCAGCGTGGGGCCTCTGTGTTGGGGCATGCGGCTGCGATTTCCCCTCCCTGCGGGGCAGCGCAGGACAAGCCTGTGCCTCACCCACCGGCAGCTTTGGGATACGGGAGCTCCACACCCAGCTCCCCGAGGAAGCCGGGGACGGTGGATGCCTCACTCATAAATGGCAGTTATTATCTGTAATTAGTGGCTTGTCCTGCTCTGCACATTCGCTCCTGGGAGCTCAGGAAGGACCGGGGACTGCTAGAGGGGTCCGACTGCTCCGGCATCTTCCTTTGCCGGGTGCTTTTGGCGACGGAGCTGCCCGGGAGCGCCTTTGCAGTGGCTCTTCCTCAGGCTCGCTTCTCTGGACCAGGGATGAGATTTCAATTGCTGCCTTTTTAAAAATAGGTGGGTGCCTAATTTCTTGAAGATGCTTTGAAAATGCCAACCTGATCTACTGTTTTATTTAATGCTGTGAATGATTTATAAGCACGGCAGCTGAGGGTTTTTGCTTTGCCTGGCCCTGGACGTGGGCAGTAATCGCAGCCGCACGGGGCCGCGGGCAGAGGCTACGCTAATTGAAAGGTGACTGAAGCTGCTGCTGGGAGGTGGATGCCAGACAAGCTGAGAGCTCACCTGGTGCTGGCAGCATCTCCTCTTCACGATGGACCTTTTCCAGGGGTCCCTGCCAATGCCTTCTGCATGGCAGGGCTTTCATCGAAACACTTGTCCCGTGCGTGTCTCCCCCCTCGCCTCCTGCAAGCCCCGGTCGGGGAGGATCAAACAGACTGAAAACCACAAGTCAAATCTCGCTGCTTAAGCCCTTGTGCAATGCCAGGGGGTACTGGAGCTGGACAAGAAAGGGATTTGGCAGAAAGTCACTGGCCCTGGCTCCTGACCACCAGACACCCCGACCAACGTGCCCACTTGGTTTCCTCCTCTCCCGGCTGCTCTTGAACACAGCACCACAGAAACACAGTGGCTCGTGCTCCCTCCGTTTCTTCCCTGCTTAACGCCTGCCTTGCTAAAAGAAAAATCAATAGCGTAAAAGGTAGTGAGAGCAAGTCTCAGGGGTGGAGTATCTCGTCGGCGTAGTGCAGACAGGCTGCCAATAATCCTGCTCTGAGCCACTTTGCCCAACAGCCACCGAAATATTCATGGGGGGGCTGCTGCCGCTCCAGCGTGGGTGTTTGCATCCCTCCGCGGTCTCTTCACAGCAGGCAATTGCCACTCAGGGACGGGGTCTATACCCCCGCACCAGCATCCCCGCTCCCCGATAGCTCTTTCCCCCGGTGCTTGCAGGAATGCTTGTGGCAATAGCAGGGGCTTTGCTGGGGGGCTCGGGGCTGTGCTCCCCTTGGGGAGCTGCCGCAGCGTAGCACCCACTAACCCACCGGGACCATCCAGAGCGGATTTTGCTCATTACTTCCCAGCGCAACATTTTGAGTTGCAACAAAGTGAATGGCAAAAATGGCACTCCTCCTCGGCTGTTTTTGGTTAATTTGCCCTGCTCTCCCCTTCTTGGCGGTTAATGGCACCCTCGCTCCGGGCTCCCCATCCCCGGCCTTGTGCTGGGTCCGGAACAGTCCCGGGGTGGGAGCGGCGAGGCCAAGCCATGCGTGTCCGTCGCAGGGATGGGCCCTGCTCGGCGTGAATGGCTCGGGGCGGCCATTGTCATGGGTGAATTTTCTGAATGAGCAAATCTTCATTAAAAAATAATTAAAACAGCCTGGCGAGATTGGCTTAATTCCTTTCATTTTGACTGATGGTGTTTAGTTTTGATGATTTATGTGCCACAGTCTTGCCAGCTCTCATGCTTTCATTGTTGGAACTCATGGGATTTCATGATTTTCTTCCTTCCACACCTCCTTGAGTCATGGGATTACAGCTGAATCTCAGCTTTCATTTTTTTCAATGACTATTATTTTTAAAGATGCATTCCAGGCTGGTGAAATAAACTTGAAAGCCTGACACCTAATGACTCAAAGCTCAGGAAGTGAGAAAAAAAAAAGAATAGAGAAATTGCTCGCTTCCTGCTTGGCGAGGGTGATTTGTAACCCCCCACTGTTGTTCGGGTGCTGACGGGGGCAGCGAGGTCTGCGGTGGTGGGGTCTGCGGTGGTGGGGTCTGTGGTGATGGAGACTGCAGTGGCAGGATCTGCAGTGGCAGGATCTGCAGCGGTGGGGTCTGCAGCGGTGGGGTCTGCAGCAGCACCCTCCTCTCCCACCCCGTCCAGCCCAGCTCTGCAAGGCTGCTGTGCTCACAGACATTGCCTTTGCGCATTTAAAAAGTGCAAATTTGCCAAGTCCCGCTGTATAATTAAACCTGTCCTTCTCACATGCTCCCGGCCACCGCCTCCCCTCCAACGTCCTCGTGGCACTGGGCTGGCCGTGGCCTCGTGGGCGCTGCGGGGACAGATCCTGCCTGGTGCAAACCGGGTGGCTCCAGGCTCTGTGCAACCCGTTGGGTCTGCAGCATCCCTGGAAGGGGCACGGCGTGGTGGGAAGATGGGGCTGGAGGTGCCCGGGCTTTTCTCAGCCCCCTGCGAGCCCCTGCTTGGGGGAGCCGACAACAGCAGAAAGGGCTCCTGCCATCATCTGGCAGCCGTTTCGGTGCCGGGTTAAGGCAGCGGCCGTGGCCCTTGGAAATGCCCTTCGTCTCTGCCTGACGCTTTTGTTCTGCGGGGCTGCAGGTGGGGATGCTTTGAACCGTGTGAGAAAAGCTCGCTGCCAAAGAAAAGCCGCTCCCGCCGCCCTCGCAGCCCCCTTCACCAGCACCCGGCGCCGCCGAGCACCCTTTCAGCTCTGAATGGGGACGATGGCGCCTGAAAGGCCATGCCCCCCGCCATCCCCGTCCCCCTTTGTCTCTCCCTCTGCTCGCCACCCCCTGCCCCATCCGTCTTGCTAAACCTCTAAGGCCCTGCAAGGCTTCAATGCCCCCTTTCACTTGTTATTTGTTACCAAATAAATATGGGTGATTAAAAAGGGATCAGGAGTCCGTGCGGTTTGCAGAGGTGCCTGGAAGGTGGAGTCCCTCCTCTGTGTAGCCCATGGCTTTTCGCCCTACATGAGTTAGGAAAAGCAATCACATAGGAATAAAAAGCCATAGACCACAGCAGAGGGCTTACCCAGGATAAGCCAGCAGTCTTTGGGGAAAGAAAAGGAAAAAGGGAAAGGAGGGGAAAAAAAAAAAGTAACCCTTCCATCGAAGTTGTCCTCCCTCCCTGTGCCCAGCTGGGAGCACAACCCGCTCCCTCCCCGCACAGGGACCTCAAAAATAGGGGAACCTCCCACCCAAAACACCCCTCAGCACCACGGTGTCGTGGGGCGGTTTCTCCTGGGTTAGGAAGGAGAGAGCCAAACCTGCCATGTCTGTCCCCTCAGCAGTAACCTTCCAGCGCAGTGGCCTGACCCTGGGAGGAGGACCCAGCACCCTGCCTTTTCTGCTCCGAACGCTGTAATGAACTGTGGTTGCAGGGACAACAGTCTCTTGCAGCAGAGGTGATGCTTAAAAGACAACATGCCATAGCCTGAATCAGTGGCAGCATGCCCAAGGAGCAGGCAATGAAATGGTTTCTTTTCACTCTCCCAGTGTCCCGGCCACAGCTACGCCTTATCTCTGTCAGTAAGATGGTATTTCCCATCACATCTTTTTGTGCTGCTTTGAAAGATCCCAATAAACCTGACAAACCTTGAGTTTTAAACCAGATAGTCGCTCTGGTTGCAAATGGAGCAGCACAAATTTACGCCGGCAGATCAAGTGTCCCTTTCCGTAGAAGACCACCTTGCTGTTCGGCAGCCACTTCCCTTGCAGCAGCCCAGGAGCCCACAGGGTAAATCCCTTTTGCAAGCAAGGGAGGAAAGTGCTCGCCTTGGGGTATAGCTGTTGTGAAAATCGGACCCTTTGGGCCACCGAGAGACTTGCCCACAGTCACAGAGTCGCTCAGCAGCAGAACTCGGAACCGAAAACCTTCCCTTGGCCCCACTGCCCCCGCAGCTCACCTGGCTGCAGAGGCGGCGGATGCTCAGCGGCAAGAGGTGCATCCAACAGACCCGCCTTTGTCGGCTGAGACAAAGGGCTAAAGAAAGGTCTGGCTGCAAACCCGCCTCCCCCTCGCTTCCCCTGCTGCTGCCTTCCCCTGCCGCCTTTTCAAGGGAGCCTCCGTCTCCGTGCCCACAAAAGATGCATCTCAGGACAAGGTGACGCGTTTCATGGGGAGCAGCTGCTCCAGCAGCTCCTCCGAGAGCCGGACACAGACCTTATTCTTCAGCAAAAGCCTCTGCACCTCCCCGCACCTGGGGGAGCTCCTCCGGTGGCACCAAAACTGCCCAGGTTGTCCCTGGGAAAGCGCTGGCCTCTGCCTTTATTCTCTTCCCCTGCCAGGACGCCAGCTCGTTCAGCAACAGTGGCTGCTAATTGCCAGGAGCTGATGAGGTCAGCTCTGCTATTGAGTCTAGGAAACTCCCTTTCTTGTTGCCCTAGCAAGAATCCTTGGGAAATTCAATGTTTCTAAAACTATACAGCAACCAGGTTTGGAAGTAGGAAGGATTTTGCACCCTGCGGTTTGTAATAGCAGTGAACATGACTTTGACCTACAAACCAAACTTCTGAAGTACACGGGTAGCTCTGAACTGGCGTTTTCCCAAGGTCTTTCCTCTTTTAACTCCTATATATGAATGGTGAGAAAAAAAGGCCACCGTGTGCCCCACTTTCTGACACAGTCACACTCCCTTCCCAGCCCCTTCGCTCTGCGGGCAGCAGCCACAGGATGGTACACCCGTGGGCAGCCCGACGCACCGAGCTCTGTAGGAGCATCGGTTGGCCCCGGCGTTATGCCCTTGGGTGCAGGCAAAGCGCTGAGGAGGCCTGCCGGCAAATACCCCGGCGTGTGCCCGTGGGTGCTGCGTGCATGCCAGGAGCCCCACGTGGGTCTCTGCCTCCCGGCTCCAGCACCAACCCACCCCCTGGTCCCAGGGGTGCTCTAAGGAGACAGCCCCGATTTCATTGCGCATCGCATATTCGAGGGGTAAATCTGTCAAGCCGAACTTAAAGGCTCTTTGGGATATGGCCCTGTGGCTTTGCCTTGGCACCTAAGACCTTCCCAAGGAGGTTGCACCCAATGCAGGGTAGCTCCAGTGCCAGGCTGCTCTCCCCAGCATTGGAGCACGAGGACACATGCCCGTCAGAGAACCACCAGCCCCACACCACACCGCAGGGACCCGAGGACAGCCCGGAGCCGCCGGCCGAGCACGGCTGACCTCACCTTTGGCAGCGTGGCATCCTCTCCGCGGGAAGGGCACCATGCCAGCGGGCACGGGCCTCGGGATGGCAGCCGCTGTGGCATCGCCCGCACCGTCCTCTCCTCCCTGCGCCGCCCTGGCCCCCGCCAGCAAAACCCAGGCACCACAGGGATGCTCAGGGAAGCGGGTGCCCAGCGCTGCCCGGGGCGGCTGACCCACTGCCTCCGAGCCCCGGCCGGCTACGGGGGGTCTCATTTTTGAAGCCCGATGCCTCCCTTGCCGGCTGCTCCTGCTGCCGTCCCCAGCGCCCCGTCCCCACGTCCCCGCCGAGCCTCGCTGCGCGGTCGCATACTTGAAATGGTTGTGCACCGAGGGGCCGGGAGCGGAGGGAGGGAGCGGGGGGTCAGGTATTTCTCCATCCCTGGCTCCAGAGAGCCGGTAACAAAGGCGCTATTGAACTGCAGCCTCTCTGGTCTGTGAAGCAGAAACCTCTTGTATCTACTTCACTGCCTTTGATCTAACTCCCCCAGTGGGATGTATATTACTCATGTCCTGCTGCTCGGGTACTGCTGCCAGAGTGGGACGGGGAGGGGGGAACAACAAGCCCCCACTCATCACACCGGGTTTGGGAAGCGTCCCGCCGGCACCGGGCACGGGCACCCAGCGCCCACC
This sequence comes from Gymnogyps californianus, assembly GCF_018139145.2. Classification (NCBI taxonomy): domain Eukaryota; kingdom Metazoa; phylum Chordata; class Aves; order Accipitriformes; family Cathartidae; genus Gymnogyps; species Gymnogyps californianus. Next base: position 2,957,147 of record NC_059497.1, on the reverse strand, counting down.
TCCGCTGCTGTCCTTGCCTACGGCCCCCTGCCTCCCCGCTCTGTCCCCCAAACCCGCCACCCTCCCAGACCCCAAACTCTGGGGGATACGTGCAGGCACCCAGCGCTCAGCCGAGCATAGAGGCGGGAGGAGCAGGGCTCTGCGCCTCGCATTCCTCTTCTGTAATTAAAGCCGGTGCGCTGGGTGGAGGGGGAATTTCCCAAAGGGTTTTACTGGCGTCTGGACAAGGGTCAGACAATGAGAACATTTGACAGGGTGCCCAAATCCGCTGTATCTTGGATACGCTCAAAGCCTCCCCCGTGCTCTTCGTCCCAGGCGCTGGTTTGCAGGAGGTGGGGGCCATTTGGGCAGGTTGGGCAGTGGGGAAGGGGGGCAGGAGCTTGGGGACTCTCTCACGATGTCCCCGCAGCCTTCGCCCCAGCCAGGCTGTCCCAAAAATGCAAAAGCTTGAGCAGCACCAGCTTGCTCTGAAACCACATCCCCGCCAGGATCCCCCAGAAAATCCTGGGGAAAGGCATCAAACACACCTTAGAGACTCACAGTATTTAGAACAGTGCTTTAAAAAGTGCTTTGCTGCCTTCAGCAACCTACCTGCCTCGCTCCCTGGAGAGCCAGGGGCACTGGGATGCTGGGACAACCTGGCTGGAAACCATCTCAGCTACCCAAAAGCACTTGAGTGCTTTTGGAAATCTTATTCTCCTGCCTTTCCAGCTGGTTTGCAGAAAACCCTGCGCCTGGCAGCTCCCACCGGCACCCAGAGAGGCACATGTGGGCATCGCCTTTGGAGCAGGCAGGCCCCTGAGGTGCCCGCATGACAGTACCCAACGTGACAGTACCCAAAATTACAGCACAAGAGGAAGCCTCCCTGGAGCCGAGGGCTCATAGTGCTGCTTCGCCTTCTCCCAGGGCTCATCCCCTCCTTCCCCAGCTCCCTGCCCGTGTCTCGGGTGCGGGGAGAGCTGAGACATGCCCAGAGACTCTCCGGGGCTGCCTCCAGCCCCGCTGCAAGGTAGAGAGAAATAATACATACCCGACAACTGAAACAGAAAAGATGGATGGACAGATGGACGGACAGATGGATAGATACTTAAGAACAGAGACTGACCAAGCTGGGTACACCTAAAGGATTTTGTTTTCCACAGAGATCCATACTAGTTGCATCCCAAGAAGGTGCAATCAGCCTTTCTTTTAGGGGATCATCTGCAGTTCCCCCCTCCCCAGCCCCTCTCTCCCCAGCTACAGGCTGGCTCATGCCCCAGGGCAGGGCGTGCGGGACCCAACTCTTGTTTAGTTTTTAAACATTAACTATTAGAGTTTGGGGAGCAGTTGAAGTCAGAGTTGGGCAACGATCCGTTTTCAAGCTGTCTTGACAACTGGCTCCAGCACAGCAAGATTAGATCTACTAATCACATTTGTAAGGCGCCCAGGATCATGAACTGGGTATTCGGAGAATATTTGTCATTGTAACAATGTCATTTCCCAGTCTTCATCATGCATTACCTTGTCCTGCGAGTCGTTACGGTTGGACTTTTTGGCTTTATAGAAACATCTACTTGGGGAAGAGGAGGCTCAAAAGCATTTGTTGCATCGGTGCTCTGTACAGCTAAAGGTGCATGCTGTCTGTCACTTCTACGTCCCATGGATAGGGTAATACTGGGGTTATTTAGGGATTTTAATCAGCTTTCTCATCACCTGATTTTGGATTGATAGCTGCTTTAACAAAACAGATATAACCCAAATCTTTCCAGAATGCTATATAAATCCCCCAACTCTTACAGGCAATAAAAAGGGAGGCCAGGTAAGCTGAGCGACGCCCCAGATCATGCAGCGCATCCTTAACGGTGAGCTCAGGAAAGCGACGCAGATCTGCTTCCCTGTCGCTCCCCAAAGCAGGCGTCTGACGATGAGACCACGCTGTCTACAACACCCTTATCAAGACATGCCGGAGAGATGTGTTCAACAAATCCATGTTTGCAGCAACAACAGCAATCGCAGCATCGCAGCCTGTGCACAGCAGCTGCCGCTCGGCTGCGAGCGCTGCAGCATTGCATTAAGGAGGGACCAGACGGAGCCCGGGCTCGCCTCACAGGATGCGCTGGCAGCCACAGAAAATCCACAGACTCAGGAAGGGTCAAAATAATCTTAATTTTGCAGGTGCACATGCAATCACACGCTCCTTCCAAAACACAGAATATAGCATAAAACTGGTCTGATTTGTTTTAAGGAGAGGAAAGAAATCCTTGCATTTTCTGGCTACTTTTGCACTTTGCTTTACGCCCATAGGGATGCTCAGCCCAGCCCTCTCCAGGACAGCAGACATTGCTCACGCAGCCTCTCCCCGACACCCTGGCAGCCCATGAGATGTGTTTCCCCCTTCCAGTGGGTACCAGTGCTCCAGGGCCTGGCTTTCCCTAACCCAGGGACATGTGTAGGAAAACGGGGGCTGGCGAGGTGCCGAGGGGGACGGGGTGTGCAGAGCTGGGCTCCGGCTGCCCCGGCACAGCTCAGCCCAGCACCGGGCTCCCACAGGACTGGCTTTTCCATGGGTGCCTGAGGTTGCTTTAGTGAGCAGAAATGTTCTCACTGGAACAGGCAAGTTTGAGGCAGGAGGAATATTTTGCAAATCCAGTTAGTTTGTACCAGTTAGCTTTGGGTACAAAACCAGCTCTGAGAAGTCACAACCTTTCCTTCCCACTTTTCCATTTGGAACAGCATGCCGCTTCCAGCTCTCCTCCACTCTTACCAAAAATATGTATTTTAGGTGACTGGAAATGTAATGAAAGGTTTTTCTCCAGGTAAGGCAAAATGTTCTCCAACCCTGGATGATTTTGTTTCTCAGCTTGCCGAAAAAAGTAAGAATAAATTCATTTTGGCTTGACCTCTTGGTGCTTCTGTGCTCTGCAAACCAACAAATCAGTCCTCAGCAGAGGCCCTGCACCTGAACCAAGCTGCCCTTGGAGGGGCACGTCTGGCCATCGGACCCCAAGACCATTACTTGTGTGTCCCGGGTCACAGCCCATATGATCCTGCCAAACCCCAAACCCCTCCGCTCTGCCTCTGCTCAGTGCCACTGCACACCACAGAGCATTGCTGTTTCCTCCGGCTTTTTTTCAAGGTGGAGGGATGAGAGAGGCAGAGAGGGAAGGGACAAGATAATGACCCAGATCTGTTCCTGCAAACTAGCCATCAATTTGCCACACAGCCCATTAAGAGAGGGCAAATGCAGCTCAAGAATCCAGGTAAGTCACTCGCTAACAAGATCCTCCCGGGCCTTTTAGCACATTCCTGGTCACAGATATTTCAGCTCCCGCAGCCCCAGCTGTAATTAAGTCTGGGCTGCGAGGCAGGAGACGCTGCAGTAGCCAGGGGGGAATTTGTCTAGATTTGCCGGAGGAGCGAGCAGGGCTGATGAGCAATGGTCTTTCTAAGGCAGGAGCTGAGGAGGGGGCTGCAGCCCAAGCCGTCCCGCGCGGCACAGGGGCTGGTCCCTCGCTCGGAGGCATGCGAGGAGGGCGAGCGCTGCTCCCCTCAGATCTCCAGCAACTTGGACTTGGTAATGCAGGGAGAGGGAAACTGCTGGGCTGAAGGGGACGGTTCAGTGATCAGGAGTGACTAGAGCAGAGGGAACAAAGAGACGGAGGAATTAGAGGGGGAAGGCAAGGAAAGAGCCCCGTGGGGGTACAGGGGCACTTTGTCCAGAGGTAGAAAGCGAAGGCAGGATAACCATCACCTCTGCACCAGCGTGGCCCCTTTGACTCCCCTGGGGAGACACTTCCGTGGGCCCAAACCTGCCTCAGGTGACTCCAGCGATTTCAGGGACATCACTCTGGGCACAAGCTTGGGAAGAAAAAAGATAAACCCGTCTCCCACCATCATAAATCAGGGCTGAGTCAACTAACGACAGTTGGTGCTGGGGGAAGCGGACCTGCTAAGGTGCCCTTCCCCTCCCCTCGCAGACCAGACCCCAAACCCCCTTTGCATGTGGCTTCACCATCACATGCACAAGCTGAAACAGCTCCTATAAAGCCACAGACCCAGCTCCCTCCTGGGACAGGAGCAGAGACAGCCGCCAGCGCTCAGCTGGAACTCACACCACAGCTTCGCACCATGTTTGAAGAGGGTTTAATCACCCATATCCACCGAGGCTCCTTTTCCTTGCTAGCACGCGGGATTTGCACTGGCACAAACAAGAGAAATTGCAACCTCCTTTACAAACACCGCTGCCCCACGCTGTGATCCCTGCACTCGCCCAGCGGCTGCACTGACCCCCCAGAACCCCCCTGACTTAACCTGCACATGCAACGGAGGATTCCTGGCAGATATTCCCATCCAAGCTGTCCGGTGCAACCCCGTCTGGCTGCAATGCAGGACACTGGTGTGCTTCCCACTGGGGATTCCCCTCTGGATGCACAAGTGAGGCCGGTGGGGCAAGGAGAGGTGGCAGATGAAGGCAGGGATGCTGGCAGAGCTGTGGGACTGGGGTGACCCTCCCCGCATGCCCCCGCTGATGCTCCCAATTGCCGGCTAGAGAGGATTAGCCAGAGCTGGGGTGACTGGGATCGAAATGGGACGGGTTGATGGTCTACCCACATGGGAGCTGCCATTGTGCGCCCGTGCGTGTGCAAGGCAGAAGGGTGGTTAAGCCTCAGGCAGCTATTCACACCCTCCCAGGTTTTGGTGGCCCGTGTCTAGGCACCAAGATCTCAAGCTTGCTCTTGCTTTGAGCTTTGCGGGGTCTCTGCTGTGGTCATGCTGAGCTGGCAGCCCCGGAGAGAAGATCTCCTGAAAGCCGAGCTTGGGCTGACCCCGGCTCATGGGCTGTCCTCTGCTGTCGTCGGCAGCTCGGTGCAACAGGCAGTGTGCAAGGGCAGTGCACCCTGTGAGTAGGAAACGTGGGGCTGGAATAAGAGACAGCACATGGATTAGCCCCTGGAGAGGGAACAGTGGCATCCATGCCCAGAGGTAGGTTTGTAAGGCTTGAGTGGCGGGGTTTGGGGAGCATCGTGGATGCATCCTCTGTGTCAGGTCCAAGGTGATGCAGACATGAGATATTTGTGTTTCGTCTCCTGCTGGCCCTGTTGTTCACTGTTACCAGTGATTTGTCATGTTCTGCTGACAAGTCACTGGGGACTCGTGACATAATGTGACACCTATTAGCATGAGGAGAAATTCTGGTGCAGAAAGTGTCTCTTTTCCACTTTGGAGACCTTTCCTCCATTGCTCACCCTGCTGGACAGGGCACCAGGGACGCATTGCTCCCTCCCAAGGGACAGCCACACCTGGAGAGAAGATGAGCCCCATGGGGAGACCCATAAGTGCAGTGTGAAGGTGCCCCAAGCCCGTACCGGAGCCTGTTCTCTCCGCCTGGAGTCGTCCCAGCCCTGGTCCCACCCAGCCCAGCTGCCGAAGGTCTGCCACCGCTCCCTGGGGACACACGGACATCTGCAAAAACCAGGAGGGGACATCCCCTGGGGTCCCTCCAGGCACCCCCAGCCCGCTCCTCGGAGGGAGGCTCGGGGGGCTCTGCCACCCTCCCCTCTCCTCGCTATCACTGAAGCTTCCAGCAGAGAAAAATTATTATTCTCCTTAACGGGCTATCGCAGTCCAGACACGCAAGTGCACCCAGGCACTTCCACATACACACACACATACACACACACACAAACACACACACACAGGGTCTCTGTACGCCGGTACCCAAATCACCGCACAAGCCATTGGGAACCATTTGGTCTCCCCAGAGCCTGCCAGCCCTCAGGACCCCATCGCCAGAGCCCCTTTGGTTTCAGTACCCCAGCAAGTCTGCAATAATGGCAGGAATCAAATGACACCGAAATCAAGGCAATTCCGATCTGAAAGTAATTAATTTCCTTTTCCCTCACTGACATCACCGTTCAGGTTAATACATGCACCACTTCCCTTATCTTTCTTTCAGATTACCTCATCGGAGAGAACCCGGAGAGCCTCCCTCTCCGCCGTGCCGAATCCCAGCACCGGTGTTGGAGCTGCAAGTTTGCAGCCGGAGGAAGGATTGCTCAAATGCAGTTCCACCAGCACACCCAGCTCTTCCGACCACACCGGCACTTCATGCTGTTTTCTTACAGGATTCAGTCATATTCAGCAAGGCACAAGCACTGACAGATCTGCTCTTCGCCCTTCAGTTCACACTCATCAGAAAGAAAAATACACTTCTGCACCAGGCAGAGTTTCTCCTTGCCTGCAGTCGGGCGCTGATGCACGGATTTTATACACGTTACAAACAATGCAAAAGTGTTTGCACACACACACACATACCCAGTCCTACAAAAACACCCCCCGCTTCACATGTGTGGTACTTGAGTAGGACAAAAAACTTATCATATATGTACATGAACATATATTCATATGCAGGAACACTCATACGAGTGCATACTTCATACTGAAATCCAACAGTTAAAGAGCTCACGTGTAATTTAGCTGATAAGTACATTACCATGTGTTGCATGTAATTGTGTGTCAACACAAGTAATGTGAATATACATGAATGTATATACACACATCTTCACCAACATTCACATAGTGACAAATTTTGTCCAGTTGGTGATTATTCTCACCTAAAACAAAAAGAATTTAATTTTTTTCAGCTCATCACATATATACCCACAAGAATGTAACTACTGCAAGCAAATGCCACACATTAGCTACAACACAGTGTGAACAGATGTAAATGTATATATTCAAATACACATACATAAACACCTTTTCAACATATACAATAAACAGCTAAAGGACTTGAATTGCTTTGGGATGCTCATACGCAGGCAGTGCCCGCAGAGTTCAAGTCCCCGGGGGAGCTGTACAGGTAACGCACGCACACAGGAGCTGATGGATGCCGGTGCCCGTGTGTGTGGTTTGCATGTGCTCATTACGAATGCCCACCGTACACTGACCGTGCAGCCTGTGCACCCGCTCCTATTCACTGCCTCGCTCTCTCACACGCACAACTCCTCCAGGCAAGACTTCAAACAAAGAAAGAAAAGAGAAGAATGCTGTCTTACTTTTTTCCTCCTTTTTTTTTTTCTCTCCTCTGTCCTCCCTGCCGCCTCAGTCACGGGACTTCAGCGGGACTGCAATTCTTTGGTGGAGATTATGAAAAGCAACTTCACAAACCGCCGAGCGCTGCACACAGCCGTGCGGAGGGGAAGAAGAGCTTTGCCAGCAGAGAAGAGAAGGAACAAAAGCCCAGCAATGCCAGAGCGGTGCTGAATAGGTGTCTTCCTAATTGTAAGGGGATTGTGTGGCTGTGTGTGGTTGCAGGGCGGGAGGAGGCGGGTGGAAGGGGCGATGGGAAGAGGCCTCCCTCCCACGCCGGCTGGGGACGGCCGCCCGCAACCCCAATCTGAGGTTAGTGCATAAATTATCTCCCGTCTCTCACGCTCTCCCCATTGGGTCGCGGAGCCGCGCACACGTCTGCATCCCCGCTGCTCCGCTCCGCCGACAGCTTCCCATTCCCCGCAGAGCCCACCGCCGATGCCCGGTACCCCCGGGGCACAGCCCCCCACGTGCCCCCCACCCGGGGCAGGGATGCTGGCTCTCCCCATCTCGCCTCTCTCCCGCTTTCTCCCTTTCTGCTTTGTCTTCGGCCCCGTCTCCCAGCCAGGCAGACACAAAAGAGCCTCTGACCTGGGAGGAGAAATACCCTTTTCCAGAAAAAAAAACCACCCGAGTGCTCCGGTGTGCGCTTTCAGCAGGCAGGGAAATTAAAAATAGCTGGTATAGCTCGAAATCGGAGGCAGCGTTCCTTCCCTAATGAGTGTAATTAGCGGAGTGAGGATGGAAGCGTGTTTCCCTGGCTGTTCCCTGCATCTTTCCGTGTCTCCGAGCGCCAGCCTGCCTGTGCTCTTCCACAGGCTTTTGGGAAACAGCGTTTTTCCACTTCCAGGAGCTGCCGGGGCAGGAGCTGTGCTTGGATGCAGCTATCAACATGCGCTTCAGCTGCCTTAACCTCTCCCTCCACCTCCGTCTCAAAATAGAGGGGTTCAGGCAGGATTAAATCCCCAAACACACATCCCAAGTCCTCTGGGGTTTGCAGAAGCAAAGACAAGTCGGATTTTGGACCCTTTTTCCCCCCCCCCTGCTCGTTGTTATCCATCCACTTTAGCTCTCATAAATCCCAAGCTGTCAGTGTAACAACGGGTGATTCAGTGGGGATTTAGCCAGGCTTCAGACCCGTGGAGCGAACCAGATCCTCCTCCCGTGGCAGCGCCCGACCGAACATGAGCATGGCATTACCTCACCCTGCGCCAGGTCCCCTCGTGCCGGGATGCGGGGCGGTGGGCTGCTCTCCCGTGGGGAGCCAGGAGGTCCCTTGCGGGGGGCAAGGATGCTATCTGCTCTCTGCCCTGTGGGTAGCCCCCTCAGTGACCCTGTAAATCCAAATTCTGCCCGGGATTAGTCTAACCATTGATTTTGGCTGCATCGGTCTAGGTGAGAGCAGCAAGCGCCTGCGATGGGATGAGGATGCAGCAGGGTCCACCCCGCGCATCCTTCCCCTGAACAGGGAAGGGGCAGCAGCTGAAGCCCCGTAGAAGGGCAGCATGCTGGGAGATGTGTCGGGCAGCTCATTAACTGGTGGGCCTAACGACCTGCTCGGCTGGCTTGTCTGCACAAGCTGGAGGAGGAGCAGGAGCATCCGGATGGGGGGCACGTTGGATCTGGGCTTGGGGCTGCCTGAGCAGGCGGTCCAGCCGTGCCGCCGGGCTGCGGCAGGCCAGGAGCGGCCAGGGAGGGCTGCGCCGTCTCTCAGCATCTGCTCGGCTCTGACGTTGTGCTCACTTGGGTTTTTTTTAATTGTCTTGATGTCCCTCATTTGCATAATCCCCATAATGCAGCGCAGCAGGACTTTTGCTCTGAGCTAATAAATAGATGACAAAAATAAATGTGTCATGTAAGATTTGCTTCCATTTCTTTCCTTTGTGAGCGAGCTATCACCAAGAAATGATGCTCGCGGGGCTGATCTCACAGGAACTGTCAGCCTGGCCTGCCATAAGCAGCGATGTTCGCTTTGCCTGTGGTACGCAACTTTGCCAGATGTTAGGCTGAAGTCGTGAGCTGGGAGCAGGAGGAAAAGGTGGCTGCGAAACACGAGGATGTGCTCCTCACTGCCTGGGGTTTGCCTCCCATCGGCCCTCCAAAGCTCTTCCCCAAAAGTCATCCCAAAAGCGGGCTGGTGAAGTGCCGCTGGAAGGACTGCAGACCGCAACATGTTCTTTGTTGTGTTTGTAGTGTGTTTGCAACCAGTAACAGCCAGGCAGGTATCTGGTATGCCTTATTTTTAGATGTATTTTCTTCAAAATTACAGGGCGCTGTGGTTTCCTCCCTAACGCCGCGGCCAGCTCTCCGCTTGCGGTAGAGTTGCACCGTTTATGAAATTAGTTCCCTTAGCTGAGAATAAGAGTAATCACTCTGCCATGAATATCCGAAGGGACTCATGAGGCTGGAAAGGCAGCACGTGTTTGCTACAGGGCGATTTCCCCCTTGGTTTTACAAGAATTTATGTTATGTGTGTAAAGAACTTGGCCGGATGGTGCACAGGGCCATCAATGGGAATGCCAGAGATCCCACCCCAAAACAGCCTCAACAGGCTCAAAGTTTTAAAACAGAGGCTGCAATTATCACCGGGGCTCTGCATCCCCGGAAATCTTCGCTCCAGGACTGGGGGTTTTCCTAGGCTGGAGCTCAGCTGGGAGTGAGGGAGCTGCTGGGCATCACCCCCGCATCAGGTCAGACCAGAGGATCCCTTCTGAACATCAGGTCTGTGAAGCAATGGGGTTCGGATCTGATGGAAGATAGCAATGAGACTCGTTAGGTTTCTGAAGATGTAGTAGAGATGGTTACTTTGCAGAGGGTGCTGGCAGCTCTGGAGATCCTATCTCATGCATTACAGCAGTTGGTATTTTTTTTTCTTCCCGCAGCCCTGTGATTCTGGAGGATTCTCAGCTCTTATATAAAAACGCTTTAGCATTTCCAACTGTGTTGTTTGTTGAGAAAAGCCTGAAAACATGAATCCTAAAGGGTAAAAGCTAGAAGAGAAATAAAGACTTGATAATATATGAGCTTTCTTTTTTTTTCTTTTAAAACCCTGACCAATTTTAATCATTTTTATGACTGTACATAACTGCCTTCTGGCACGTGAACGCTTGAGCCTGGTATTACCGTAAAGATGGATTCACAACCGCTGGTCAGTGGAGGAAAAAGCCCTTGCCTGCTGTTTCCAAAATGCTCAGATCAGGCTGTGAAAGGAGCTCATCAACCTCAGAGCTGCACTTAATTGACATTTAACAGGTCCTGGGATGAGGCTTTCGGCTCACGCACAGGGTTTCCCAGCGGGGCGGCTCTGCAGAGGTCTCCCCCCATGCTGGAGGTGGGATGTGTTTGCAGCAAGCTGGGCTGGCAGCCGGGATGCTGGGGGCTGCTGGGCTGCCTCGTCCATGGCAGCAGCCCTGAGGAGGAGACGCACGTGCAGATGGGCGCTCGTGGGGGAAGCAAAGGCAGGGGGTGAAGAACAAGAGACAGGGAACAAAAGCGGAGGAGGAGGGAGAGGTGAGCTGTGGCGTAAGGCTGGATCATGACTCTGGCTCTGGCGAGCCCCAGCGGGAGAGCTTTCCACCATGAGCAGCCAAGATCTGCAACAAGTCCTCTCCCAGCTCGTCCCAGCGGTGAGGTCTGCACCCCTGAGGGTCTGGACTAGGCTCAGCTGCCTCCCAGCCTGAGCACCAGATCCATGTGGTGGGGTGAGACAGTGGGGCTGCTGGGACAAGGGAAGGCAGAGAGCCATAAGGATGGAAAGAAGAAAAAAAACAGCGAGAGAGGTGGAAATTAGATGAGGTACAGGAGCGAGGCACGGAGGCCTGCGGAGCATCCCTCCAGGATGCAGAGAATAATTTTCCCCTTCCCCAAAGCACGGCGGCGAGAGGACGGGATCATCTGTCTTCATTACATCACCAGAATAGGCTCTGTCAAGTTACACTGTAAAACTAATCAATATTCCCTGCGGCCTCGCTGGCCGCAGCTCCCGCCACGCCGGCAGGCAGCCGCGCAGCCAGGGCGGGCACCGGGGCACGCCGGCACACCGGGTTGTGTGCCGCACACAAGTGCTGGCACACCGGGGCACTGCTCCCTGGGCAGCACGGGTCCCCATGGTACTGGGGGGGGCAGAGACACCCAGTTATTGCCACACACTGTCTACACACGCTTGATGATTTTTTAAACGAGTTCCCACTCTTTCTTATCTGGTTACCAGGTATTTCATTTTCCCCTTGCCATAATACCCTGACACCTGGCTGCTTATTTTCTGTAGACAAATGAACAAACCTCCTGCAACGGAACCCCACAGAAGGGCATCTATTCAGGGAACAAAAATCAGCACAGAAAGCCTTATTTGCCCAGTTGCAATCACACAACCCCACTTAGATTGCAAACCGAACTCACATGCAGTGTCCTAGAGCCCGTGCACAGAGCAAGGCACTTCCCTCCACAGGGACATTCCTCTGGAGCAGAGAGAAGCGAAGGGTTGTGCTATGAACATTGCTCAGCTCCTCAACGCAGTTCGGACCAGCCTGGCCAAAGTGCTCGGTACCCAGCACCTGCCCTTGTGCCCAAGGCACCCAGCCCTTGCACCCAATGCACCCAGCCCTTGTGCCCAACGCACCCAGCCCTTGCACCCAGCCCAGCCAGGCGTTGCTTTTCCCTGGTGCCAACTCCCAGCAGTCCCGAGGCAGCACTGGAAATGCTCCTTGTCTCATCGCCGCCTGGCCCTGCTCAGTCCCCACATACAGGGGCAGGGAGTTAATAAACCTAGGAAATAAAGGTCAAGATTCAATCATCGGGTGCTGCTGAGAGCAGAGCAAAGATGCTAAGGCTTTCAATTGTCCACGGTTGAAAAATGACAGAGGGGTGCAGGGGACATGCCTGTGCGAGCAGAGCTGTTGGAGAGCGAGGCGGTGTGCGGTGCAGAGGGGTTAACCCAACTGGTGCTGCCTGGACTGGCTTCAGGGATCAGCCCTTCCCGGGGGAGCACCTGGCTGCACCTAGAGCTGGGGGCTCAGCGGCATTCCTGCTGTCCGATTGCTCCCGAGAAACACCATCGAGAAGACAGATCCCTGGGATGGGAGACCCTCAGGGCAGACAAGACCCTGACCGCCACATGGGTCTTTGGATTTTACTGGGGGATGCTGCAAGCAAACTGTATTGGGGGTCCCTCATTGGAGGTAACTGCCCAGCAGCAGGCAGCCTGGTCCATGCCCACCCTACGGATCGTTCCCAGGGGAGGAGCAGGGGCCCAGCGAGCTCCCTGCTCTGCACCGGGGAGCTTCGCCCGGCTGTTTTCAAGGCAGCTTTCAAAGCAGTCGCTCCCGCCCCATGCCCGGGCTCCTACTGCAAACAAAAGTCTCGCCCAAGACAAGACCCATCCATCTTACTCTCAGCCCGGCAGCGCGGCTAAAAATAAGCCAATAAAGTAGCAATCACCTTGGAGCAGCAGCAGCTCTATTAAAGCGGAGCGAGCTGTGGCACCTGCGCCCCAGCTCCATGCCGCGCGCGAGCCAGAACCCCGGGAGCCTCCACCTGCCCCGCTCTGCCCCGCTGCCACGGTGCGACGGCGGCAGGAGCCGGCACGGCAGCACCTGCGGCTGCCCCACGGCCCCGTGCTCCTGCCAGGCCCCGGCTCTGCCTCGCTGGGCTTCTCCGGAGATGCTCCTCGCTGCCCCGTGGCACAGCCACGGCTGCACGTGCCGGCATAGGATGCAGGCAGCTCCGCGCCTCTGGCATCTCTCCTGCCTGCTGGGAGGAGGAGAGGAGAGGGGTTTCTTGCAGCAGCCGAGTGGCAGCGATTGCTTCACACCTCTCCCCTGTCCCAGCAGCTCTCGTGGCCCGAATTGCCCGTCGGGGCTCCTCCACCCGCTGCGTGCCCTGGCTGCAGGGAACCCATATGCGTTGGGGTTGCTCGTGTGCCTCTTCCCGTGCAGATGTTGGCCAAGGGGCAGATCCATCCTGATCTGATGTGCTGGATGTTTGCATCAGTTTCCGTTGCAAACACTCATTTGTCATGTAGATCTCTTGGCATTTTTTTAAAGGGTAGATTAATTTAGGGGAGCTCTCAGATCCAATTTCCTCTGGCAATGGCTCTATTAGGCTGTGCACAGCAGAGATACAGGCTCCCGTCCTCCTGCTGCTACTGATGGAATTTGATTCCGTGCTGCCAAATCTGCAGGGCTGCAAACACATTCTCACTCTTGATTAATGTGAGTAATTTCTGCTTGAAAGAAGGTTGAAATGAGCAGCCAAGGGGAAGCGAACGGTGAGGGTTCCCCCCCACTACCCCTCCTCCTCCCCCATCCCTCACTGCTGTTTGCATTTTACCAGCTCTGGCATGGGCTAACAGGGAAACAGAATCGCTGGCCCCGTTTCAAGAGCAGCAGAAGGTGCGGGAGGCGGGGGGCACCGCGGCGCAGGCGGGGTGCTGCTCTGCTACGGCTCGTGTAATGCAAGGGGCGAGGGACGGGCGAGGGATCGCCCCCCACCCCCGGAGCCGGGGGGGGTTAGGGGGGGTGGGGGGGGGCAGCACGGGGGGGCGGGGGTACACGCAGGGTGCACGCAGGAGGCACGGGGGGGGTTGCACGGCGGGGATGCACGCGAGGCAGGGGGCTACGGGGGGCTGCAAGTGAGTCCAAACATGAAGGGAAAAGGGGGGTCTGGCCACGAGGGTCAGGTGGGTGGGAATGTGAGGGGAAGGGGGGGTCCCACCTGGGGGGCAGATGGGTCCATACGTGGGGAGAGGGGTCCCCCATGCCTGGCTGCAGGGGGGCGAGGGTGCCCTGCCTTTCCCCGTGCAGACACGGCAGGGCACAGCGGTCCTGCCCTCAGCCTGGGTTCGGTCGCTCCCGCTTTGAGAAGCGATGCTGTCAGCGGGGCCGCTCCGAGGCCGAGATGCTGAACATCTCCCTGGCCCTGGCTTTCCGTCCTACCCCACCCATGGGTCCCCAAGGGTCCAACCTGCCCCCACTGGGCCAGCCGCTGCAGGGACTCCCTGTTCCCCTGCAGAGCATTCACACCGTCTGCTTTTGATTCCTTCAGGCACATCACCGGGGGCTGGTGTGGGGACCTGAGATGCCTGCACGGCTCTCTGCGTGGGTTTGGATAGGGAGAACCAGTTGTCCCATGCCAACACAGTGAGTACTCCGTGCCTCAGCATCCCTGCGGCGCCTACCACACGAAAACCTGCCCCGCAGTCAGGGTCTTTGTAGGACACCATTGCAGCATGAGTAGTAACGGGAGTTTTTCCCCAGCGAAACCCTGTCCCCTACGTCTTCTCCCTCAGGAGCAGCGGTGGCTTTGCATCTCCTTTTCAATTTATTTTTATAAGGAAGGAGGGAGAGAGAGAGTCACATCCTAATCTGGCAAAATGTCAGGGAGTGATTCAGAGAAGAGGCGAGCAGCAGAGAGAGGCAGCCCACACAGGAGAGTTGTTTCTGATTTCCAAATGTCAGCATGTCCTTTAATTAAATGCTGATTAACAGGGGACGTGCTCCCTTGCACTGGAACCGGGGCTGCTGCTGGTAACATCGCACTCCGCAGAGAGCCCAGGCGATGCCGCCAGCCTGCTCGCACCCCTGGGATGAGCTGCCTGGCACGCCGGAGAGGTGGGAGAGCCATGAGAGCTGGCCCTGCCTGAGCAAGGCGGCCTTGTCCCGTGGTTTGCACCACGCTGAGGGCACCAAAATGTGCTCCTTCAGCTGCTGCACGGCTCAGTCATGGCAGGCAAGCTTCTTGCGCCCAGGTCCCCGCTGTCTTGTCTAGCCTCGGAGCCGGGATTGCGCCTGTGATTTTTTTGTCTCCAAGTGGAAGTTGCGTTGGATCTAGTTTAGTGAAACTGGATGCAAAGCTTGATGTGGATGCTCTTACTTTAGTTTGAGCAGCTCTTTTCTTCCTCAGCTTCTGTCTGTTCTCTGTACACTTAAGCTAGGCTGCAAAAATGCTATTGCATTTGGGATCTCCGAAAACAACTTATGTACCTAATAATGTCCCTAACCATTATCAGTTACAATGCTTCTCTTTGTCCTCTCAAGCATGCCTTGTCTTTGAAGTCAGTGGGAGGCTTATCCTTGAGGCTAGGAGGGCTGGACTGTGCTCTGGGCTGTGTCTGCCCTGGGGGGTGGCAAACCCTCACTGACCCTGGAAGCGGAGAGCAGCACAGTACAGAGATCGCCAGACTGGAAGGTGGCCAGCTGCTTCGGTCCTGGCTGCCACCCAGCTGCCTCTGCCTGATGCCGTCCCCCAGCACTGGGGCCGATTCTCTCCCGTGGTGTGGGGAGGTGGCACGTGGGACGGGGCAGGTAAGTCCGGGCAGCACTGTGCCTCGCTGCACGCTCCCGCAGCCGGTCCTGGCCTGGGGAGCTTTGCGTGGGACCTTGCTATGTGCGGACCCTCCTGGTGAACTTCACACTGTGCCTTGGGATGGGTGGTTGCCCAAGCCCAGCTCTGCTCTGGCCTTCGGGATGGTTTGGGCTGGCCCTGCTGCAGGTTTTGTTCTGGGCGTTACAGGGTTGGGGCAGCCCCACTTCAGGAGCAGCAGGTTTATCGAGACAAAAGAGATATGTCCTGCTCTGCACCGCATGCATCTGGCTGACCAGAAAAGTGTTCCCGAGTGCACAAAAGCTCTCTAGACTGCACAGAAACTTTTAGCTTGGGCAGCCTCCTTCAGAGACCCGTGTCACACTGCGTGCATGGAGCCACTCGCACAAGCAAAGCCTGCCAAGGAGGTTACAGGGCTGAAGTCACATGCCAGACAAGGCTAAATCTGAAGAAATAGTCTATAATTAAAATCACGCTTTTCAGTGCCAGAGCTGAGAGAAAAAGCTTTTCACACTTATCCTCCCATCTCCGCAGCCACGACTGCTCTGCACATCCCTCTCAGCACCTGCAGAAAGTCTTTCCTCCCTTTCTGTGTCAGCAGGGCCGGAGGCGTGGGCTCGGGTGGCCAGCGGCTCTGGGTGCCACGTTTCCCCGTGCAATGTGCAGCTCGCAGCAACAAGTGTCTGCTCTCTGGACTCCCACAGCGACGCTGCTTATTCCCAAGCGCCACCTGACGGCATCATCTCCAGAAAGGGTTTGTTAGACAATATTTATACAGGCACAGCCACAGGAACCGGCTCTGGCACCAGGGAGGGTGGAAAAGGAAAACAGGGTCACTGGCTGAGAGCAGCCCTGGTCTCAGCACCCTGCCCCGTGCCCGTCCCGGAGATGGGGCAGACCAAAGCTGAGTTCAGCGAATGCACGCGCTGGCTGCTCTCTTCTTCTCAAGACCACAAAAGTTCTTCCAAGCTACCCAGGAGGCAGGCAGATCCTGCTAGCCCTGGTTGGGGGATCCCCACAACTCCCCCCTTTTTAATACTCCTTGACGTGCCTGAGAAAACAGCTCTGTGTTTATAAACGTGAGACCGAATTACACAGAAATCCTGGAGGCAGCAAGCCCTGAACACCTCCCACACGACAACGGGAGAGAAGACACTTTCTTCTACCGCCAGACAAGGGATTTTGCCACACCGGTGTCATCTCCACCTCCCTCTGCCTCCCCAGAGAAGTGCCACCCAGACGTTTGTCGGGGACCCTTCAGCTGCAATAGCCAAGCAGCAGGTCGGATATCCTCCCGGCCAAAAGGAGAGGGTCTCCCCCGACACAGCAAACAACAGCCCTGGCTTGCACAACCAGCAATAGTGCATCTAAGAGGCATCCTTCACTCAGGCCTCTCTTCCTTCCCTCTCCCCAAACCAGTGCCTGTTCAGGGCAGGGGCCTTAGGTGAGATGAACACAGTGCTGGCTCAGGGTCCTCTTTGAGCATAAAGCCCCAGGAGAGGGGAGCCTAACTCTGCCGATGTCCCTGCTTCACTGCCTCCCCCGCCTCCCCTTCCCTCCCTCCCCTGGGAGCGCCGGGCGCCTGATGCTTGTCGGGGGAAAGGCACCCATTTGGGTGAGCCCCTGGTTGCATCCCGAGCGCCCGCATGCTGAGCAGGGCAGTGCCTGGCTCCCCAAGGACGGTTCTTACCAGCCGGGATCCCTGCTCAGCGTCTGGCACAAGCCAACCTGCCAGTGCCCCGGGGTCCAGAGCCCATCAACCCCGCGGGTACCACCCGCTCTCTCCTGCTGCTCTCCCCAGGTCTCGCTTAGCCTCCGCTCCCGACTTCGGCACACGCGGGAACGCTAAGACACCCAACATTAAGGCACCCAGATGGAGAGACTGCAGCAAAGTGTTTTGTGCTGGGAGGGATGGGGAGAGGACGCAGGGGGAGGGGAGGTGGCGGTGGTGGGAAGGGGGGATGAATCATTTCGAGGGAGCCAGATTTCCATATTCCCCCTGCTGGAAAATTAAAGTCTGCTCTGAGTTTGCATCCCAAATGTGATTGCTTTCGGATCCCTGCCTTGGAAGGCACGTACCTCTCTCAGCAGCCGGCCCTGCCGGGATCAGTGTCCATGCTGTCTACCTGTCAGCAGGCTCTTCCTTCTGTTCACGCTGAGCATCATATTTTCTTTGAACACCGAGGTAGTTAAAAGCTGCAACTTAAGGACTCGAGGAGGGGGGGTGGAGGTGGACGGACTCACTGAGCATGAAAAGCAGCTATTGGCTCTGCCTCTCCGGCTGCTCTGCCACTGGGTTGGGCTGAACATGTGTCATCCTTCCCCTCGGTTCCCCTTATTTCCCCATCACTGTCCTTCCCCGCTCGGTGCCGGGAAGGCGGGGGAAGGCGGCGAGTTATTGCCGGGTTATGACCCCCCCGCAGCAGCGCACATCCCACCTGCCCCCTCCCGGGGCCGCCCGGGCAGATGCAAACGCTGCTCCCTCCCCATGCCGCGCGGCATATGGTGCGTGATTTTTAATTTCCTCGGGACGGCGGTTCGTATGGCGACTGGCAGGTTTCTCATCGCGCTTTAGCAGGCCTTTCATTAACCCCCGGTAGATCCTTACGTGCCAACTGTCCGTATGGGCTGAAGACAGCACTTCCCAATTCCACCGCTCCCTACTTCCTTCTCATTAACGGGGAGCTCTTCGTTTGAGCCCCAGCCAGGACAGCAAGATCAGCGTCCTGCCTTTAAAGCTGCCTCTCCCCACGTTATGGCAGGTGAGATCTGTTGCTGGGACGAGGAGCACGGCTATAATCCTTTTTCAAACCCTGCCTACCTGTTACATGTCAGCCCCGTGCGGGATCGATCTTGCCAAGGGAAATAGCTGAACGTTTAAATCAGTTACAACGCGAGACTCCAGCTTTTCTGCAGGGCTGCTCTCTCAGGCTCTCTGCAAACACAGGAGGAGTCGCTGAGTTTCACTTGGATCCTGCTGGGAAAGCTTCCTCTGCAACCCCAGCCACTTTTCTTGCAAAATTTGAGGTCTTTAATAACATGAGAAATTAGTCCACCCCTTTGACAAATCCCTGCATGATTACAAGGAGCCACGCTGTGTCTCGGGTAACAGACACCATCTCCAACAACATATATTGTGCTTGCAGATCAGCCGCAGGTTTGTTCACTCTTCTGCATTAATTACTGATTCCTCATGGGAATAGCTTTCACTCTGCAGACAGTTCAAACTGAGACTGGGTCGGGGATTGCGTGATTGAGAGCAAATGGGCAACGAGCAGCCTGGTTGTCTCTTCTGCTGAAAGGTTTCTAATATGTGCAGCGTTGGCTGTGACAGCAGGAATGTCACCGCTTTAACTCCATCTCGTATCAGCAAGGCCCTACCGCTTCTGCGTGTGGTTCTCTGTGCCGAGGCAGCACGGAGAGCAGGGAGCCCCTCGCCTGGTGGGTTGTGGCCGATGAACGATTGTGGAGAAGCAGCTGCCGCCTCGCTGAGGATGTGCGCACGCTTCCCACCTCTAATCCAGCTCTGCCATCTCACTGCAGCATTGCCATGGCACTCTGGTCCTCTCGCTGGCGCTAGAAGGAACAATCCCATTGCATTTTGCACATACGGAGCATGGCAAATGGATTTGCCATCTTCATGGACTTTGTTTTTCAACAAAAGCAAAAACTACTAAAAATGTAATCACTTTATGCTGCTGCTGTTACAAAACAAAGCTGAGTCTCGCTCATACCTAGCAAACACTGAATCATTCACCTTTGTTCAGGCAAAGAGGGGATCATTAGGACAGCAGATGCTGTCTGTTTGTTTTGTTCTTCTGTAGACCCCAAGGTTGCAAGAGCATTCTATTAGCTGTGTGGGAACTAAGGGCTTTGCTGTTTGTTTGATGCACAGGATGAAGATTTTGGCAGCACCTCTGGCCCTGGGACACTGCTTCCTGGAGTTAAAGACCTTGGTGCCCTGGCTAGAGGCAAACCTCCAAGAACAGGTAAAGCTGCTGACAAACAGGCATTTCTGATGCTGCTTGTGAGGGGCAGATCACATTAGCACAGCACTTGGATGAGCAGTATGGTGAGTTCCCGCAAAATTGCAGTGTAGTGCAAGAAATCTGATACTCATGTGATCGGTGATACGGTTATACTGTGCTGCTGGACAGGCACAGTCGAGCAATGCGTTCCTAGCTCCAGGAGTTTTACAGCCTTGCACGCTACAGGAGAATTGCAGCTCAGCTATAGTTAATGTTGAGAAAACTGTTTCTAAAAGAGTGGTTACATCCTCTAAAATACACATATTGAATTGGATTTCTATAGCAATTGCTGAGCTCCACAGAGGGCAGAAATGAGGGATAGTTGTCCATCCTTGGGGATATTTCAGAGAGATACAGCTGCCCTAAACCACGGTGTTCTTACAAAGGCCCACCTGGTTCCTGTAGCAGCACGTGGGGGGAAGCGCTGCCAGGTTTTTAAGTGTTTTTCCAAAATCCACCCGCTAGCGGGCAGCAGGACAAGAGGCTGTTTATGGGAGAAATGAGATGTCACCCGAGAATTGCAAGAGAGGGATTGTTTGTCTTAAAAACATTTAATGTGAAGTGTAACAGTTGTGGCCCAGAAGAAAACTGCGGATGTGTCACCCTGATCCTGTGCAATAACCAGCCAAAACCTCTGTGTCCTGGCAGGAAAGCTGTGTGCAAGCTGATGGTTTTTTCCTGGAGCATTAAAGCCCAGGTAGCTCCCACAGTGGAGCAGAAGTGACTTGCCCAGTGTTTCAGATAGTGTTGGTGGCAGAAGCGGGATGGGGACCCACACAGAGGTGTGATCCCCCCTCCCTGCAGCGTTTCCCATGGGCCGGGGAAGATTGCATGGTGAAGCCCTGAATGTCACAAGGTGCCCGGCGCTTACCACCGTGCGCTCAAGGCTTTTCCACTCCTTCCCCACCCCACCTGCCTGCGCAGGCAGATTTTGGAGGGGAACCAGGAGCGGCGATGCTGTCCCCCGGCAGAACGGGTTCGGCAGCTCCGGCACCCCAGGTTGAGCTTTTGCAAGCACTTGTGTGCCTGCGTGTGTGCACATGTGGGCTGGGAGGACGGTGTTTTAACAGACCATGGGCTGCTTTTACTCCTCCTCAGCCCTGCAGCAGCAGGGCAGCCCTGGAGAAGTCCGTGCTTATCCTGCGGGATACACCAGTGCTGGTCCCTGCGCGCTGGGAAGCCTGGGCTCCGCTGCCTGCTCCCTGGCTGGTGTGTGCATTGCTGACAGGGTGGTCTGCACTGCCGGCAGCACCCAGGCAGTGCCAGGGCTGAACAGAGGTACTGGGTACCCCAGTTCAGCCTGGGTGAAGGCAACAGAGCGAGCAGAAAGGGTGGCATGGCCTTGTTTCTGTCTGTCTCAGCTGGGTTGCATGGGTGCAGCCTGGCATTTCCCAGCCAGTCATTTCTCCAGAGGGCCACGAGGTGGAAGCATTTTCCAAAAACTCCTGCGATGACCTCGGAACGTGGGGGCAACCTGCCTCTGCCTTGAGCAGGGGGGGACAGGACGACCAAGGAGCTGAGGGGTGGCTGTGTCGTGGAGAGAAGAGCTGAGAAGGGATCAAGTAGGGGCACAGGTCGCAAGGGTAAAAGCCCCTTCTCCAGGAAAAGGCTCCTGCAGCTATCCATGATGTTAGCTGCCCACTACCCAGGGAAAAATGTCTTTTATTCTGCACCTCAGAAGCAGAAATGCAGGAGCACACACTGCACGGAGCCATGCACCATGCTCTGGACCCTCCATGCTTGCTCCATGCAGATGGCCTGCCTGGTAGTCATTTGTGTGTAACTTCTGGACCCCAGATGCTGAGCCCAGAGATCCCGGAGAGATGACTGGGTTCCTCTTTTTCCTCCTCTAAACAGAACTCCTGGACACCTGGATTTGTGGCAGCTCTGTGCAGCCCTTTCACAGGAGGGCCAACACAGATATCCAGATGCCTGTCTATCTGCCTCCCCACGCACCATGTCCTGCTGCTCAGGGCCAGCAAGTCCAACCAGTAGCCCCAGGGCTGCGAGCCTGGCAGGACCTGCCTCTCCCTGCGTGGGAGGACCAGTGCTTTCCTGGGGGCTCGGCAGTGGCCAGGTAACACAGCCAGGAGCGGGGTTTGCCACTTGGCACGGCGTCGCGCTCAGCCCTTGTTCATCATGCCTGACACGGGCTCGGGGTGCTGAGTCACGGCCGATCAGCTGTGCCTTATCTAGCCCGGTGAGCAGACAGCGGCTCCGTCCCGCTCAGCCCTCCCGGCCAGGCAGGAATCACTGGCATGCTGCTGAATGCCAGGCACCAGCCTGCCGGGAAGTTGTCTCAGCTTATAGGAGATGCCGACTGGTGCTTTCTCAGCCGAGAGAGCTCGGCCGCTGTCAGCCAGGGTCCGGCACAAAGCAGGCTGGGGACAGAGCCCCCGTAAATATCACTCCTTATGGCCATCAGCCTATGCAACGATACTCCGCTCTCCTGCAAAACCTCAGTGCCTGTGCTGAAAGCACACATTTCCCTGAAATATTTTATAAGTGAGGCACGGAGAGGATAAAGAACTTGGCAGCAGTGAGGCGGCACTGAGATTCGCCTCTGTTGTGGAGGGCTCCTGTTCAGTGCCCCGCTCCTCCACAAAATCCCATCGAACTTGGGCAAGTCCTTCACCTCTTCTCTGCTTGTGACACTGGAGTTGGATGTTTCCTTGTTAGCTGTGGGTGTGGAGTGGTTAAATATGGTAAAAACCAGGGAGGAGATCATATATGCAGCCAGCTAAATGGGTGCTGCACTCCTTTGACAGATGATCCCACAGTCAGGAGGTGCTTGGCTTCCAGATGTTTGCAGGGGGGGTTACAAGCAGCACCAGCTTCTAGGCAGGACCCACATTCCTTGGCCGGCTCTGCTCCACCCCCAGCTCCAGAGCAGAGAAGTAGTTTGGTCCAGCATCCCTGTATGTGACAGAATAAATGTGCAGAGTCCAGCTCGGTATGCAAAAATGCCTTGACATTTAGCCTTCCCTTGTGTTTGTTTAATAAGTAAACAGCTAAAAATAAGTTGGTTATACCCAAGGGGCTTTTGAGTAGCACTAAACCAAGAGAGTGGAGGCTGTATGCTGGGTAACAGAACTGGTATTTTCCTCTCACTCTCAGTTCTACATCAAAGTAGTTTTATAGACTTTATTCCCAACTTGAATCAGCATGAGCACAAGGAGAATCAGCCTCAGCATCTGCAAATGCAGACCTTTTCTGTGGTGCTAATTGATTTAATCTATGAGACAACAAGAGAGCAGATTTATCCAGAACAGTCCTGCCTTAAACCTATATTTCAGGTTTTTTTCTGGAAGTGCCTTAGTTAGTCAAAAGTAGCGGCATCAGTGGCTGGCCTACAGGAATGCCTGTGCTGGCAGATGGTGGGTCGGTGCTGGATCTCTCCAAGGCACGGCACAGGGGAGGGGAGAGCAAAGCGCAGCGTCGGGGTTGCTCTGATTTCTGAAACCTCCTGAGGGTTGCGCTGACAGTGCGCCCTTACGGGGTCAGGCCTCTACCATCCCATCCGCCGCTTCCAGCCAGCTCCATCTGGCAGAGGAGACGCGGGGCCCTTTGAAGTCCTGCTGTGAGGCCTCTTGGATGCTGCTGGAGCCCGGGGAGAGGTGGTCTCTTTGACTGTATTGCAGGGCTTTAAACGACCAAGTGCAGCCTCCAGTCCTAGGGCATCCTGCTCTGGTTCAGAGCATCTAGGTTGCATGAAGCACCATGACTGGATGAGCCTCCAGAGTCCTTTTTCTGAGCTTCAGGATTTGGAAAGGCTTCTGGTCAAGTTATTTGGTACACAATGGAACGACCTCATGCTCTACCCCAGAGCTAGAAATGACTGCAAAGACAGTGTTTCCCTGCAGCTACACGCAGAGCATCAACGGTCCTGGGAGCCCTTTGATGATGCTGTGGATGGGATGCTGAGGTGAGGAGCCCTGGCTCCCAGGCATGCTGTGCAGACACCCGGGATTTCACTGTGCTGGGGAGGCTCAGCGCTCAGAAAACTAGAACAACTGAGGGCAGGATCAGGCTGAGACCCGTGGAGCGTGCTGGGCTGCGGCCGCCCCGTCCACAGAGCACTCAGCATCTGTCAGAATGAATCTTGAGCCTCTTCCAGCCAGAAGAAGTCAGCGGGAAAGTTTCTCAGCAGCCTGTCAGGGAAGATGATTTCAGGCTGTGTTTATAGCAGGTGTGCAGCATGTGAGCAGAAGAGGAGACTCAACATGCCATTAGAGCACTTACTGCCTGGGGAATTACCGCGCTAATGAAATAATAGGTGCATTCAGCTAGGAAGAGGCTTGTGCTGTAGATTCTCCCCAGAGACTGCCTTGCAGGGAGCTGCCTGCCACCAGCCCACTGGTGGTTTTCTCCTGGGCAGATGCCTCAGCACCAGTTAAAGCAAGTTCTGGGCTGCACCCTGAAAGCCCTTCCCCAGTTGGGGGAAGGCAGCCCATCTCTCCTCCCCTGCACAGCCTGGAGCAGGACCTGTGCTGTGCCTGCACAGTGCTGTATGCTATCCCTGGGATGCCTAGGGTTTTCCCTGAGGTGCAGGCTGTCCTGCAAGGCTTTGCCACCGAGTCTCACCTCCAGGAATTTCTCTCTGCCCATCATAACCTTTGCTGCCGATGCACATATGTTTGCTAGCTGGGAAGGAGGGGGCAAGGTCCTTGTCTGCCCTGCCTGCACCAGCCAGTTTTGTTTTCGCCCAGGGGAGAAGCAGCACAGAGCAGCGTGCAAATGTTTACTGTGGAGGCAGAAGACTGGAGCAGTGTTGTATTCAAGTGCAGGTTTCCATAAAGCCTGCTGGGACGAAGACAGGAGCTGACACGGAGGTGCATGGACCTGCAGGAGCTCACACAGCCCCTCCGGGGCAGCAAGGAAGAGGGAGCCCGGGGCTCCTGCGGTGCCACGGGTGCCTTGTCGCTGACCACGCTGTGGTTCACACCCCGTGCCCGCGGTGCTCGTGGCTGCCCTCCCAGCAGCTCCCAGCCCCCAGCTGGGAGTCTTTTGGGGATGTTGTTGCTGCAGCACCCTGCCCCAGCAGCTCCCCCTCTGATCACGGGAGCTGCCATCCTCCTGACTCGCCTAAGAGGGAAGGACTTGCTCACAGCAAGTGGCAGCTGTGTATGAGATTTTCCTCTTTTCAGCTAACTCTGCTGCCATCTGCTCCAATTCCCTAATTATAACAGCAGAGGTGGGGGATGTCAGACTGGTTAGCAGGCAGTGTGGGGTGAACATCAGCTCCAGGGGCCTCGATAGACCCGTGTGGGCCGGAGCGGCTCCCAGACGCCGTGAGCTCGGCTGGCACAAGCGCCGGCATATGCGTGAAGGTGGGACTGCGCCCACTCCACTCCCAGCTAAGCCAAGCATCTTCCTTGGGCATATCCCTACCACTCCTGCCCTCTCAGAGATGCTTTGCTCTGTGTTCCACCGTGCATGTGTCCAGCACTGCAGTTCAAGACCTTTCTTGGCTTTGTTTTTTGGAAATGTTCTCACATTTATCATCTCTCCAACGCCTGCTGAAGTTTCTGCCTGCATCAATGTTTTGGGAAGCCAAAGCTGGGTTGGATTCCTCATTTGGGCTGAAAATAGCTAACAGACTGTGAGGCAAGCAGCAAATCCTGGCTTAGTATCCTGAGGCTGTCATAGTCAGCAGTGAGGGAGTCCCTTTCTGGTGCCACCCAAGCTGTTCTTGCTGAATAGTGCCAGCCCGCTGCCGTGGCTCCTCCCTTTCCATCCATCCATCCATCCATCCATCCATCCCAGTGGATAGAAGAGTCCTTATTCTCCAGCCAGACCTCCTGCACTGCCTAGGCCAAAGGATTGCATCCTGCTAATAAAGGTCTTACTGGTTTGGGCTGGAAAACCCCGTCTGATGCTCTGTTCTTAATCACTGGGTATTTCTTGTGTGGCTGGTCTCAGTCCAAGTAGGGACTCCCACTTTCTGTCAGCAGGAAAGCACCAGACACTTTGCTGGTGTTTCTGGTGTACGCTGGCAAAGAGAAGCATCTGGTCTGTTAGGTTTGCCCAGGTACATTCCCCTACAGTACTTTAACCCCGGTGCTCCTTGCTCCCAAGAGGAAGCGGAGATTTAAGCCCTTGGTGCACTTACTCACCTCTTTCCAGTAGAGAGGACTGACTGTTCAGCCTACAGCTCACCCCCTGAACTGCCTTGGAAAGGGGAAGCTTGTCAGTGAGTCAGTGGGAGAGAGATGGATTGTTCTCTGAAAAAATAACTTATCTCCTCCCCGCACTTGCTTCACACAGGGTGATGAGGGACAAGGTCCGCTCACAGGAGCAAACTCCTTTAGGGACGGCGTTCGGTTACTTTTGAACTGCAGCGCTGGCGCCTGGGCTCCTCTCTGCAGAGCTGAGATGCTTTAACCCCTGTGAAGCAACTGCTAAACCCACCTGGACACCTTCAAGCAGAGCAGTCTTGCTCAGGTTCTCCAGGTCCCGTGGCTGGGTGAAGATCAGTGTTGTTAGGGGGTGTCAGCCCTGGTTCTGCGTGCCAGCCTTACCTTTGCGTTGAGGCTCCCTCTCTCTGCTGTGTAACAGGGAGGAGGGTGCATGCAGCCCTAAGTGAAATGCCAAAACCAAAGGCCAAACTCACCTTCCAGTGATACCACTGGCAGGCCAATGGATGCTTTTGTTCCAGAGCTACTTGCTGGGGGAGAAATTTTGGTATCCATCGTACTCTGCATTTTTCTGGCTTTGCCCATCATGCTGCTGGAGTTTTGCACACTTACAGTGGGATCGTGGAGGAAATACTTTGTGCATAATTTTTACCTTTTTATAATGTGGCAGCTCCTAGTTGCTAAGTGCATGAATCTCTGGTGTGGATTGGCAGATCTGTTGTTATGGTGATGCTCCATGGGCAAATTTAAGAGGAGATGCTGCTGGATTCACCAGTTTGAAATTGGCCTGATGGTTGCCATGGTCAGCTGTGCTTTGGCCAACTGTACTTTGTGGATGGTGACTTTATTTTGTGTCACGCAGCATGCAGCATGTTGACTTATACAGTGATTTACCCTGAGTTTAGTTTCAGGGCGATTGGTGTTCGCAGGGAGTCAATTCTTGTGTGGGACAAGAGTAGACTGCAGTTCATCTGGGCTCAGTTATGAATGTTGCTGGAGATTTGCAGTGGGACCTCGAGGAACTCCCTCAGCTCTGGGAACAAGCACTAGTCCGCGTTAACAAGGATATCTGAACTTGTCTCCATTTCTCCTGCTCCTCGGTTCACCTGCCTGTAAAATGGGAATAACAATATTCCTTTCGTCTTGCCCATTTACATTTTCAGAGTCAGTGGAGTTGCAGATGCCCAACAGAGATGTAACTTGCGGGGAGTGCTGTTAAATAAGGGGGATCTACAGCCATTGCACCCCTTGTTAGCACCGTGCACAGTCACAGGCACACGCTGAGCCTTGTGATGCAGCAGCAGCCACCCTCCCCATGACAGCAGTGGGTGCCTTTGACCTCTCCAGCACTCGGTATGAGCAGATCCTGACATGCCGGGCTGGGCAGTTAAGCATGGAGCCCATTTGCCAGTTTTCCTTGACTTAGCAGCCACCCTTTAAACTAAAGCACTCTGTTGCTGAAATGCAGCGCTGGTCTCCGGGCAATGATTTCCACATGCCTGCCTGTGCACAAGGGAGAGCAGTCCATGGGCAGGGGAGGCATTGAACACATTTTCTTTCCATGACTCGGTGCCTGCGTTACTATTGAATGTCAGGGCAGTGGGGAAGGGAACTGCTGCCTGGATGCAGTGACTGTAAAATATTCCCTGCAGACCTACACACAGCCGCTTGCCTTGGAGCAGCACACATGCATGTCCATGTGAGTTTAGTAGTGGAGAAAACGTGCCTGTGAGCTGCTGGGGATCTGGAGGGATCTGCAACTCAGACACCGCTCTGTGCGGCAGGGGAATGAGGCCGGAGGAGCTGCAGGAAGAAAACAGGTGAAACCCCCCTGGAGCTGACCTGCGTTTCCTTGAGAAGTCAAGCACATTCATGTTGCTGCTGTTTCTCTAATGCTCCAGTCTAAGCTGTCAGGTTTAATATACTTCCTATATTTACTGGGATTGCCAGGACTCTTATGTGAGAGCGCTGGGTTGCAGATCAGAGCTCCGGACCTTTCTCTAGGGAGACAGTGATGCCTACTGGGTAGAGCACTGTTCGGAGGCTGTATCTTTCTTAACTGGCTCTTACTGGGCCTGGCATGCATTGCTTAGTGCGTTTTGACATCTTCGTTCCATTCGGCTCCCTGCTAAGCACATCCAAATGACTCCCACTTAGGCTTTGACTCCAGCCCCTGCAGCCTGGACCGCGTAGGTGAGCTCCTGCCTCTCTGCAGGGTGCTGCACAGGGCACATGCAGTGGGACAGGCGGGCAGGGCTGTCTCCCAGTCTGGGGACGGGTATTAAATGGGGGCTAGCAGCTTACACCAAAAATTATGTGTTCTTACACCTGTCTGCAAAGGATGCTTGGCACGGCTGTAACGGAGGACAGGCTGCTCCCTTTCACTTTCGTGCATTTGGAGACTGCTATCACCTCTGCTCAGCTTTCTGCCCTCGAGGCCGAACAGCCTGAACTGCCTTGGTCTCCTCCTAAGGCAGGTCTGTGTCCCCCCCAAGCTGCCCTGGGCACTCTCCCTCCTCTCTCCCGAAGCTGGCGCCCGGGACTGGATGGAGTGTCCCCACCGGGGCCTCACCATGGGAGGGAGAAACGGGAGGATTTAATGTGTCTGGCCAGGAGCCACGCAGGGAGCATGCCTGGGGCAGGGCGCAGTTTTACAAGATGGGCGCTGCCTGGGCTCTAGCTCCGTGTCAGTCCATGCAGTGCTCCTGTAGCCCCGTCCTTGCACAGGTTTGCACAGGGACAAGGGGTGCACAGCGGAGTCTCGCACCCTGTGCTTGCCCTTGTGTCGGCTGTGGGGCTGGAACTGCTCTCCCCACCGCCCCGAGGCTGTGCTGACCCCTCGGCATCCCGCGGTCCCTCTCTCACATCTCTGCAGCGGTGTTTGCTGACAAGGAAGGTTCTGGAGAGGAGCAGCCCTAGCAAACCCCTTGGGTCTGTGATTAAAATGCTGCTCAGGATGCTGCTGCCTTCCCTGCTGCTCCTGAAAATCACTCCAGCCCGCATGCCGCTTGCAGCCTGTGAAAGAGAGGTACAATTTTCCCCTGGCTTAGCAAAGGAGCCCAGCTCAGCAGTGCTGGCTGGTGTGTTTCTGGGGGTAGCTTTTCAGGAGGGGTGAAGAGGGTGAGTGATCTCCTGGTGTACAGCAGAAACAGGATTGCTTCTACCTGGAGGAAGTCCTAGGACTGTGCCAATGGCATGAACACCTCAGAGCCATCATCCCGGGTTATACGCATCAGAGCCCTGCTCGGGTACAGCACCCAGCCAGCCGTGCCCCTTTGGATAGAGGCAGACACGAGCGTGCAAGTCTCTGTCAGGCCTGACTCTCTGCTTGCTGCCGCCTTCTCTCCTTCACACCTCCCCCTTCTTTCCTCTCTCCAGCCAAATATGCAGCCAGGCTGCGGTGCTGTTTGCAGGAAGGTGACAGCAGCCGGGCCCAGGGTGAGGAAGCACAGCCTGTGTTATCTTCAAAAGATGCAGTTTATATCAAAAGGGAGAGCAGCTGTGGGCCGCAACCCAGCACTCCCCTGGCTGCACCAGGCAAGGGACATGCTAGGAATTGCATAACTGGAAGAGGAGGAGAAGGATTTGCTGAGCAAAGTCTCCCCCAGCATGAGCTGAGGTGATCACAACCATGGACTTATGCAGTCTTCTAGCTTCCCAGCCAGACCCATTTTTGAATGAAATACTCCTAACTATGAGCCCATTTTCACACCTGATTTCCCCTGGAACTCCATGAGGCTATGTGATTTCACTGTGACAATACAAAAGGGAAAAAAACACCCCAGAAGCCAAAGTCATTTTAGAAAAAACTCACAAAAACCAAGCATGCCTGCCTTTTGCTCAGCCATTAAGTTGGCATGTTTGAAAAACGCCCTGCAGGCACTGCCTTGCAAATGCACTGCTCAGGATTGCAGAGGATTCCGCTGGTGGGTGCCAAGTTCAACACCAGCGACCTCAGCCCATGTTGCCCTTCACAGGGCACACATTAAGGGACAGTTTGCTTTGGGCTATTATTGGTGGAACGGACCCAGCCCCATTACACAGCGTAGAGTCTCGTTAGTACCACGTCAGTCTGCCAGGGAGATGTACTGTGTTCTTGTCCCACATGCTGCGGAACATCCAGCACACCGCAATGCACCTCCCCTCCCATCCAGCCTTTGAACACGCACGTCTAGGAATCCCTGCGGGCTGCAGCAGCTGGGTGCTTTCCCTCTCCACATCCTCCTCCCAAAGCCATCCCTGTCGGGCTTACAGTAATCCCTTCCTTGGCACGCTGATTATTGTAATTTATGTTTATGAGGAATGTTACGCACCAATAAGCAGCTTGTGTGACACAGCCACTGAGCTCCTGTCTCTGTCCACTAATTGCTTGTAACGTTCTTCCCCCTTGCACATCCGTTTCTCTTAGAGCTGGTTTCTCTGTCCGTCTCCAGTTTGGGGCCTTCCTCTCCTTAATTACCCATAGCTTTTGCTGGGGATCTCCTTTGCTTTCTGTTATAAAATGGACTTACAGTGCCAGGTGGCCTCATAGCTGTGGTACGGAGCATGTGGCAGCAGTTGTTATGCCGAGGGCTGCACTGTGCTGGGAATGGCACGTAAGTGTTCGAGACATCTCCCCCACCGGAGATATCTCCCCTTTAAATAGAGGAAATGGATGAGTATGGAAGTCAGAGGCATGCCAGAGCCTGGCTGGACCACTGGGCTGCGGAAAACGTGCCAGTTTATGCAGCCAGTGGCATAAAGGGAGCGTGATGGCTAATGTCACACGGAGCTGCCGCTGACTTTGCAGCCCACATGACCAGGTACTCATTGACCAGGGGTTAGGGGAGGGCAGTCATTCACGCGAGCCAAGAGCCAGCCTGCACATCGTGCCTCTGGGTCTTATCCTTTGCTGCTCCTCCCCGAGCCCTGCAGAGCAAAGGATGCAAATCCCTATGGTGCAGGTGAGAAACAGGCTGCTCAGCGCAGTGAGAAACAAGCTGCTCGCCCTGTGTCACAGAGGACTGGCTCTTACCCCTGCTGCAAAGTCATCATGCCCCAGCTGGGGCAATGTGCCTCAAGCTTGAACTCCACGTCTGCTTCTGGAGGGGCAGTTCCAGTTCAGAGCCCGTTTGTTCAGCCCTGTGTGCTCAGACGAATCTTTGCTCACGTGCTCACTAAAGTTGACTGAAGAGCTGGTGTCAAATGTTTTACCCTGCTCACAGAGCAGACAAGCATTACTAAGGGCTTCAAGTCTTGGCTGGGTGTTGCCATGGGACAGGCTAAAGTGAACAAACAAAATGGATCCTGGTAAAACATCCCTCTCCTCCGGGGGGGCTCAACTTTTACGCTTCTGCAATGCCATCTGTGAACCACTTCCCTGTTCCTTGAAGTGTCTCCCAGCAAGCTTGATGGTTCTAATATAAGAAATGAGAGTCAGCAAGTCCCCCGAGACTCCCACGTTCAAAAAGGAAAAGGGAAAAAGGAGTTCTGTCAGCAGCAGAACTAAGGAAGCCCGAATTTGTGTCTTCTGGACAGTCTTCCTTGTGGAATCTCAGATGTCTGGAAAGAAGATCCTATATGCTTCCCTGGGACAGGATTTCCACCCAGAGAGCTTGTGCCTCCTTTCCTCCTCCTCACCAGCTCTGCCATGTCCTCCAGGTTCCTGCTCTCCATACTCTGTGTAGACGGATTTTGTTCCTTCTCTGCCCTGGTGTCCTGCTGGCATCCCTCTGCCTTCCCCCGCCACGTTAAACCTCCTGCACATCCCCCAGATTTAGGCATAATGCCCACTAATTACAAAAACTCTACTGACAGACAGGATGGTCTGTAGAGGGAAGGCGAGGATTAATATAGCTGGGGATATAAGAAATTAATTCGTTTCAGACAGACAATGTTGGCACCTCCAGTCAGCCTGATTTATTTCCATGGCTGGTCTATTTTTGGCAAACTGAGAATGTTTGGCTAACTATAAGACAATAAATAGCTGGAATGGACGGTGAGGCTGCTGCTAAATACATAACCCCACTGGAGCGACAGAGGCTGAAATTTCCAAGGCTGCCCAAGGGACGCGGGCAGCCCACGGTCCCCGCCGGCTCCCGAGCGTGCCCCCGGTTTCACGGGCTGCCCTCGCTCACACGCATCTGCCAAGAGCCTCAAGGACGAGTAGGAAGAGCCAAAGGAGGGAACTCCCCTGACTTGTGTGCTGGGGCTGGGATCGGGGGGGGGGGGGGGTCGGTGTGGGTGGGTGGGTGTGCGCGGCTCCCCGGCCTGCAGAGCGGCTCGGCTCCCCGCCGTGCAGCCTGAGCAGGGGCCGGCTCCTACCCGCAGCGCTCCCGGCCGTCCCGGTACGGCCCCGGGCCGGCTGCGAGGGCAACGGGACCGAGCGGGCTCCTTATCCCGGGGCTGCGGCGGGGAGGAGCCAGCGCCGCACCGAGCGAAGCGCCGGCACCGCTCCGGCACCGCGCCGGGTCCCGCACCACCACCGCACCCGCACCGTCTCCGGCACCGGCACCGCTCCAACCCCTTCCGGCTCCGGCACCGGCACCGCTCCGGCGCTGGTACCCCTCCAGACCCTCTCCGACACCGGCACCGCTTCCCCTCCAGCACCGGCAGCGGCACCGCTCCCCACCCTCCTCCGGCACCGCTTCTGCTCCAGCACCGGCAGCGGCCCCGCTCCCACCCCGTCCCCGGTGCGGCCCCGCGGCGCCCGGAGCGCCGCCCCTGCTCTTCCCCGGGACCCGGCGTGGCGGCGGCAGGAAGGAGGAAGGAGGGAGAGCGACCTGCTCGGCGGCCGGTGAGTGCCGGGGTAAACACGGCGGCGGGCTGGGGGCCCCCCTGCCCTCCCCTCCCGCAGCCCCGCCGGCCGGGCAGCGCTTGGCCGGGGGCCGTCGCTGCCTTTGGGACTGTCTGGGCAGAAAGTGGGAGGGGAGGGGATAGCTAAAGTTGGAGACACGGTGAGGGAGGGCTCAGCTCTATACCGAGCGCAGCAAGAATTTATACCTGTCTGTTCCCTGGTGGAGCAGATCCCTGCGCGTGTTTTGGTCCTAAACGTGGTTTAGGGAGCCCTGGTCAACCTTCACTCGCTATCGACTTCTCCAGCATGCGCCGTTTGGTAGGCACCCCTGGCATGGGTCCCTCTGTGAAGGACCTGGGGGGCACCCTTCTGTCTCCAGTGTGAAAGTTTCCAGGGGGGCTTGCAGCGGGGCTGACACCCAGGGTCTGTCTGGTGGGTTCCCCTGCTCAGGCTGGAGTCCTGCTGCTGGCTGGCCGGCAGCATGGCATTCTCCTTGCGCTGCGTTTTTTTGGGGCGGTCAGTGTCAGCTGCATCTCTCCAACACTCCTGTTGCTCTGACAGGTTCCCAGGGGTGTGGAGAAGTTGCTCCCAGAACGCCTGTCCCCCTCCTCACTGGCAAGGAGCTCCCCAGACAAGACCACCCTTTGAGACCTGGTCTCCCTGCCATGCCAGCACTAGCTCCTGTAAAGTCAGGCTTTAATAAACTGGCTCTTCTCTCCATGAAAACAAACTGGAATGAGGATGCTGGCGGGTGGGCACCATGGTGGCATTAGCTCTGAAAAGAAGATAGCATCAGGGTCAGGCCTGGGGCTGCTGGCACTGGGGTTTTTGTGCTCTGCATCAACCAAATTCATGGCGCGATGTGTGCGTGCTGGGGGTTAGAGAAGGCGCCTGAAGGGGAAGCGCTTTGAACAAGCGGCAGGCAGAAAGTTAGTGCCTCCGGATGGGATTTGTGAAAGGGCAAGTGCCTTCGGACAGGACCCTCTTCCTGCAAGGAAATAGGATTAATTTCCTCCTCACTGGTGATGGGGCAGCATGTAGATCTGCAACGTGTGCTAACACACAGCTGAAATGTGGTAAATGCAAGCAGAGTCTTGTTTTCCAGCCTCACGGGGCATTGACAGGGCATCTGGGTCATCCCGTCTGTGGAGAGGTCATGAAAACCAGTTCCCATGATCTTGAAAAGATTCCCTTGATGCAAACACCAGGCCATTAGATAATTGGTCAGTTAGTGTCGGTGGGAACACATCAGTGGCGGCACGCTGAGATCTCAAAGTGCATTTGTAGTCTAGAGCATCCTTTCCTCCCTGGAGAAGATACAGGTACATCGATGGGACGTGACATGTCCAAGAGCCTGATGCAAAGGAGGAACAGAGGCAGGCATAGGAGGAGGGCACCTGGTTCACCAGCTGGCACCCCATCCATGAAACTTCTTCTGTGTGTGTGTACGTGTGAGGCATCCAGCTCACAGTTTGCTGATTTTTAGACTCTCTTTGTCATGCCAGAAGACTTCTGTGCAAGTTTTGGTGCCCATTCTCCAGGCGGGACCACTTTTGATGGGAGGTTTTGCAGATTTCACAGATATGTTTCCAAGAGCCCAGACTTACACACTAATGCAGGAAAGTATTGGTACCGTGTCCGAATGAGGGCAATTAATAAATGAGTAGTGGAACAACCTCCCCAGCAATGGCTGGGAGTTCCTCCTCTCTTATCCTGCTTGGAAAAGAGAGGAAATTTTGTAACTAAAGAACAGGACTCTGGAGATCTGACCCTGTCCCTGGCCTTGCCACGGGTTCTGTCTGACCTTGGACACGTCACCGTATCCCCATGTCTGAGTTCCCCATCTGTTAACACTTGACCTTGCTTTGTTCTCGGAGGTTTGCTCCCTGAGATCTCTAGAGCTTTGGGATGCTGGCAGAGATAGGCGCGGAAGCACTAAAATACTTGTCTCAATGCTGCGAAGGTCCCTTTCACTAAACAAGCCCTCTTTGTGGTCCCTTGAATGGACCCTTCAGACAGGCTCCGCTGGCAGGCGAGTGACAAAGAGTGAAGTGATGGTGTCACATATTCGTACGTTACAGGTGACTGAAATGCAGCTGACGTGCCCGGCTGCTTTTTACTGGCTTCCAAACTAGCTGCTTTAAATCTTTAGCTGCTGCCTTTCGTATGCATTTATTGCCATTGTTGCTGTCTTGTTTGTCACAGTTAGGCACGGGCTGGGGTACAGCCCTGCTGTGCCAAGAGCACGGGTGCAGGAGGAGACAGTTTTTGCCTTCTGTTGCTGGCACTGTAACTAGACAAGATAGATGAAGGCAGCTTCATTTTGCATATGGGAAAGTGGAGAGACAAAATGGCTTGCTCGAGGTGCTCCAGGGAGCCTGTGGTAGCACAGGGAACTGAGTTTTGATCTCCCAAGTCCAGGAGGATCCCTCCATTCCCTCTGTCCTTTGTGCTGCACCCTGCCACTTGGTGAGGCAGAAACCTGTATATGTACTTTCCGTATGTTGTGTATGCATTAAAATATCCACGTTGCAGTTTCCACTGGGACCATCCCCTTGGTCTGGCCTTCTGGAGAGAAATTAATGTTTGGTCAAGCCTTGTAAACCGTGAGACATTCCTCTGGCTTCCATACAGACCTGAGGTTTGGGCCAGGCGGTCTGAGAATCTCAGAAAATCTGGGACACATGTTTGGAGTCATGTCCGAATAATAGTAAGAGTTTCCAGGAGGGTTTATACTCAGTAAGAGCCTCCCAAATTCGCCTTCCATGCTCAGGGAAATTGAGGCAAACTTAAAGCAGCTTCTCCAGGCAACAGGATGGGATCTTGACTCTGGGGCCAGCTACAGAGTTCAGAAAAGATCCCAGCCCAGCCTGGAGTGAGTTCTGCTCTGCGCAATTAGTGTACTGAAACCCTGAAAGGTCAGCTCTGGTTGATGACATGGTCTCTGTTTACATCTTTACAGGTAGAAAAACAATAAAAGGTCTCTATTTAAAAAAAGGCCCTTTGACTGCTTTCAGCGAAGTCTGTCCATGCAGAGGTTTGACCTGCTGGGTTTGCTTTTCTCTAAATTCACTTGCTTTTGCTGTTTGTAAAGGGAAAAGTGATAGCAGAAGGCAACCTGTTGATTAATGTAGATGCGAAAGCCCAGATTACAATCTGGTGAACAATTAACTTTGCTGAGTCGATCTCTAATCAGAAGGAGCATCTTTTGCTCTCTCTTTACATTTCTAATCAAGGTTTCTTTTCAGGTAGCATTTTGCCTGCAGCCAGTGTTGCTCATCTGCTGCTTGTTTGCTCAGTCGCTCACAATCTTAGCTCGTATCTTTGTCTAGGCAGCCTGGCTGGAAAAGAAGCTGGTGTGAAATTATTTTCAAGCCACAGAGCAGAGCTAGCAAGCCTTCAGAGGTAGCTGGGGCTCATCTGTGCTTCTGACATCGCTGCAATCTCTCCTCTCTCTTGTTCTTTCTTTGCTTCTCTCCTTTCGTGTGGCTTATTCTTGCTGTATCTCCAATCACAACTTGAGATCTGTATTCTCTTGCCTTCTGGGTTTCCTCGCTGTTTTAGGGATGAACTCCAAGCCACCACAATGAAGGCTAGATTTTTGCAGGCAGGCTAGGCATGCCGCATTCCCACTGGGAAATGTCCACGTATCTTCAGCACAGCATGCCTGCCCACTGGGCTGATCTCTGCTGAAAATCTGACCATTTCTTTTCACACCTGAGCAGCAGCTGGGCTCTTGTTAAAATTCTCACTCCTGTGCTGAATGCATAATGCACCACAGTTTCAAATGTAGGCAGGAGCTGGGGGAATACAGCTCATGAAGTGGAAGGATGCTCCAGGCTTTGGGGCACTTGCTTCAGAGTTGGATTCAGATGCCAGCACCAGCTCTTCTGTTTTTGTTTGTGGCTTTTCTGTGCTCACGTCTTACATCAGGTACCGTCCCTGCCACAGCAGGGTGCCGGGAGGATAAATAACTCTAGAAGTGTTCACACTGAGGAATGGAGGGATGTTTGACCTGCTGTTTTCAAAGATGGATGCTCATTGCTTTTTGGGAACCAGGTCTCCCAGAGCAGCTCAGGTGGAGACATTTCAGAGCATCTCAGGCTGTGCACAGACAGCCTGGGTCTGACACTGACCTGCTGTGAGCCTGGCCCTGTATTCTGCTTCCCTTTATCTTCCTTTGTGGATTTAAATCAGCAGCATTTTGAAGCAGGGACAATCTCTCATCGCTGCCTTTTGCACAGCGAGTCCTCAATCTCGGGGGCCACCAGGCACTACCATGACAAAAAGAATGAAGTATTTGAGCAGCAAATTTCTGATACGGAGCTGTCGGTGCCTGGTGCCAGTCACCTCTGCCAGCGTTGCAGGAACACATGGTATCATCAGAGCTGTTACTGCTTGTGATGGGTAGAGAAGGAAGCAAACAGGATGGAGCGGTGTTGGGTTTACTGCCCTTTCGTTAGTGCATGGGGAGGGGAAAGTGCGCAGCTTCTGTGTGCGCCTGGAAGGAAGGGTGCTGCTAACGAAGACACTTCATTGCCAGCTAATGGTGCATTCAGTCCAATTATTTTGTGACTTTTTAATGTTGTTAATTACACCCAAACAATTCACCCTCGCACCACCCTTGAGCTAGTACTCTCATCTTCATTTATCAGGTGGGAAACAGAGGCAAGGAGCATGCTCCTGGTGTTAGCAAGGTCCCATCACTGATGGCACTGGACCTCAGCCCTGAGGTCTGATGCTCTCTCCAACATATGCTGGTTTATGCTGGTCTGTAGCTAACAGCCCGTCTCTCGCTGTGGGCTGGGGGGGACATGAATTTTGTTTGTCTTTTGGGCGCCCTTTCAGTTTTTGCTCATGACCTGCCATGCAGTAATGTTTTTATTACTGAAGACTGCTACATGAACCCTTTCCCCCTCCCTCTCTTTCTTCCCCAACCTCTGCAATGCTCAGCTGTTTCCTTTAAAACAACCCAAATTTCCCCAGCCGGGGCCTTTGGAGTGGTGTGGGGGGCTGGATTTGACCAGTTTCCTGGGGTGCTGCTGTTGTTTTGGTGACTTTTAATTGAATTGCTAAATTAAAAAGGAGAGGCTGTTGAAGCTGACCATAAACACTGGAACCTCTGAAGAAATCAAAATGTGCCTTTTTTGGGAAGCAGAAACATTCCAAACGTTCCATTTATTTCTGCTATTTCTCTATTTTGATTTAAATAGTTTATTTTTACTCGGTCTATTTAATTATTTGGTAAGTGTTAATGTGCTGGTCACTCAGGGGTTATGATGCATGATCCCAGTTAGATTTAGCTGCAACCCCCCTCCGCTGTCGTTTCTCCCTCGCACCCGCTTTTCCCCAGCACTGCCCACTCTTGAAGCCGTATCTTTTTTTAGTTGCTAAATCTGACAAGGTTTATGAACAGGAGCCTTAACTCTGCGCTTGTGAACATGCACATGCATATAAATTCATTGGTGTTGTTTTTTTTCTGTATTCCAGCATGGAACATCACCTGGAGCTTGGTTTTATGCCTTCTAGCATGACTTGAATTATTTGGTGGAAAGCCTCTTAGACTGGCAGCTTTTGCACCGAGCCTGTGCTGGAGCAAATGCTGCTGATCTATAGATACCCAAAGATGCAGCCAGGGACCTACAGGCATCTTCAATAGCACTTGGGGTTTTTTTAATTTATTTTGGACTTTAAAAATCTGATTTGAAGAGTATAATAGCAGCTGAAGTGATCTCTTTTCACCCAGAAAATACATCCTCCTATTGCATCTGCCCATGTTGGTAGGTTAAATTCTACTTTCTGCCTTACTTCAGCAGGTACTCAAGTGGTGTAAATCAGCATTGCTCTGCTGAAGTCAGTAGACCCACAGCAGCACAAGACATGGCAATTTTGCCAGCAGCCAAGGCCGTGATTGTCACAAATCCTCTCTAGTTTTGTAGTAGGATCTCTTCTGTAATGTGTGCTTGTGTCATCTCTGCTGTCACCCTGATAACATAGAGAACTAGAAACTACTCACTCATTTCTGCAGTACCAGCATCGCCAGTGACCTGGTAGAGAGTGTGCTTCAGAAATTCAGGATCCAGTCCTGATACAGGAGATCTGGGCAGCAGGGATCTATAAACAACAGACCAAAGGAAACAGTGCTGCAGCGGTAGTTTGGAGGTAGGATCCAGGGCCAGATCTCCCGGACTCTTTTCCTGGCTGTGCTGTTGACTTGCTATTTGACCTTGGATGAGTCCCATCCCGTCTCTGCACTTCTGTTTTTCCCGTCTCGGTGGGGGGAATAATAGCAAAATTCACAGCTAGGCTGAGGTACAGTTGGTATTAGTGAAATGCTTGGCTATCCTTGAACAAACAGTGCTCACAGAAGGGCGAGGGACTGCTCCTGTGTTCCTGTAGGCATAATAACCTTTCTGGCATCTGTTCTCCATGCCTTGAATTGGAGCAGTGATGTAAGTGCAAGGGAGAAGCAGTAAGGAAAATCTGCATTCAGCCTGAAGCATATATTGCTCCTTCTGCTACATATATTCCTGAGGGTTGGTCAGCTTGTAATTATTAACTAATTACTGCACAGTAATCACTGTGCCACAGGATACAGGAAGTATAGGCAGTCAGGAACAAACCGTATCTCACAAATCCCAGCCTTTTCTTATCTGTCCTTTGTATTTTGCCAGTCGTGGTGGTATCTGACTTACAGCCCTGCCCATCAAGCTCTCAGAAGGGACATAACGAGTCAGCCTGTGGCTGGATACCTCTGTGCGTTGTTTGCTTTTCATGTTTGCAATTAGGGGACTGAAGGCCAGTGTTAGTCCAGAACAGGGAACAGCTACATCCCGGACTGTGGCTGCGAGGAGGACCTCTTTTGCAGGGCTGCCAATGTTCCCCATGCTGCTCGAGGAAGACCACATCTAGGGGCAAGCCTTTGCAGCCCTCACGATCTGCCTCTACAATAAAGGCATTGATATTGTGTATTTCCTGAGCATGGCACTGGCCAGAGGAGGTGAATTAGCAGCCCTGGAGACTGAAAGCCTCTGTTTATCCCAGGAGCAGGTTCGGCACAGGCAGGGAGCTGCTCTGCCAGCAGTGCCGCACCGGAGTGCCGTGGGCTGCAGGGACCTCCTGCGCAGGATGCGATGGAGTCGGTCCCCACGGCCCGCTCGGGATGGGTGTGCTGAGCAGAGCTGCCTGTCTTTGGGGGTCCATGGGACCCGAGCGACAGCGCAGAGCCCATGTCACCCCTCACAGCAGCCTCACAGAGCCTCAGCCTCAGTTCTTCCTCAAGGGAAGAACCTGCACAGCGCCTTAGACCATCAGCTGGCATATTTTCTTTTTCGAGGAAGAGCTAGAGGCTGAAATGCTGCCGAGTGCAGAGGAAACCTCTGCAGGGCCAGGTCTCACTGTAGGCTTGTGTGATTGAGGCAAGAAACCTCTAAGGGATGCCTCAGACTGCCCTGCTCAGAGGAGCCAAGGGGTTTGTTTTTCTGCCGGTTTGGTTTTCAATTCAAGGCAGAAAACTTCTCTGACGTGGGTTTGAGGTGGGGGAGGATGGGCCGTCGGGGCCGTCACAAATCATTGTCAGCATCAAGAGCTGCTGCTGTGCCTGTAGCCGAAGGGAGACAGGGACACAGGGACCTGAAGCAGCAGGAGCGGTAAGTTTGAGCCCCGC
Source organism: Gymnogyps californianus (assembly GCF_018139145.2). Lineage (NCBI taxonomy): Eukaryota > Metazoa > Chordata > Aves > Accipitriformes > Cathartidae > Gymnogyps > Gymnogyps californianus. Next base: position 2,917,151 of record NC_059497.1, on the reverse strand, counting down.
AGTCCTTGCGTTGCCCAGGTGCCTCGGAGCCATTTCAGGTCCTTGGAAGGGTCCCAGAAAGGCTGGGGATGGTCTGGCAGCACCTGGGCAGCCTTCCTAGTACCTGGGATTTAGGCAGGAATTTGCAAACACCATTTGCAATGTAAATTGGTGTGTGTGGGACAGAGAAGCAACATTACCTGCCTGGGAGTCCGAGGAGGAGGCAGAACTAGTGGGTTTAACGCTCCTTTTGTCATACCCAGGGGTTGTTTTGTGCCTCGTCCAACTTAAAAATGCAAAGAGTGCCTCTGTGTCCCCAAGCTACTCTCTCCATTAAATGAACCATCACAACACCCCAGCACACACCTCCCACCTTCACATCCCTCCCATCCACCATGATCCTCCTGCTTTAGCAATAACTCTCAAAGCCCCTGGAAAGAGCAGTAGCAGTGAGGAGCTTTCCCGTCACTCTTGTTGCTGCCCTGTCCCTAGAGAGCCACGGCTGGGATGTGCAGAGGTGCCCGTCGCGCTGTTGAATTCCTCTCAGACCCCAGCTGCAGCTACGCAGCGATGGAAACAGGTATTTCCTCTGGGCAGGAGGTGCAGAGAAAAGGTCCAATTGAGTCATTTTAATTCCAGGAAAACATGACACAGTATCTGAGGGAGAAGGCGTGTTTTTATAAATTACCATTAGCAGCATGTGTTCTATTTAAGTACTTAATCCCTTTTAATCCCTTCTTATTAACGATTAATTGTGCAACTAATCGCACTATGATAGCAGCATTGCAAGTGCAGTTAGTTGCAGCGTGTACAAGCAAGCCCACCAGTATTAAACCAGATGAGAATTTGGTGCGGTGGTGAGAGGGGGGCACCTCAGCTCGGCTGATGCTCTGCTGTGTGAACGTAGGCCAAATCTCTCGTCTCTTTGGGTCTCAGGATTATAATCCTTTCTTATCTCGAGTGTTTCCTGTGAAGCATACAGCTTATCAGCTTGCGAGGCAGGAGAGGAGTAGAATTGAATACAACCGAGTGAGCTTTGAACAGCCTTGCTTGATGTAGTCCCTTTCCGTCTCGCTTTCTGAGCTTTGAGTCTCCTTGACTCTTGTGGCCTGTTACTGAAAACCACATGGAAATACGTCTGTGTTTTGATTTGGGGGGGGGGGGGGGACACAACTATATTTGAAATTATTTCCAGATGTGCTTCTGATGTCTTACAAAAGGGCAATGGACTGCAGGCCACGGGTCAACGCGTGTTGCAGCCCAGCACCTATCTCTTCCTAACAGTGTCCAAGGACTGGTGAGTCCAACCATGTGTTTTCCTGCAAGAGATGGCTCTCCCTCGCTCTCTTTCACTCTGTTTATCTCTTGCTGGGCTCTGTTATCTCCCCCAGTTTCCAAGGCTCATGCAGAAACCCATCTAGCTTGTCAAGGACACCAGAGCTGCGGGCAGCTGTGTGGGGGACTCAACCAGTATGCAGTGAGGGTTGCGATAGTTTTTAAAGTGCAGGGGGGAGGTGGGTTGGGAGTGAAGAGAGAAGTGGAAAAATGAGCTTTAAAAAAAAAAAAAAAGAGAGATGAATTCTTTATTTAAAAAACCACCAAATATACTTGCTTTGTCTGCCATTCCTATGACTGACACTGCAACTTTCAGGACACCGAGCAGCGAGCTGGGGCTTGGCTTGGCGAAACAGATGTTATTTACAGTTTAACAAGGAACAAGGTTTATCTAAACAGTGTGCGCTTGCTGAGTTCCCAGATATGCATGAAATGTTGCCCTCCATAGGGAAGTGAGCAGAGGTTTGCAGGCACTGAGGCATGCTTAATCTGTTTATACATGTTTCATCTGGGATGTCTCTATTTGGTATCCAGACGTGTCCATGTTTGGTTTAACATGAAAATGTCATAGTCATGGTGGTGCTTAGCTGCGGCGGGGTAAGGATATTAGGGAGGCCGGTGTCTCCAGGCAGTGCAGGAGGATGGCTGAGGATGCCCTGCAAGTGTGTGCTGCTCTCTCAGGGACAGAGGTTTCCTGGAAGGCAGCATCTCACCGGGTTTGGGATCCCGGAGAGCTTGCACCATCACAGGGCCTGGGCTGGGCTCTTGGGCGATCCCACAGCCTCCTTGTAGCATCTCTGTGTTGAAGGAAAATGATGCTGCCAGTGCAAAATACCTGATAAAGAGCTTCCTGAGCAGAGCACGGACATAGCAGGACAGTCTGCTCTGCAAGCACATCCCTGTCCTGGGTTGCCCAGGGGGAGGGAGGTACACCGGAGGACATCAGGATGAGGAGCAAAGGGGAGGGAGTGTGTCTGCATCTCAGACCAGCCTCCTGTCTTTCTGCTCTCCCAGCTCTCTAAGGAAGCTGGTGGAGGAGGCAAGACTGAGAAGGTTTTTGCCATATGGACACACGTCCAAGCTGGTTGGCAACCCCTGGATCTCAGGAGCTGCCGTACATCTCGGGGAGCCCCTCATTTAATGTGGCTTGTGCTAGTCAAATCCTAAGTGGAGCAGGACTATTTGAGGATCCGCTTCGTTTGCTTTCACTAGTTGTTCCCTGAGACATTTGCTACTGTGAAAATCTCTTTTGGTGTTTGTTTCTGCATTATTCCTTCCCTGCATGTGGCCCAGACAATGTCTGGTTTTCACTGCGTTGCCCAACCCCTGGCTCTTTGCAAAGGGGAAATGCTTCATGTGCAGAAATAAGGAGTGTAGTGTTATTGGCGGCGGTATCAACGCTGAGATCTGAGAAGCCAGAGAAGGAATGGCAGGGACACTTGGCTCCCTTCAGATTATGGAGAAAAACTTGAACATTGAAATGGGGAGAAGGGAGAGAGCACGGGGGACGGGAGAGCAGGTGAAATCCGTCTGTGCAGGAGCAGCTTTAAAAGTCTGCAGCAGCAGGGCACAAGTCGTGCATCCCCCCGAGGCAGGCAAAGCGCTGTCGGCTTCCAAGGTGGTGCATGTGCACGGGCCAGGGGCGAGGGAGAACCGTCCCCGGAGGCTGTTCATGCTGATGCAAGGGTGTCTCAAAGCCTGGCATCTAGGCAGCAACACAGAGCCCTTGCCAAGTTCGCTGCCTCAAAACAGTGCTCTTATCACACTGGGATCCCTGGCAGCCACCTCTTGGCTCAGGAAGCTTTTTAAATCTCCTGCCTTCCTCCAGCCTTGACAGCAGCTTAGTAGAGCAGAAGTCCCTGATCACCAGCTGGAGTGAGGACTTGAGCAATCCCTTCTCTCATCGTGAGGACGAGGTGTGGGCTCTGGATCTGGGAAGCAAAGCCAAGGCAGAAAGATCACACGGATGCCCACCTGCACATCTCACACCCGGCTGGGGCTCGAAGCACCACTGTGGTAATCATGATAAGGAAGGGTCCGGATAAAAGATGCTGCAGCATTACTCTTCCCATTATGGGGAAGACAGGGATGCCAAAAGTAATTACAGGTTGTGCTGTGCTTTGAAATCCTCTGATTCCTCAAGCATTGGCTTGTCATGCTCCCTACCTGTGTGGGTGCGTTTCCCTCACATCTGAGGGAGAAATACATACACACACGTGCGCAAAGCCCTCCAAGGATGGGTGCACAACTGGTTTAAGATTAAATAGCAGATTAGTGCAATCCTTGGCAGGGAAGTAGACTTGCAGTGTTTGCTCACTACCTTACTACCATGTGACTATTCCAGAGCTTTAAATAAAACAGATTTGAAACCCTGCTGCAAAGAGTTTTATGTGCCTAATGCCGAACAGTGGTACCGCTGCTCCAGAGCACAGTCCTGGGGAGAAACCCAGTCCGTAGCTGGTACTGTAAACTCTGCTGGAGTGGGGAGAAGTAGGTCAGGAACACCGTCCCCTTTCATTCATTTCTTTTCCTGTTGCTGCAGAAAGATCTGTCCGAGGGCGGTGAGGGGCTGGTTTACTAGCAGTGTTGGCTCCAAGGAGCTGCTGGATCTGAGCTGGGAGCTTGCTGGGGGAGGAAGGAGCGTTAATCCCGTATGAAGCTGTTTGTGCAGTCTCTCCAGCTCCTCCTCCCATTGCCAGGGCTGGGTGGCTTAGAAATCCAGGTGTCTACGGATTGTAGAGCAAAACTGCAAAACCCTTTTGTAAGTGCGGTTTATCAGGGTAGAGCAAGGCAAGCTGGACTCCATGCATTTCTAGTCTCCTAGAAAATGCATGGCAAAGAGCCGAGCTCTTAATTGCTTTGAGTGCTTGTGGTGGTGCTGCTTCTTACAAATGTTGTGCTTCTGTTTATATTAAAACCTTTTTCTGTTTTTCCGGGAAATTTGGTCCTGTCAAGTTCCTTTGATACCTGGGTCCCTCTGGTAAGACTTTTCATGAGGATCTGGCTTTCTTCTCTTCACCTTTTCATTGTGCGCTGGTTGCTGTCCCCCTCCTTTTGTTTGCACCAGAGGTAGCTGCATTTCACAAATTCCATGCGACTGTTGGGTGTACAGGATGTAATTTCGGTTTCTTTAAATACCCTCCCTAGGAATGCTTTTAGAAAGGGGACCCAGGCAGCAGGACTGTGTGGTCCCTCTGCTCAGCTGTCCCTGGGGAGCTGAGGCAGGGTGATGCCAGCCGAGCTGTGATCACACCCCTGGGCAGCAGGTCAAAGCTGACTCCTGTGTCTGCCTTCCACATTTCAGCTGAAGAAATGAATTGCCCCCAGTCCTCATTCTGCACTGATACCTTCCTTTCAGCCTTGTTCTCACGTGCCAGACAGAGAGGCCTTGGGTGGAAGATGAAACCATGGGTCACAGGAGGAAAATTCCAGTATTTTCTGTTAAAGAGAGAGGGAGACAACCTCTCCTGGCTCCTCCTGACCACTGCAGGGAAAGTGAATCCTGGCTTTCCGTGAGCTCTTGTCTGCGTGGCAATCGCAGACGAGCTTGCAGCTCTGGGAGCTCTGTGTGGGCTGCGGAAAGAACGAAAGCTCTAATTAAAAAAAAAAAAAAAAAAAAGAAAAAGAAAAAGGAGGAAAGAAAACAGCAATTAAGAAGGCAGCAGACCCTACATACCCCGTGCTGTGTGAGCGTGTGGATGGCAGCGTTGCACAGCTTCATCCGGCGGCACGGAGCTGCGGGTGTGCTGGGATGTTGCTGGGGGAGAGTCTGAGTGGGACTTGGTCTCTCCTGCACCAGGGATCTTCTCCTGTAACGTGGATCCTCCTTCCCATCTAGCAATAAAGGAAAGGCAAGTGCTGACAGCCTCAGCCACAGGTTAAACACTCCTGGGAGAGAAAATAAGAGGCTTTGTGTTACTGAGAATGACTTTCTTTGGCAGCTGGAAGCTGGCACCCTCTTCCCTGTCTCTCCCAGCCACCTGGGAACGCTGGCTGCCAGCTGCGGGGATGGCAGCACGTGGTTTGTCTTTCTGGAGTGTCTTTCATTCAGCAGGATCCATGGACACTTTCTTGGTTGTGCTTTTATATTCAGGAGCCTCTGGCACTTTTGGGGTGTGACGTGAGAGCCAGGTAACGGGGAGGTGATGCTGGGAGAGGGCAGCACAGGACGTCAGGTCTCCAGGGGGCTCGTGAAGAGCAGGCAGGCTTCGCAGCGAGGTCCTGCGGTGTAGCAGGAAGAGCCAGTCTGCCTCGGATGCAGCTTGGATTGTGTTAGTTAATTGTCATTCAATAATCGTTTGAGTGTCATAAAAGGCAAGGACCAGGCTGGCTTGTGCTGGTAAGGTTCCTCTTCAGTAATTACTTGTGTTGATACTGCAGTAGCTACTCACTGTGCTAGGAGCTTGGTATACACATAGTGCAATGCTTGTTGTGAAGGATGTGCCCGCTGTGTAATAAAAGGATGAAAGGAGAAAGTGAGTCATAGAAAAGAGAACTGCTAAATATCATGCAGCCGATCAGCAGCACCTCCGGGAGCATACCTGAGCTGTAAAGTGCTGCTGCCCCAGCAATCCCAGCGCAGCTCTTTGCTCCCAAGCGTCACATTACAGCCCAGGTCTCCTGGGTCGTGGTCTAGCACCGCCGTATGAGCGAGACAGTGCTGCCATCACGGTGAACGCTGCCAGTGGGACACACGCCCTGAACTCCCGAGCGACCGTAAATTAAGTCTCAATAACTTAGATAGCTGCCGTAGCAAAATTGAGTATCAAAGGGAGCGTCTGTCTCGGAGCCAAACGCAGTTGTGTTGGGCTCCAAGGAGAAAAGTCACGCACTTTTGCTGAGACTCATTCCCCGCTGCCTGCCCTTCTGGTGCAAACCAGCAGTGATGGATGGGTTGGAGCAGGGGATCTGCTGATCTACAGCGGCTGCGAGTCCGGACCACTCATCCCCTGAAGACGATGAACGTACCATGGAAACACTGACACGATCACCTTCAGGGCAGCTCAGCACAGCAGACAATGTGAGCACTGAGCTCCCACCCGTGACTGGGATGTCTGTGGTGGACAAACTGGCTATTAGCAGTCTATTGTTGTTCCAGCCAAACACTGGACACTTTTCTCAGGTTAGCATCGGCTGAGGAATAAGTGCCTAGTGTTTTGAGGCTGCTGGAATAATGACAGTCATTTTAATGCCTTCCTCGGAGCTGCCCTGATCTCACCAAGAGCCGGGAAGGGAAGAGCCAAGTGAGAACTGCTGACTGCACCGCACAGGGCTGTGGACACAGAGAAAGGCAAAATATACAAAGGCAGAACAAACCTCCTTTGTGTGCTCTTGTTACTGGGCTCATTGTCAGGACTGGGACAAACGAGAGTGGAAATGCGCATCTAGCAAAACGGCTTTCCTTCCCACTCTCACCCGTGCATCACATACAGGTTATAAAGTCTCCAGAGGCTGGGCTTGCAGGAAGTTTTCCATAGCGTTCACCCTTCCCAGGCTATCTTTGTGTCTGTTTGAGTCTCAGAGATCTGTACGTGCTCCATGTGGCTTGTGCTTTGCCTGTGTTGTTGTCTCTTAACAACAGCTTACCACAGCCATAATTGCAATGCTGCAAATGAGGGATAGAAACCCTGGTGTGCTGGGCGCTGCACACCCCACAAACCAGGCTTCTGCCTCCAAGGGTCTCACAACCGAGGAAAATGCAAACAAACTGGAAGGGAGGAAGGATGCGTCGTCATTCTTGATTTATAGCTGGGGAAACCGAGGCATGCCGAGAGGGTCAGAGCCGGAGTGGAAGCCAGTCTTGCACATTTGCTACAGGATCATTTTTCCTCCCAAGCCTCCTCTGAACTGCAGACGTGAGAAGGGAGGACAGTGATCTCCTGGCTGCCATAATCACATTCCTGGTGCACTGCATTTGTTGTAATCATGGAAGCCAGTAGTACAGGAGAAAAAAAAAATTGCAACGCGGGGATGGACTGACTCCCTGGGGACCCCAAGTTCCCTTTTCAATCATGCCCAGCACAGTCCCTGCCCTGGGATGATGGTCTTGCTGTTTGCTACAGGGCTCCTGTAGATTAATAGGAATTGATTGCACTCCCTTCTCCGCAGGATCTTGACCTCCTGGCAGGGGCTTTGCTCCCTGTGTAGGAGGGAAATGTCAGGCCCCCTGAATAGCAAAGCTGAGCGGCGGGAGGCAAATGTGGAGGGAGGAGAGCTGGCCTTGCTCTCTCCCCTCATCACTCACCTTTTGGGGAGAGTAATTGTGCAAACCGCTTGCTCTGATGAGCAGGGTCCACTGCCCATCCCAGAGGCTGAGCAGTATGCGGCCCCGGCTCTGCAGGGCCGTGCCGGTCCTCGCTGCAGCTCAGAGCAGCCTCTGTCCATCTGAACTAATCTACCCCGGCACTCGGACTGTGCTCTGCAGCATCTGTCATGGGGAGGGAGCGGCTGGGAGCTTGTTACCCCCGGGAGGATTTCATGCTGACAGCTGAGCAGCCGGGGAGACGTTCATTTGGTGGTTGGGGGCTGATATCCTTCCCTGCCCCTCCGACCTTGCCCCAGTAGGATTCCCAGCTGCTGCAGAAAATTCAGCATCGCCCCGGTGTATGTTAGAGTCATCCCTAGCGTGCGGTAATTTCCTTCTGACTCCCCAGAACAGCCTCAGATCTTTCCCCGTCCCCCTTCGTACACCTCCCGAGGAGCCGGCTCTGGCCCTGCTGAGGAAATTCGGAGCGGAGGAGGAATTCGGCTTGTGCTGAGCTCCTGTTTGCACAGGAATGTGCACCGTGGAGGGGCCGAAATCTCTCCCATCGCCTGCGCGCAGCGGTCTTGGCAGCTCATGCTGCTTTTCTCTGCCCCTCCTCTGTGCTGGAGCTTGGGAGGGAGCACATCAGCTGGCCAAAGCAGAGACCTGCGGCTGGCCGGTGCAGAGGGCTGCTTGGCACATGGGCTACGCTGGTGAGCTTTTGTTGGGTCTGACTTTTGTCTCCATGCCTTGCGATGTGAGGAGGGGCACGTATTCAACTGGTGCCTCGATTCTGTGTTTGTTTAGCCCTGTAGCCACATGCAGTGTTGCATGATAGCTGTGTTTGCAGAGCAAATAAGGCTTTACGAGCAGAATTCACCATTTCTCTAGATACTTGCAGGAGTGAATCAATGCTACCTAATAGCGAGAAGCATGAGCCGTAACTGCTGAATAGGACTGTTCATTTTGCCTTGTACACACAACTGTTAATCTCTCTGGGGGTAAAAAAAAAAAAAAAAAAAAAGCTTAAAAAAAGCATACTGTTCCCTCCAAGCCTTCCACCCTTTCAGCTGGGAAATGGGAGCAGGAGTCTGTTAAAATGGTAAGAAAAAAATGGAGCCACTTATCATTTGTGAAAAGCAATAAAGTGGTTATTGCTTGAAAGCCTTGCTTCCGAGCCCCTGCAATATGCTGAAGGAGAAAGGGGACAGTTTCATACACTGATGATGGCTTGTCTGTGCCTAAAATACCTGTCTTTTGAATTCCACAGCAGAGAGCCAGCGGGTTTTGCTCTACAAATGCAAGAGAGATTCATGTGGATAGTCACAGCCCGAATGCCTGTGGGAATAGTTCACTGAAAAATAGTGAGCGCAGTTGTTGCTAGTGCAGCGAATATGGCTTTGAATGCAGTTTAAAGAATCATTAACATCTTGTCTCGATCATGTGATCAGCTTTCCTGACGGGATTCAGCTTTGGGCTCTTTGAAGTGTTTTAGCCAAGTATTTACTATCTGACTATATTACAGTAAATGCAGATCATTCACACTGCTGGCTTTAATCCCTGTTCCTTGGCCAAATTCCAACCTGAGTGATTTCATTTTTGCCTGTTGATGCCTAAATTCCTTATTGCTGTTTTAGACTGCTTCTTCCCGTCGTGTTCTACCATGCAACGTCATGTTTCTGCATGTTGTTAATCAGCCGGCTTCTTCCATCCCAGAGATGACTGCGGTTCAGGAGTTGGTGTAATTCCCTTCGAGATCCTTCAGGCTGTAAAACAAGTGATGTCATTGCTTTGCTTAGCAAGTGTCACTTTCTCTCAGAAAGTCAATAAATGCCTCCACTTCCTTTAGTACAGTCCTGCGAAACGTGGTGGGAAACAAGAGGCAGTCGCTAGCAATTCTTCCTTTGAAATCCATGCCATGGGAGAGGGCTGGGCTGCTCCGGTTAGCTGTAAAAGGGGATGCCTTCTCTCAGAAGAAATGCAGCCGGAGGGTGGACGAAGCCCCCCGCACCCCGGGGTGCTGCCCAGGGCAGCGTGCGGGGAGGGGTGCCCGCCGGGGACCCCGCATTACCTGCCCCAGGTGATGTGCTGCAGCCTTCTAGCATGTAGGTCGCGGGATGCTGTGCTTGCAGGAGGGGAGCAAATCCCAGCTTTAGGGCACGCGGATCCAAACGGCCACTGGGGACAGGATGAATTCCTCTCTGGGAGGAGTGGAGTGCTGAGGACAAGAACAGTCCCATAAATTCCAGCTGACAAACACTTTAACGTGAACTCCATCACCAGATGCCAAGTAGATCCAGGTCTGGCTGGTAAAAGAAGCCACAATTGCACAGAGCCATAAAGATAATGAGTAGAGGGCAGGCTTGTGCAGAGCAGGAGAGGTAGCTAGGCATGTCGGTGCTATTTTTACCCCCACCCCACTTCCTCTCCGAGGAGGTTTATATTTAGCAGCCTGGAGCTGCTGGCACTCCAGTAGGTAGCAAGGCGGGGAAGGATTCAGACTGCAACGTGTGGAGCACCAGTTTGTGTCAGTGCGAAGCCGTTTGCCTTCTAAAGCATTTGCACCGTTTTGAGGAGGGTGGGCGGAGAGGGAGGGAGATGGAAAGACCCCTGCCCCTCATCCGCTCCCTCGTTCACCTAAGGATGGAGTATCTTTTATGTTCCCTGTATCTTTCCCAGTCCTGGAGTGGAGGGCCCTTCTGGAGGTTATGGATTGGCTTGACGGGGGATTGTCAGAGCAGGAATTGCTGAGCACCTTGCCGTGACCTTCTGGTCCTGCCGTGTGGCTTGCTGTCTTGACCGACCCGTGCCACTCCCTGCCAGGGTGGGACTTTGTCCCCAGCACGGCAGGGTGTCTGCTGTCCTTTGGGCATGGCAGGCGTGGAGGGGGTCGAGCGGCTCTGCAGCAGCCCCCAGCCCTCCAGCCCAGTCCCTCCCAGTCCCAGGCAGGGTGCCCTTTCCAAAAGGGCGGGAAAGGGGATGGTGCTCAGGGTTGGGATCTGTCCTCCTTGGTCCTGCAAGTGTGTTATCCACGATTTGGATACACTTCTTTCATCCGCTGTTAGGGGTGCACAGCATTGCTAAATCTCTCTTTAAACACAGAGCCTTCCTCTCCAAGCTGTGATTTAAGCATCTTGGGGGACTGGCGAGGGGCAATCTCATGCAATCTCTCTCTTCCCTGCCAGTTTCTGGTGAAAGCAGCCTGGTATCTTCGGGTGGATGTGAAGTCAGGTAATTGCAGCACTTGCTGCTGCGAGCGTGTCCTTGCACTTGCTGTGTTATGGACATGTGCAAGGGTCGCTCAGGATGCTACCAGAGTGCAGTTCATTAGTGTAACCTTCACCAGAGATGTGTGGAAACTTGCTTATGCCCTCATTTGAAAGAATAATCACTGGGGTTTATCTGTGGAAAGATGTCTTTCGTTTGAGCCTCTGATGTACCTGCTGGGAGCATCACGGGTTTCCCCTGAGCTCCTTTTTCCTGTTTGGGAGCAAAACAGTGCCTAGCACAGGAGCCTCTGTAGCTTTTACTAGTGCCGCTTCAGCAGTGTCAGCATGCACAGCTGGAGCAGAACACTTCAGGTCTGTTTAGTTCCTTGGGTGCCTGCAACACTAGCGGCATTTCCACACACCCGCAGTGCCTCGGTTAAAACTTGCTTAGCTTGCAAGGTAGGGAGCCGGATCAGAGCCGTGGGCTGGGAAAATGGTCTCCAAAGTAAGTGTCAAGCTTTGCCTTCCCTTCGGAAGGAACAGCACTGCTTGGAGACTTTATTCTTGGCCATGAGGAAAGCACCAGCATGGAGACTTTGCTAATGCTGCATTCACTAGTGCCGGCATCTTTGTTGTCAAAGCATGTTTCTGTAGTGCTGAGAAAACATTTAAATGTCTGAAGCCTGAAGTGGATGTGTCTAGCATCCTCCTGCCTTGCTTTGCAACTCAAAGCAGCCTCCAGCCTCCCTTCCCACCCCCAGCCAGCTATCCCAGCCCTGATTCCAGGTACACAAGCGTTGCTGGCGAGTCTTCATCTTTAGGTTTTTGCAGCATTAAAGGTGGGAGATGAGTGGGGATGGTTGAGGGGTGTGAGTCCCCAGGATTCAGGTGAATCCCAGGGATTTTCAGGGGATTGCACCCACAGCAGGGTGCCGTGCCTCACAGCAGAGCGTGGCAGACACCCAAACGGAGTGTTTATATTGCTGACGGATAATCTTTTAAGCTTTCAGATGCAGGCATGTCAACCCAAGTGTTCCCGTTGCCCTGGCGACGTGATGCATTAGCTCCCGGATGCTGTGTCTGATCGCATCAGTCTGGAATGTGATCACCGTTTGTTTGTGCTGATAAACCCCGGAGGGGGCTGGGAGGGAGTGGGGAGAGCCGGGGAAGAGGGCTGCTCAGCTGTAGCAGGGACACCCAGGAGCAGGGGGGCCGACCCGCTCCAGGGGTGCAGGAGAAGTCGCGGGATGTGTGTGTCGGTGCAGGAAAGAACCGCTCTCTGTAGCTTTTGATGCCTGTTTGGTACCAGGGGATGATTTTCCCCTTAAGATCCCCCCTTGGGCTGGCGGGTGAGAGTAGCATTAAAGGAGTCCAGTGCTGTTAATGGAAGATCCCCCACCAGACAGTTTAGAGGGCTGAGACGATGAAGGCTGGTGGAGGAGCAGCCCTACGCTCATCAGATTGGGAAGGGGAGAGGGACAGACCCAAACCTCCTCGGGCCTGGGACTGGAAGGGGCAGAGCTGTGGCTGGCTGGGGCTGAGACACTGATGTCTGCAGGTCCAGGGAGCGGGGAGCGTTGGCTGTTTGCTAGGTCTGTGCTCGGCAGGAGGAATAACGCCTGAGTGCAGCGGGGATGGTGCTAAAGACCAAACCGTGCACAGAGATCTCTTGCAGCCCGGTCCCATCTGCGCTGCTGAGCTACAGACAGGCCTGGCAAGAGCCAAAGTAGGAAAGGCAAAGCAGCGTGTGGCTCCGAGACGCCCAGAGCGAGCTCCCTCAGCCTGCTCCTGTGGCTGCTCAGACTCAGCGTGCTTCGCCATGTGCCCCTTGAGGGTTTTCTTCTTTTAAGGGTTTTATTGCTTTAATCAGATCCCTGGCTAAGGCGATTCTAATGCCTGTACAGGATGAGTCATTCAAGAGCTTGTGAGCAAGCTGTGAGCTCCAAGCATCTCCCCTTGCTGTGGCTCTTGGGGATCCCCCCTGGCCAGTACTGGCTCCACTCAGCATTTTGCTGCTGGCTCAGGAAGTCTTTCTTGCAAGGGCAAAGCAGAGACCAAACTGCCAGGGGAGAGGTGCCTCCTTGTACAGGGAGGAGTGTGGTATTGAATCTTTTCCATTGCTGTTTACTCTTTCTTGCTTTCCTTCTATTTCTACCCTGTTTTTCCCTGTTCCAGGCATTCCTGGAGTTTCCAAGGATGCTGTAAGGTGCAGCCTGTATTGGTACTCGTGATTCAGTGTGCACAGCCCTGCCCTGGGCTAGTTATCTCTGATAACTAGCTCAGAAAAAGCCCCCTGCACCTCTTGACCACAGTCAGCTCTTAAAGACGTGAGGGACCTGATTCCGCTGGTGACCACGTGGCTCCTCTTTTGCTCTGACACAGCAGCGGTGCCTCAGAGAAGAGGATGTCCCCAGGGACCCCTGCAGATCCTCAGCAGGGGAAATTCAGGTCGGGGTGCTGCCAGCCCCAAAGAGCAGGAGCTGTGGGGCTGGGGACCCATCCTGTGCATCGTCCAGCCCTCTCAGCCTGCTCTCTCCCCTTCCCCGCAGGGCTCTGCCATCCCTCGCAGCACAAGGTAAAATGAACAAGATGAAAAACTTCAAGCGGAGGTTTTCACTCTCAGTTCCTCGGACGGAGACCATCGAGGAGTCACTGACGGAGTTCACAGAGCAGTTCAACCAGCTCAACAACCGGAGGAATGAAGGTAAGGAGCCCCCGGGCCCCTACGGCGGTGCTGGGGCTGGTCAGGAGCATCTGGGGTCAGCACTGCCAGCAAGCATCTCTGCTCCAGCCCCCCCGGCCTTTCTCTGGGTGTGTTGATGTGTGGAAAGTTACTGTCCCTTTGTCTGTGTTGCTTTCCCCATCTATCCAGCAGGATTAATAACACCTTGTCATTAAATCTGATCTGAAGAGAGATTTATACTTGCATAAGGAAAGCCTTATAGGCGGGAAAGGTATTTGCACAAAAAAGAGAGGAATGACACATCTGTGGTTAAGGTAGTGTGAAAGTGTGGGATCGCCTTCTGCCTGCCCAAAAGTGACCGTGGTGTTTGAGCCCTCTCCAGGGCTACAGGCTGACACTTCCACCAAGCCAAAGGCGCTGCTCTCTCTGTTCAGGGGAGCATCTGGGGCTCGCTGAACCGTCCTTTCATGCTGGACCCACAGCCTTCTCCTGGGGTGCCGTTTTCAAGGTCCCAGGGAGCAGGGAGGTTGAGGGTTAACACCCCCATGAGCAGAACAGAGCACATCCCTTCTGCAAACAGAGCAGCCGCCTCACTGCAGGCTGGGGCAGGCTCCGCTGTCTCTGGCTATGGGCATATCAAGGGAGAGGCAATGCTTGAGGCATAAACCGGGAGCAGATCACGCCAAGGCGGCCGTGCATGGACAAGCAGGCAGAGCCGCTGACAGGCAGGCGTTTGGAAACCTGATAAAGTTAGACTTGATTCATCCAGGGGTAAATTCGCTGCTGCGGGTGCAAGGCTGAACCGCTCCTGGCGATCACGTCATGCGTTTGCTGCTGCCTCCTGCCAAAACAACTCGCTTTGCCACGGGCCAGCCCGTTCATGTGTCGGTGCCCTCAGCTCCACTCAGGTCATGTTCAAGCTCTTTTTCCCCTCACCCTGCAGCCACAATTGCTAGAAACTTTTGCTGCGAGCAGGGGCTGAGGCCGTGATGTAATTGCCTGGCACTCGCATCTGCCCCAGCAGGGAGGGATCGTCTCTCTGCCAGCTAACCTGCTTGAAAGAAGAGATGCAGTAACCTAATTTAGAGCTGGCTTTCCTCACTCCTGCAGCTCCTGACGCTCTTCTTTATCCCTCCAGACACCCAGGCTGCCCTGAACAGCATCCCTTCACGGCCTCCTTCCCTTCTCCTACACACACACCTCCCCTCACACCCTAGCAAGCAGCGAGAGCTATAATTAGACTTGAGCCCTTAATTAGATGTGCAGAAGCTGTGGGGATAAAATGGTGCAAGGCTAAGAAAGTCCTGGGCGCTGACAGCTGCTCCTGCTGTTGTCTTCCTTGGGGGACCTCTGCTCTGGGATGCCTGAGCCTGGGCTCGTTATCTCCGCTGTGCAAACCGAGGCTTTGTCAGAGGCGATTTCCCCGTTCTTTTGCTTTAATGAGGCGTTGGTCACGGTTCTTCCTTTGCCCTTGAATGGCAAACCCGTGCAAGCAGCATCTGCCTGTTCCCTCCACCCCACTTTTGGTCTTGCTCCTGAGGTAGCCAGGAAAGAATAAGAGCAAAGGCAGAGCAGACTGAGCCTGGGGCCAGGACCGAGGGTGTTCCTGACCCCGTGGGTAGAGGCTGGACAAGTACTGGACTGTGATGTGCTATGATTAGGAGATCCTCCTGCCTGGACCCGGGAATGCATCTTGGGCTCGGGGTCTGCCAGCATCACCCAGTGGGGTACGGCTCCTCATGTGCTGCTATGGGTTGCCCCGGTGCCAGCCCCCACGGGTCGATACCTCCCTCCCCGCGTGGATGCGGCACGTCCTGGCCCCCTGCCACAGCTTTCCCTCCTGCGTGCCCCCTGCTCCCTGGTGCACGGTTCCCAGTTTGCACCTGAGCCCTCTCCCACACGGGACAGGCAAAACGCGCTGCCCCGCTGTACCCACCACCCCGAGCCCGCTCCCTCCTGCCCGAGATCTCTTGGTTAAGTTTCCCTTGGGGATTGTAAACAACCCCGAGAAGTCACCTCCACAGTGCCCTTAATCTCCGTCTCCTGCGGGCTGCGGGAGCTGTTTATGAAGAGCCCTGACAGCCACATTTGTCTGAGGCATCTCCTCGGCCGTTTAATAAACCCCTCCTGGCTGGGAGCTCTTTGCCCACAGCCCTGTGCCAGGAGGACTCGGCGGGGGCTCGGCGGGGGAAGCTGGAGGCATCAGTGCCGGGGGGCAGAGCTGGGGGGGGGCACGAGCCCCAGCACCCCGGGGTGAGGAGGCATTCGGGCATGGTGTGGGAGTGTGATGCTTCAGATGTGTAGGGGGACGGGATCGTTTTGGTGGTGCTGGAGGGGGTGAGAAGGGGGTTTATATGCAAGTTGCTCTCTTGCAGGGTTTGGTGGTGAGGTGTGGACCTCGAGGGAGCTGCCTGGTCTGGAGAGGGCTCTGATTTCAGTTCTCTCTGAGGTGTTGGTCTCCTCCGTTTTACAGATGGAGAAATCAAAGTGCAGAGAGGCAAAACGACTTTGCTACAGTTGTGCAGAAAGCTGGTAGCAGAGCTGAGACTAGAGCCGTGGCAGTCACTCTTGTGCTGCTTCTCTTCCCCATAAAACTGCTTTGCTTCAGGCTTCACCTTCCTTGCTCAGGATCTCTGAACGAGCCCCTGGGGCTGTCTCTGCTGTCTGCATGGCAGGCAGGCTTGCCTGCAGTGATCTTTTCTCTCCTGGTGAGTGGATGACCCATGACAGTTCAGGCACTGTGATCACTGGCTCCAGAACAGAGTGCTAATCACAGCAGAGATCAGCACATCATTTTTTCTTTCATCACCTCACACAGCTCCTCAGGGAATTGCTTGCAGTTTTTATTTTCCCTCCAGCATCAGAAATCACAGGTTATCAGCATTCACAGGTCATGGCAGTCTGCAAATCCTACACTTCGGTGGCTGTGAGTGCCTCCGCCTGTCCTTGGGGAGGAGGGTGATGCAGAGGCCAGAAGACCTTCTCATGAGATGCTCCAAGAGCATGTGCAGAGCTGCTCTGACTCTGGCAACAGGACAAGGCAAGGCCTTCTCGTGGGTAGAAACCTGCCTCATCTGTTGGTGGTGCGGTGGGAAATCCCCAGCTCTGTCCTCTCCATCCCGTAATTCTCATGACCTCACCCACAGGGGCTGATAAAACGAGGCCTGAGAGAAGCAGAGCTGGCAAATGGAAAAGCAAACAGCTTTCCAGCCTGGACACATCCCGTCACCAGCAATGTCACCTTGGCGGAGTCTGACAATGCAGAGAGGGAAAGGGGGTGCCTGTGGTCAGAGCCTAACTTACTTGCAGCCTGCCTCGGGGCGTCCGATGCCCCTCCACCCATGGCCATGGCGGCTGCTCAGCTGCAGAGGCAGAGGTGGAAGAAAGCCCCTGGGTTAAGGAGAGCCCAAGCTGGGCTCTGTGCAATATCTGATATCCTTGACAAAGGCTAGCACCATCTCCATATCCTCGGAGATGGGGAACCTTCTCCATGGCTGCTCCAGCCTCACATTAAGGCTGAAGGCAGGGAGGCTCCTTCCTTTCCTCCTGGGCTTCCCCAGTCACACATTCCTCTCCATACACCAGATTTTCAGAGGTATCAGGTCTTGGTGTCTCCCATTTGCTTTGATAAGAGCTGGTGGTGTTCAGCAACAGCTCATATCTATGCCAAGGCTTTGCCCCAAAACAGCTACTACCTGGTCCGTCCTCCGAGGCCAAATAAGGTCTCAGTATTCGGGCTGCAAAGCCTGCGTAACTCCCAGTTTGCAACGGCATAAATCAGAGCTAGATCTGCCCTTTGGAGTGCAAGGCCACAAAGAAGTGATGATGAGGGGGAGGAAGGAGGATGAATAATCCAAGATCTGCGTGCAGCCCTGCCTCGTGAGTGTAACAGAGCTTTGAGAGGAGAGTTCACACTTAGCAAAGTAATTAAAAGTTGTAAGTCAGGCAAGCAGTGAAGGGTTCTGGCCCCTTTCCTTGGGAGATCAAAGCTTGTTTTGGCAGAGGCAGTGTTTAAATATATTTATAAAAAAAGGCGGGAGGCTCGTCAAAGGCAGCCGCTGTGTCTGCGGTCTCACTTTAATTTGCTTTGATATCCCATGCAGCCTCATTATTTGCAGAGTGTCAGGGCTCACCGTAATCCACATGAAATGCCGAGCAGAATCAAACAGGCCCTCACGTTTGCATGTCCACAGCTTCATGTCTCCTCCCGCGAGCACCCAGCAAGGTCCTCCAAGCACGGGGGCAACCCCAGCCCTGCGAGAGCATCTCTGCGGGACTGGGTATCTCCGGGTGCTGCGGGCACCTGGTGACAACACAGGATGGACTGGACTGGCCCATCCCGCCTGCCTTCTCTGGCCCCAGGGCAGCCAAAAGACCTTTCCCCTCGTCTCTGCAAGTCTTCTGTGTATTTTGACATGCTTTTCCCATCCTGTGGTAGTTCGCATCTTTTGCGCATCCCATTCCCCTTTGTATGCGCTAGAATGTCCAGGTTGGCGTCTTACCTCTGGCTTTACATTTTATGCTCTTGTAGATGAGGAGAGATTGACACTAATCTACCTGGTGGGTTGCTGGTTCGAGAGACAGTGCTGCTGGTTTGCACCTTTCAGGGCAGGCTGCATCTTTTATCAAGACTTTGGGCTTGTTTGCCTATGGGAACCAGCACAAATTCACCCAAACTATAATTTAAAGTGGATTAGTTGAACTCCGTTCAGTCAGATTTTAAATGGCCTTTGGGTTTTATTTCAGATAATTTGCTTAGGAAGCGAGCAAGTTAAAAAGATTTGATCCAGTTTATTTGATCCACATTAATTTCATACCTGTGGTTAATTCAGGGTAAGTTGCCTAACTGTTCCTGCACAAACAGATGGCCAGAAGGGACAGGGACCAGAGTCCCGCAGTGGTCCTGGGAGAAGGGGTGACTCTGTGCCTTGTTCTTGCCTGTCTGCCCAAAAACTCCTGGCACCGTTTCAGATGCTCCCGAGTCCAGTGGCATGGGCTGAACCCATCCCTGAGGTGCGGGCTGTCTGTCGAGGACACCCTGCATCCCTTAGCCCGCAGGTCCCCTGGTCCTCGAGTGACCATGGCACGAAACCGCATCTTTTTCCCAGGTCACTTGCCTGCCACCTCTCATCCATCAGATGAGCAAACTGCAGCCAGGTCCCAGCCCTGCTCACCACCCCGTGAAAGCCAGCCCTCCCTTCCCAGTCTTCAGCGATGAGATCATCGCTGGCTGCCTGAGCACACTGGGATCGGTGTGCTGAAATCTGCATTAGGCATAGCGGGGGATTGTCTCTGTGCAGCTCAGAGAACGGGCTTGGCAAGGGGCAGGGCTCAGTGGCTCAGCCTGGGACATCACAGGTCCTCCCTGGGGAGTTTCCCTCTTGCAGTGTTCCTCCTTGCTCTGGGGAAATAACTGCAGGGTGCCTGGATGCACGGAGGACACCGGTGCTTTATGGCAGGGCCCTTGGACCCTGGAGGCCTTGCTAACTTGGAGCCTAGCTGCAAAGTTTAGACGAGAAGGGAGAGAGCTGTATGGCCACCGGGAAGGGAACAAAACGGTCGTCCCTGCTTGGCCCCACACCTTTTCAGAGGGAGATGCATCCCTCCCTTGGGGAGGTGGTTCTCCTCCACCCCAGCACACCCAGTTAGCCCTGCCTTCTCCATCCCAGCACACCCAGTTAGCGCCGCCTCCTGAACAGCATCCGTGTGAATTGGGGGAATCCACTTCGCTGGGGTCCAGGCGACCTGCGTTGAACTCATCAGTGTTTTGCTGTGCCACTGTCTGGGTCTATGCGTGCCAGAATATTCCTGCCAACCAGCTGTTAATTACAGAGTGAGGAGGTTTAAGTGCAAGCCTCAAACTGGAGACCAGAGGGAGCTCAATGGCATGCTTTGTTCTGATTTCTTGCTCCTTTCAGGGTTTCTTGGGCTCAGTGAGGGTTCACACCTGGAGTCCCAAGAGAAGAGTTATTTTTCTGAGCTGCTTTGGTTTCCAAGAGAGCTTTTGTGCTTCTCTGGACTGTGTGTCCGGCTAAGTGCAGCAGGTTGGGGCAGGAAAGCCTGGAGTGTTTTGTTTTGCAATAAGTGACTCTGCAGCCTTTAATTCCAAACACCTTCTGAGAAACGGTCACATCCTTGGAGGAAAATACCCTGATGTCTGTTAGTTTTGGTGGTTCCTGAGGCAGATTAGGTACGTGCGCTTGTAAGCTCCCCAGAGGCAGGGCTCTCTTTCTCTTTTGCTTTTGTACAGACCTAGTGCAGAGGGATCCAGAGCCACAGTCAGGCGCCTAGGAGTTCCTAAAGCGCAAACCGTGTTTTGTCTAATGTGACGCTAGTGAAGATAAGGGGGGGAAGTTAAGATGAATACTCAGCCCTGCAAAACCCCGTGGTGCTGCTGCAGAGGGGTGAGCTGCTTGGCAATGCTGCCTGGCGGGTTGAGCCCTGGATTGGGATGTGGGAGATCTTGGGTGGCCTTGGGTGTGAAGCAGTTCCCCTCTCTGCTTCCCCCTCCCCGTCTGTCAAAAGAGACCTTCATCGCAGGGGGCTGCACGAGGGCACTTTGGGGTGCTGCTGAGCAGAGCTGTGTGGGTGGCGATGCACCAGGAGTCTGGAGCAAAAAGCAGGTATTCCCTCTGCCTCCTGGATATAGGAAGAGGACTTTCCCCTGGCCCCAGAGCATCAGGACCTCCCTGCCCTGCTCTCACTCTCTTTTCTCCAAAGCAAGTGCCTTGGGCCTTGGCACTTCTGCTACCACTCCAGCAGCTTGCTCTCCTTTCTCTTTGTCCTCAGACCTGGCTCAAGGGCACCTGCAGCTGGGACACCTTGGCAGGGATTTCCGAGCAGACACCAGCCCCATCTCCCCCTCTGAGGTGGAAGGCCAGTCCCCGATGGCCGTGCGCTACCGCAACAACAACCAGCGCCGCTTCTCCATGGAGGCAAGTACTGCTGCAGGCTGGAGCGGGCAGAAGGGATGTGGCAAGTTCTGGTTGTCACCTGCCTGCTGGCTGGAAGGGCCCGTGTTTGATTCGTGGGGACCTGGCAGTCTCAGACACGAGCCCCGACGTCCTCTTGGGTGCCCTCAGCATGACTCCCATGGTACCTGACAAAGCCCCGTGCGTGTCCCCATGCACACGCACGCACACACACCTTCCCTTTTCCTTTGACTAAGGGTCCCACAGATGCTGCCCCCATTGCTTCGGCATTAATATCAGCTCTGGTTAGAGAGCACTTCCCCTTGAATGTCTCTGTACAGTCCTCCTTTCATCAGATGCATTCATTACCCGCTCTTCTGGCCCTCTCCGCAGGATGTCAGCAAGCGTCTCTCCCTGCCCATGGACATCCGCCTGCCCCCCGAGTTCTTGCAGAAGCTGCAGATGGAGAGCCCGGAGTTCCCCAAGCCCCTCAGCAGGATGTCCCGACGGGCTTCCCTCGTAAGTCTCACCATGCAGAGCAAGCAGTGCCGGGCACAGCATCTCGCTTCATGCACGCAAGTCCCAGCCAGCAGATGCACGTGCTGATTGCCACCCACCCATGCAGTCAGGCCCTGCTGTGCAAGCTCCCGGGTACCCCCTGTGTGTCATGGAGATACGCGCACACACATCCCTGCCCGTGCAAATCCCTTTCTGCACGCTCCCAGCAGCACGCATTCCCCCCACCATGCACATACGCATCTCTTCCCCCGTGTCACTCCTGCATGTGCCCATCTGCATCCTGCTGTGCAAATCCCCAGGCCTGCACATGCCTTCACTCACCTCTGCACGTACCTGACTTTCCTCTTGGCCTGGCTCCTTCCAAACGGGAGGAGGTGGAAAGCCTCCTGCAGCTTAGCAAGTGCTGGAGCCTCTGCTAGTTGAAATGCAAATGCCGATAAATAATGAATTAGCCTTTGCATTAGTGTTGGCATTTCAGTTTCTTTACTGCAGAGCATCAGCATATGTAGGAGCAAAAACCCGGTGCCCTGTTTACAAATGTGCAAGCATGTATCCTGCTGCCCAGGAGTGCTCAGTGCCACACAGATACAACAGCGAGGTCTCAGCAGGCGTCTTCAGAACTGGCATGCTTATTCAGGGGGAGGGAGGAGAAAAGGAGAGCTTGCATTTACCTGCCTGTTCTGTCTAATCAATAAAATAGACGCAGCCAGAGCGATGTGCCATTAATATTCATGGTCCCCTTCATGAATAAGGCATGCTCCTGCAAAACTCGCAGTATGGCTCTGGGGGGTGTACAGCGCCGCAGATTGCAGCAGCCACTTCATTTCCCTGCTCAGGACGCATCTGTTCCCAGGGTACGCAGAGGGTTTGGGGAAGCCAAAATGGAGTAAAAAAACCCGCTGTGTTCCCCTGGGATTTCCCGGTCCAAATGCAGCCTGCGTGAGCAAGAAAGCAGCTTCCCCGCTGCGTGTGGCAGCTTGTGAGAGCTTGGTGGTCTGGCCAGTGCCTGTTGCAAGGAAAAAGCCTGCCCGTGGGGCAGACCTGGTGAGCAGGGGAGGCTGCAAGAGCACCCCAGACCTGGGGCTGCTGGTTCTCCAGGCAGAGCCCTGGGCACAGTGCAGGGGGCTCCTTCAGTGCCTCTCCCAGGGGACCCTTTCCCTGCACAGCCGTGTCTTTGCCTGCTGATTGACAGCTGTCCATCCAGCTCCATCTGCTGATGGCAAGCGGCATGGCATGAGCCCTTGGCTCAGGAGAGGGGGCAGTGCTGCTGGGTGGGGGGGCCTTTAGCTGGGCTGGACTCAGAGCTGGCTGCTGGTCTGGGACTACACCGATGCAAACCTATTTTGTGGGAGAATGACAGTGGTTTATTAAGCTTAAGGAGCAATGATTTGCCCTGGGCCTTGGGCTCTGTTGTGCTGGAAACCATCCCCTGCCCTGGCACACAGATAATCCAAACTAACTGAGGAGGTGTGTCTGTCCCCGCAGAAAACTGCAATTTCAGGGGTCTGCTAGGAGTGACACCTAAATCTGTGGCCTTGCAGTGGTTGCCCTTCTTTCACTGGGTACACGAGAGCAGGTCTCAGCAATACGTTAAAGAGTTACTGTTCCAAACGGGAAAATGTCCCTTTCACGCTTGATTTGAACAGCACACAGAGAAATGAATGGAGTCGCAGTAAAGACCAGGACGTAGGAAGGCACTCAAGAAAAGGGCTGGGCATCAGCAGCAGGATCCCACGAGGCTTCTCTGATAGAAAGGGCATCGGCTCTTTGCAGATCACAGCTCCTGTTCGACTCGGCCGCTGCTGGTGGCGTGTCAGGGTGGTGGGTGAGAGGAGAAGGGGATTGCAGGGGTGGCAGCGGGAAGGGGCAGCCGTGCAGGCTGTGGCCGCCCTGGGGCACGGGATGCCGATGCCACCCATTTTGCTCAAGCAGCCAGTTGGTTGCGAAGGTTTTCTGACTGTGATTGCCGGGTCGCCTGCACGGCTTCTCCAGGAAAGGAGTGGACTTTATGTGCTTGGATCAGCTGGGCTTCTGCATGCAAACACCTGCCTTGATTGATCTGCCCCCAAAGCTGTTACTGTCCGGTGTCCTTGACCTTCCCCCCGGAGGTGAAGCCATCCCCGGATAAGATCCCTCCCAGTGATGTTTTCCTTTCTCTCTTACAGTCAGATATTGGGTTTGGGAAGCTGGAAACCTATGTTAAACTGGACAAACTGGGAGAGGTGAGTAGACTCTGAAACCCCTGTAAGGATTTAAATTAAGTTAGAAGGGCAGCTTGAAGTGCAACGGGCAGACTGTAGCCAAATTTCTTCAATATCTAGCAATTTTTAGACCAAGTCTTTCTGTGGCCTTCAGAGTTGGCCCTGTAGCTTCAAATGATCCTTCCTCCAAACGTTGTGGAGTATATCAGTGTTGTGCCACCCTGGTAAATGGTCTGCATGGCTTGTATTTTCTCTCTCCCCACCCAGGGCACTTATGCCACTGTCTTCAAGGGACGCAGCAAGCTGACTGAAAACCTCGTTGCCCTGAAGGAAATCCGCCTGGAGCACGAGGAAGGGGCACCTTGCACGGCCATACGGGAAGGTGAGAGCAGGAGAGGCTTTTCCCCATCACAGCCCTCATGAGCAATGCCGGGTCACGGGCAGATTTGGGACGGGTGGTGCAGGCAGACACGTATAGCTGCAGTCAGGCAGAGAGCAGTCCCAGGTCCTGCTGCCCCAACCTGCCGTCTCCTCTCCTTGCAGTGTCACTGCTGAAGAACCTGAAACACGCCAACATCGTGACCCTGCACGACATCATCCACACGGAGCGCTCCCTCACCCTCGTCTTCGAGTACCTGGTGGGTCTCGGAGGGGGGCTTTCTGCGGGAACAGGGGGGACGGCTGCCTTTCCGCGGGTGGGCGATGGGGGCCGAGGGAAGGACAGGCTGACGTGTGCTTCCTGTTGCAGGACAACGACCTCAAACAGTACCTCGATAACTGTGGGAACCTGATGAGCGTGCACAACGTGAAGGTAAGGTGGTGCTGCCTGGGACCCCGTACCCCTGCCTCTCCCCGTATGCGGGGAGCTCACCCTGAGTGCAGTCCAGGGTCTGGGTGAGGCTGAATAGCCGTTCTCTCTTCAATTCAGCCTTCTTACTCTTCTTTGACCTTTTTCAGCCTGCTGTGATGCTCCACCAGCTTTTCTCAAGTCACTGCCACCCTAAATAAAATTACTGTGCATGCAGACTTTGTTCAGCCCCTTTTCTGGATTGCTGGTGATGGGCCTGAACACTTGTCTACAGCGCGTCTCACCCCAGGCCAGCTTCGAGGGGCCATGAGTTTGAGAGCCCTTGAAACAGACTCATTTTTGGTGCCCATGTCCCAGTGCTAAATGCCAGCCCCGTCTCCTCCCCACAGATCTTCATGTTCCAGCTGCTGCGTGGTCTGGCTTACTGTCACGGGAGGAAGATCCTGCACCGAGACCTCAAACCCCAGAACCTGCTCATCAACGAGAGAGGAGAGCTCAAGCTGGCTGACTTCGGTAGGTGGGCCTCTCTGGGGAAGATGCAGCATTGCAAGAAGGTGCAGCTAGGTGCGGCTCCTTGATGCCCATCCCTTTCGTCCTCAGGATTAGCCAGAGCCAAGTCAGTCCCTACGAAAACGTATTCCAATGAGGTGGTCACGCTGTGGTACCGGCCCCCCGACGTCCTGCTGGGATCTACTGAATATTCCACACCCATCGACATGTGGTGAGCCACGGCTCCAAACCAAGCTTCCCGGGGTCTTCGAGACGGTGGGTCAGGCATTTCCATCCGTCTGCCAGTGCAGCACCATACATGCCCGTGGTGCTGGTTGCACCAGAGGGTGGTGGGCTCTCCCAGAGGCCATGCTGTTTTCTGTGTTCCCTGGGGCGCAGGGTCTTTGGAGCACACTGTCCACATCAGGGGTGAATGGTTACCTGTAGCAGAGAAGGGACACAGCTCCTGGGGCTTATTTCCCTCTCCAGGAACCTCAACCCTGACCAAGGGGTGGTGAGGCGTCCACAGGGCTTCTCCATCACTAATCCCAGGGCCTCTGCTGCTGCTCTAGGGGTGTTGGGTGCATCCACTACGAGATGGTCACCGGACGGCCCATGTTCCCCGGCTCCACCGTGAAAGAAGAGCTGCATTTGATCTTCAGGCTGCTGGGTGAGTCTTCTGCTGTCTCCCAAATCCCCACGCGAGGGCAGTGGCTGACTGCAGGAGCGGTGACACAAAGCGCAGCCTCGGGAGCCTGGAGGGAGCCCGCTGGCAAAGCCTTGCCACGGCGTGGGCAGGCGTGGGCAGGCGTGGGCAGAGGCTGCCCGCAGCCCCCCTCCAGGCTTGCAGTCAGCAGAGGTGTGAGGGCGAGGAGCTCCTCGCCGGCTGCCCCGTGGGATGCGCAGGCGAGCCCCAGCCTGCTGGGGAGACTCGTGCCCTCTCTCCTGGGCAGGACGCTGGCACACGCATGCATGAGGCTTTTCTCTCTGCGCCAAATGAGCATGACAGGTTTCCCTCTCTCTCCCTCCCAGGAACCCCAACAGAAGACACCTGGCCTGGAATAACATCCAACGAGGAGTTTAAGGCTTACAATTTCACGCAGTACCGAGCCCAGCCGTTAATAAATCACGCCCCAAGGTACCTCCTTGAGCAAGGACACATAAGGCATGGTGGGCTTGCGCTGGTTGTAAACGGGAGCCTGGGGAGACCCGTTTCATTCCCTCCGTGTGGTGCTGGCAGCTTCTGAATGCAGCTGTGCACTGGAGGTCCCAGCTGCCACTTGTCCCTTGCATTGACGATTGCCATGTCTCCTGGGTGCAGTAATGCTCCATTTCTCATTTCCTCCTTCTCTCAGGCTGGACTCAGAAGGCATTGACTTGCTGATGAACCTTCTTCTGGTGAGTGGTAGAGCAGTCCAGGTGGATGGCAAAGGGATTTGCTGAAGTGAAGGTACTCTGGCTGCCCTCACACTGATTTTGGAGCCAGGCAGGAGAGGAGCTGTGACTGCAGAATAAGCCATGGCCCTGCAGCTATGGCATTGTAGGTGCTATCCCGAACCACGTCCTGTTAAGGACGGTGAACCATCCTTCACCCTGTGTACTCTCACACAAGTGAGAGGACACAAACCTGATGATCCGTAAGGTACGACATGGCCGGTGCACTCCTATGGTCACACAGCGTGTGCTGTCCCTTGTGCACATGCAAATGGCACTGGTAATCGCCTGCACGCCCCCGTGGTGTGCACAGTGTTCGGAGACACTGTCACCCACGCAGCATATGAAATTGCTTGGGCACTTACATGCGCATAGGTGCACAAATGTGCACACACCCTGTATGGGGCCTCTGTGCCCACTGAATGCCATCTCGCAGGAGCAGACTGTATGTAATTGCCTTTCTCTGGGGCTTTGTGCAGTATGAAGCCAAAGGCCGGATTTCGGCGGAGGCAGCCCTGCGGCATGCTTACTTCAAGAGCCTGGGAGAGCGGGTGCACCTCCTGCCTGACAGTAAGTGCACGCTGTCCTCTTGCCTGGGGGATGTGGAGCAAAGAGCTTCTGTGCAGCCCGAGGGTGGTGGTTTGCAGCCAGGTCTCTTCAGATGCCTCTTGTCTTTGCTCACTCAAGAGGTGCTCCTGCAGCAGGCTGGGGTGGGAGCTTGGTGGCTGCGAAAGCAAGAAACAATTTGGGTAGGACAACGTAGAGTAGGAGTAGGAGTGCGAGAGAAAAGCTCTGATGAGGTGCAGTGCTGCACTTGGGCACTGCCGTCCCTCCTGGCTCCGGGTTTGCAGACCGCTGCCGGCTCAGCCAGCTGGACTGACCCCTCTCTCTCTCTGCCCCCTCTGCCTAGATGTCTCCATCTTCTCCCTGAAGGAGATCCAGCTTCAAAAGGACCCTGGCTACCGAGGCTCAGCCTTTCAGCAGTCAGGTAGGACTGGGGAAAATCATGCTGACCTCTCCCAGATGGTGCCACGGACCGTGCTGGCCCTGGGGTCTTACTCCCAGTGGGTCCTGCATAGGAAAAAGCCAAACCTGATCCCTGATCCCTGATCCCTGATCCCTGATCCCTGCTTTAGTCCACAAATTACCCCTGGGGCATCCTTGCTTGTCACCTACCGTGGTACCAAAGTCAGATCTAGGTGCCCTGAGGCACAGCTCCCTCCATGAATGCTGTGGGCTCGTAACCTCCTAACCCAGAGCACCGCAGGGCTCAGCTTCTCTGCAAAGTGCCGCTCGCCGTCTGACCTCTCTGACCCATCTCTCTCTCTCTCTTCCTCAGCCCGAGGGAAGAACAGGAGGCAGAGTATATTTTAAACTTGGATCTTGTGTTCCCCTTGTCACCATGGAGATCAAAGCACTGAAAAAGGAGACGGCAACACACTCCCACCTGACCCACCGCAGAATTACTGACTCGAGCAGGACGATGCTGAAGCACCCTTGGCCACAGGCTCTCCCCTGCCCGTCCCCACACCCACAGCCCCTAGCAGCTGCTGTTGATGGACCTGTGGCCTTTTTCCCCTCTTGTTTTCACGTTGCCCCCATCAGACGTGAGCTGCCACCCTCGGTGCAGGTGCTCTAGTGAGGAGCTGCCCTGGGCATTGCCCCGAGCGCAGGATTGTGTGCTGCCCCATGGAACCGCTCACTGCCCTCGAGGGGTGAGCCGGGCACGGGGAGGTTTTGTGAGCAGAGAGTGGGATCTCCAAAGCTGGGCTGTGGATCGTAGCGTTTGGCCCAGGCAGACATTTCTGAAAACGTACCTTTGCTCAGACAACCTGCTCTGCACCCCCTATTTCTTGGGGAGACACTTTGCGGCTACATTACGAGTCGGGGGCACGACCCAGCCTGGCACTGGAGAGAGTGCACCTGAAGCACAAAAACCAGGGCAGCCCTCCCTGATTTGCCCTTGCCTCTGCCTACGTAACCCCTTTTTCTCTCCCCATCTTTGGTACCCGAATCCTGACAAGGATGGAGCAGCTGGGAGGAGGCTGCTTCCCATTGCTTCCCCCAGCATCTCCCCCTCCTTGCCACCATTGTGTTTCCCAATTCAGTCAGCTGGCTGCTCCCCAGGGATGTCCTGAGCTGAGAGCAAGGGCTGGCTGAGCCCACCCAGGGTGCAGGTACCTGCTGGTAGGGCTGTGCAGAAGCGGGGACAGACGAGCAGTGGCTCCGTGCTGCCTCCCATTGCTGCGCCGAGCCCTTCGGCCAGCCTTTCCCAGGCACCGATGGAGCAGCCCCTTTCTCATCACCGAGCCTGCCACCCCCCCAGCCCGTGACCCTCTCTGCCATCATCACAAGGGGCAGGACGCGGTTCCCAGCTGGCATCTCAGGAGCACATCTCCCCCCACGTCCCGTCAGTGAGCCCCGTGCGACGTGGCAGAGCCCGAGCCGCGCAGCCTCTCCGTACCAAAGTGTTGCAGACACCCACCTCAGTGCATTTCTACCCAGAGGAAGGGGGAGAGGTGCCAAACCTCCCACAGCTCAGCTGTGGGGACCAGAAATAGACCCGGAGAGAAGCAAATCATCCCTCAAACCTCTTCGCCTGGCCTCTATGTTTCTAGCCAATGCCAGATCGTACCAGCCCTGACTCAGATCGATGCTGTGGGACTGAGGTGCGTGCTTAGATCTGAGCATGCTTTGCTGGCCGAGGACTGCTCCTGGTGCATTTTCCCCTCCGTACCCTTCAGGAACGTGCCAAACCCATCCTGAGCGAAGAGGTCCTGCTGCACCTCTCCCCCACAGCCTGCAAACAGCCTGAAACGTCTTCAAGTGTGTGAGCGTTGCAAGAAGTCTCTCTACTGTATAATATTCACATCCTTTTCTTGGCTGTACCGGATGACTAGTCCTCTCGCCCACCAGTCCTCCAGCCCATGGATGTGACCAGGAGACTCTGGACTTGGCAGGTCCTGTGACTGTCGCCTGGCACGGGGACTGGCAGGACGTGCTGATATCTTAACCTGTCATGCTCCCGGCCTGGGAGGCATTGCTCAGGGGACGGTAACTCTCCATGCTGCTGCTTCCCCATCGAGCAGGGAGCGAGGACTCTGTTTTCTGCTTTGCTGTGCGGCATTTCTTCTGTGATCCTTGGAAAATGCAAAGCGTGAGGATAAATGCAGAGACCTCGGAGCTCCCCAGAGCTTCTGGGGCAACTCCTCCCTGTGCCAATGCTCGATGCACCCTCTGAGCTTCCCCCATCAGACCAAAGCTGTTAATTCGGGTTTGTCCTAGACAAGCATCCAGACGTCTGCATTGTTTGAGGTTTGCCCATCCCTGCTCAGTTCCCTTCTTGGTATGTCCAGCATACAGCAGGCTGAATAGTTCATTTATTGTTTCCATTTGATAGGGAAGAGCATGAATAGCCATCAGCCACCAGTGACGCATTTCACCCCGATGTCAGGGTAGTGTTTTGCCTGGTTTCCTACACCCAGCTCCTGCTGCATGGGGCTTTTCAGGAGGGAGGTTCACAAAGGGAGGTGTTGGCTGGAGTAAGTCTGAACTCTCACACTGTCATCTTTTCTTTCACAAAGGCATTTTATACAGGAATTTCCCTGGCATGGCAGGGATCTGTGGTGCACACTTGCACTTCCCAGGGCAGCCAGCTCCCATCAGGAATTAGCAGCTCAGCAGGCAGGCCAGCTCAGGGACGCAGTGTCTCCTGTGCCCCTGCCGCAGCACCGTCAGGTACATGGGGCAAAGAATGCTGGCGTGCCCAGGGGGGCAGAGCCCCCCCCTGCAGTCCTTGAGCACAGATCGGACCGGGGGAGCAGGAACCCCCTCCACCCGCTCTTGGGAAGCCCATTCAGGACGTGTTTGACCTGTCTTGGTGCAGTTTTCTTGCTTGGCGTTACCATCCCCCTGCACTGAGATTGCCTTGGGCATAAAGCGCGCTGGGGCATAGGGTGCCCAGCTGAGCCGTCCCGCTTTCCCGCCGGGAGGATGGAGGCAGACCACACCAGACCACCAGAACGGGGTGGTCCCAGCTCTCCTCCTGTAAGAGAGGTATTCCTTCTGAAGGACAAGGTCACCTACGGAAATCGCTGGGGAGAAACGTTGGGGAAAAGACCTAGCAATGACCGTGTAGACAGGACTGCTTTACCCAGGATCAGATAGCAAAGACAAAGGGCCTGGTAGCTGCTGTTTATTCTTTCGTAGCCTTTGCCTTTCCTCCTACAAATCCTCCCGAAAGGAGACACTTATTTATTAGCCCTGTGCTCTACTAACAGCCCGAATTTAAGATAACCCCTTTTGTTCCACCGCATTTAGTGCATATTTGATTCCTATTCAGGAGAGCGATAGTGTGTGTAAATATTTGGTGCCCCGCTGAGCAAGGTTTGATTTACAAGCTCCCATCGCTGCTGCACTTGCACGTGTCGGCTGGCAGAGCCCCGAGCGTCTGATCTCCCACAGCACGCTGCCCGCCAAAGCCTTCCCGGCTGCGAAGAAAAGGAGCTGCAGGTTGGCAGCGATTAAAGCCCGGAGCCAAATCCCCCTTCTCCATCTCCTGGATAGTGTTACGGTCTCCCTGAGGACCGTGGGGTCCGGCTGGGTTTATGAGGACAGAGATCTCTTGGATGCCCCAGTTTATAGAAGCCCTGAGCAGAGCGATGCCCCGCTCCTCCCTGCCTGCAAGGGGAGGAAATCTGCAGCGGGGCTCCTGCTGCCGATGGCATCGCTCCCTGCCTGCTCCGGCAGCTCATCCCCGGGCAGGCTTTCCCCAGCTTTTGGAGCGCCAGCCGGCTCTCAAGTTGGCTTTTTAAAGTAAAATGCTGGGAATGTCTGCGGCTCTCCGGCATTTTTTTCATTTCGTGGGTTCTCCCATCCACCGCCTTGTGGAGTAGCTGGCCCTCCTCGCAGATGGGGAGTTAGGACAAAAGGAAACTGTTGCTTTGTCTTCCAGACATTTTTCTTGCAATTTTTCTTTTTTACCAGTTCTGGTGGAAAATGGAGTTTTGGCTGTGCCCTCAGGAAAGGCTGTATTCTTTCGTCTCTCCAGCTGATAGCTAGTTAAAGAAACGTAAGTAAAGTAATGTGTAAAGCAAGGTCTGTGTTACAGGACAACAATAAAACTTACAGGCAGAGCTATTTAATTTCACTCTCTCCATACACACACGCACACGCCTTTCCTGGCCCAACCCATTGCCAGATCTATGTTAAGATTTTAAATAACAAAACTACATTGTATCTTGGAGACTAAGGACAAAATAAGTGGATTTTTTCCTCTCCCTTACACATGATGGGGAAAAAAAAGTGATTAGAAGGCCATTTTCCCGAGCTTCTCAAATGTTTTGTTTTGGTTTTTTTCCCATGACTTATCTTCAGTCAGAAATTCGGCTAGCATAAAACAGGAGCCAGAGCTCCCAGAGCAGGCTAGGAACAGGCAGGTGGGAAAACGTAAGAGAAAGAGTCTAACCCACTGGACTGAGTAACGTAAAAGGTTTAGTGTGTGTGTCCCAGGGCACGGGGAAGGGACCGGACCTGGGGGTGCGAGCCTGCCTGGCCTTACGTGGCCAAACTCTGCTTTCACCAGCGTAAGTCTTGCAGCCGCGCAAGCCCCGGTTTGCTCAGAGCACGGAGCCAGCGATGGCTGAGCGGGTCCCGCAAGGGCCATCAGGTCTTGATCCTGAAATACTGGAGGTTAGAAGTGACACGATCTCGCCTGCCAAAAGCTGCGGCTCCCCGCCTGACCGTCCAGCCGTGCCGCACCGCTGTCCTGTCTCTATGCTCGAGTCTTGTAAGAAATGCGTTTGGATGTCCCCTTAGCACTCCCCACTAGCCATGCCTGGGCACAAACGCGATGAAACCCACTTTCTGGTTTCTTCATTGCCTTCTTTCATCCTCAGCATCATGCTTGTCCTACAGCAGGAAAAATAGATCCAAGCGGCCAGGATACACATACTGTGAATGTTCTCTGGTGTGATTCATTTGCAGAATACCAATAATATATTTAACTAGTGTTGTACAAACGAAAGATGCATTTTAAAAGAAATGATTTTAAAGATTTATTCCAAAAGAA
Organism: Gymnogyps californianus; assembly: GCF_018139145.2. NCBI lineage: Eukaryota > Metazoa > Chordata > Aves > Accipitriformes > Cathartidae > Gymnogyps > Gymnogyps californianus. The sequence continues at coordinate 2,885,269 of NC_059497.1, read as the reverse complement.
GCAATGATTTTTTTATAGAAAGTTTTTCTGGAATAAACGGAAAGGTACAAAAAAAAAAAAAGAATAAAAGATTGTATCCATCTATCAGTCTTGTGTCTGAATGTTTTATAAGAATATTTCAATTTTTGTATTTCAGATGTGACATGGACTATTTTGTGGATGTGCTCATTTTATTGCTAAGGCTTATATTACAGTTGTATTGTGAACGCTCCAAAGCCAAGATTGGACAATAAACTTTACTGAATACAGGATAGTTTTGTACAGGATATAATTTTTTTCTTTTCTTTTTTTTTTTTTGGTAGGAGGAGGATCCGCTTTGTTTTTGAATTTCAGCTAGGTAGCACTGACGTCCCAGGTGCGCAGGTCCCTTGGCAGGCTCCCGAGCAGTGAGTTGCTCCGTGGTGGGCGTGCAGGGGAGGCAGGCTGCCGGGCCACGGCAGGGAGCGTGCCATGCCGTGCCGTGCCGTGCCGTCTTTGTGCCTTCCCGCAGAGTCATTCCCCACAGCAGCTTTCTGTGCAGCTCCAGGACGCCTTTCGTTTTCACTCCTGCTAGCAGGGCGTTTTTCAGCTGGCTGTAGTAAACTCCCAGAGGCAGACTTAGTGCAAAAGGAGTTTCCCACTACCTGACCTTTGCAGGGGGTTGAAACCCAAGACCTCAGAAACTTGTGCGCAATAGGGAAATGTTTCTGTGGTCCCTTGCAGGGACCCTAAGGCCCTAAACAAATATTGCCACAAGCCTATCGGGCAAATAAAGCACAGAGCTGACATGCCCAGCCCACGGTTGCAAAGCAACTGAAGGGCAGAGCTGGGGCAGGGACAGGGGAGCCCTGTTTCCCACAGCTCTGGCAGCTAAGAATCTCCCTGAGATCAGAGCTATTCAGCACGGCGATCTCCTTCACATATTCCTGCTCTCTGGCCCATCAGTGCGGAAGAGAAGCTACAGCCACCCGGGTCCGGGGGACCTGGGAAGAGCCAGAGATGGAGTACGGGGGGACCTGTGGGATCTTCGGGGCCAGACCCGTGGTGTGAGCCCACGGATGATGGGCGGCTGGTTTAGGGAAGGGGGCAATGCCCTTCATCCCCCTCCCTGGGCTGCACCTCCAGCCAGCGCCCAGCCTGCCTGAGTGGCAGGGTGTGGGCAGATCCCCAGTAACAAGCTGTTTGCCAAACCAGTTCCTCCATCTGCCGCTCTCATTCCTCCAGTCTCCCAGCAGCTGCCGGCGCTGGGTTTGGGGGAATGCCGCCGAGCAATCCTAGCCCACATCCTCCGCCTGCGGACCCGACCGGCACCTGGATGTTCCCAGACACCCAAATAGCCGTGACCTCCCCGCTCCGTGTCCCTTAGGGGGGTCCTCCTGCCTCACAAGGACGCTCAAGCCAGGTCACCCATCGCTCCCCAGGTCTCTCAGCGTATCTGCAAAGCGGGGACGATACCTGCTGCCCTCAACGAGATTATTTGTGTGTCATTAAATTACAGGTGCGTTTCGGGAGGCTCAGCCTGGTCCTTTCATTGCGGCCCGCCCTCCTCTGCCACAGTTTTAGAGCAGTAAAGGAGGAAGCACATTGATTCCAGCTAAATCGGAGTGGGTGTGTGCGTTATTTCAGTTGGACGGTAGGAAAACATGTAGGTGAGCGCTTCCCCCTTTTAGACAAGTGTTACAGGATCTGTAATAACTGGGCCAAGATCTCAGGCTAATATTTGACCTAGAAGTGGAGCCAAGCTTTCCAAATCACACGCCGTGTTTTGAAACTCTTGACCCCGAAATACATGAGGTGAACATCTCTCTCCTGTGCTGCCATTACAGCTGCCCGGCCCATTCATGCTGGGTTGCTGAGCATCTCACATGCAGCCAAGAATAATTCAACCCATTGTATGGAGAGTTTCCCCTGTGTTGGAAGAAGCATCACGTCTTTTCTCAGTAAGGTTCAGCGATTCAGGGTGGTTATTTTCTTACCTGCTCAAGCTTGCTTGGTGGTGGGTTTTTTGGGCTGAGTTACAGCTGTTGAAAGGCATCGGTGCTCCCGTCTCCAAATGCGCCTGCAGCTCTTCGACCCATCACACCGGCACGCGCGGTTGCTGGGATAACGTCTTGGGGTTTCCGAGGGTGTCAGCCCAGATTTGCCCATTGTGGTCTCTTGGCAAAAGGGGGTCAGGGGGAAAACCATTCGACAGTATCTCAGCCCCAGGCCCTTGGCCGCAGCTGCCAACCCAAACACTGGCAAAAGCCTTGAAGGAGCCTGTCCCCGGGTGCCTGCTGTCCCAAGCCCACCCGTGGGGCCTCAGCTGGTTCCGCCTTGAGGAAACCTTTAGAAAACCTATTACTAGAATTGAATTTCCCCACTGCGTTGAGACTGGGCTAAGAGAAGTGATGCCAGCATCACAACAGCAAATCTGAACAAAATCTGGCTTCTGGGTTGAGGCTGTATAGAGTCGTCACTGCAAAGCAGGACCGATCATGTTAAAGAAGTAATTGCTCCCCTGGCTGAAAAGATTAACTGATACAGTGTGAAAAAACCCTGCTGTGCCTCTTGCTGCCCCAGGAACGTGCGAGGGCACGGGAAGCAAAAGGAAGGCATTTCTCAAATGCTTGTCGGATCTTTTTGAGCAGCAATGGCACGCATGGACTGACGCTGCTGTCTGTAATCATGCTGCTCTGCTATTCCTTCATTCATGATTTCACTTTGCAGCTTGCAGCAAGCGCAAAAATGTGGGTGTTTAATTCATTGCAAGTACAACATTGATTTCAGTTTGGAAAACAGCCTAAAGTGCCTCCTCGTGAAGCTAATTCTGGTATTGCATATACTCATAGTCCTGTGGCTTGCATTTTTATGAGCTACCTCTGAGGATCTGGGTTTCAGTATGTGAAGCCAGAAAGGATCTGTGTGTTCTTATGCTGACTAACCCACCTACGCTTCGTTTCTTATTTGCAAGCATATCTTGCATGATTTGTGTTAACCCTGATAAAATGGCCTGATATTCCTGGAAGCAAGTGTGCTGGCATTTAGGCCATCGCTTAGCAAAGTGGGGTCAGCTGTTGTAGCTGGGGTAGGGGTTGTACCAACATTTGTAACCTCTGATGACTGGATGCTGCCTTTTTATCTGGGAGTGGTTGCAGTGAACCTGCAAAGGTGGGGAAAGCATTGCTCAGCCATTTTATAGTTGGGGAAGACAAGGCCCAGAGAGCTGATGCTATCAAGTGATGGTGATGCTGTAATGGAAGGCAGGAGTAGAGTGCAGGTCTCATGACTCCCCGTACAGTAAAGGGAGAACCAAGATCAAGATTGAGATCAAGAATGTGGTCCAGGGGAACCACGGGTAAAGCCCTGTCAGCCGTTTTCTTGGGGCATGGCACCTCGTGTGCGGAAGATAAGAATCTGCTGTTTCATCAAGTAACCCCAGCTCCATGCGCAAGGAGATGTATGGAGAAAGAGGGTCAGGAGATGACCTTCCCAGCAGCATTTTGATGGAAAGGCCTTTACTGTCACAATCCTTCCTCCCTTGTGCTGTTTTGTCCCCATTTACAGATGGGGAAGGAGAAGCTGAGGTAGTCTGCAGTGGCGTGGCCTCTCAAAGCTAGTTATTGCCTGGCAGGGAGAGCCCGAGGCTGTGGCTCACAGGCCTGTGCATCAGCCTCCCCCTCCCCTCCGTCCTGCCATCCGGGCTATTAAGGAAGACGGTTTATCATGTAATGATAAAACCCAATTTCCGGCCATGCTGTTGACTCACTCCGTGTCCGTAAGCAAAGCGCTTCATTCCTTTCTAGCCCTTGGTTTCCCCATCAGTAAAACAGGATAACAACATTGCTCCGTCCCTCCAGGCAGCTGAGCTGTTTCTTTGATTACTTTATGGTTTCAGGTGCAGATGCCTGCCAGCCCCCGGAGTTCTCCCTCCATCAGAATCAGGGGTTTATTGCCCACCTGCTCTATGCCATTGCCCACAGTCACTTTGTTCACTTTGGTGGTGGAAGAGGACGTGATCCTGTTCTCCTTACTCTGGGAAGACTCCAGCGGATGCCACAAACAGGGAAGAACAAGGACTCGGATGCAATTTGGATTAGCTAAACATTAAGCTGTGTCCAGGTGGAAATGAGCACCTACAAGCCCCAGAGCAGCATTCCTGAGGCACGGGTCACAGGACATGTGAGTACGTGTGCGGGGTCCGCTGGCACGGGAAGGGACCTGGAGCGCAGGCCTGGAGCCAGCCCTCTGTGATGGCCGAGTTCCATCGATTCTGGTTTGCCTGGAAAGAGTGTTCCAAAACTTGCTAGTCTTCCTAGCTAAAGTAGGTGAAATATTTATAAATCCATCCTCTAGAGGAGACCTTTTGCGTCAGCATCAACCACTCCGACTTTAAACCACGCACCCTCCCCCCGCCCCCCCAAGCCATCTTGTGCTTCTCAGCCAGCGAAGGGGCAGCTTTAATTGCGTGTGTCTGGAACGGCTGCACCTATTTACGGGTACGGGAGGCCGCAGAGGCGGTCAGCAGCAGGGAAAGGGGATTTCTGGGCTTCCTTGCTTGGCTGTCCTCTCTGTTGCATCAGGTTTGCTGCTGTGGCCGTAGTTTTAGTGTCATTCGTGCCGTGAGGCGTGGACCACGCAGCGGGGTCGCGGCCGGGGGCTGCCCCACTTTTGGCAAGATGATGCAAACCCCGCGGGGATGCTGGGGGGGGGGGGGTGCGCTCGGGCTCCTTTCCGGAGGGATGCGCTGAAGCCCGGCTGCCTCGGGTGGAGCGGGGTCCACCGGGGCGGCTTCGGGGGGCGGCGGGGGATGGAGAGGGGCTCCGCCCCGGCCCCGCACAGCCCCGGCCCCGGGAGGCGGTGGCGGCCCCCGGCCCCGGAGGCGGAGCCAGCGCCCGGCGCGGCGCCGCGGGCTCCGGAGCCACATCCTGCAAAGGAGGAGCGGGGCGGCGGCGGCGGCGGGGCCGGGACCGGGAGCGGGACCGGGAGCGGGGCAGCGAGCGGGGGCCGGGCCGGGCGGCGCGGGAGCCGGATCGCCGCGGCCGCCCCGCGCCGCCGCCCAGGATGTGGTGGGACGAGCGGGTGTCGGCGCGGTTCCGGAGGAACCTGCAGCCCACCCTCACCTACTGGAGCGTCTTCTTCAGCTTCGGCCTCTGCATCGCTTTCCTGGGGCCCACGCTGCTGGACCTGCGCTGCCAGACCCAGAGCTCCCTCTCCCAGATCACCTGGGTCTTCTTCTCCCAGCAGTTCTGCCTCCTGCTCGGCAGCTGCCTCGGAGGGGTCTTCAAGAGGACGTAAGGCGCCTGGCAAACTCATCGCACCTCCCGCGGGTGGGCTTAGCTCTCCGCAGCCTCCCCCCCCCCCCTTTTTCCTCCCGGGCCGGGGGTGGGCAGCGCCAGCCACCCCCCCACAACACCCCCCCCACCCCCCCCGGGCTTCGCTTCCCTCCCGCGTTCTCCCACCGGGTTTGCGTGGCTGAGCTGGGATGCTGCGGTCTGCGTGGGAAAACCCTGCTCGAGTGGAGCGCTCCGTGTGTGTCCCGGAGGGTCTGCAGCCCTCTCGCCTGAGCGGCTCGGAGGGAGGGGGCTTCCCCGGAGGTGCGGGGCAGGAGCTGCTCTGCGAGCTGCTGCTCTCCTCTTCTGCACGGTTTCGTACCCTTGGAGAGAAGCTGCCAGTTCCCCTGGAGCTCAGGACAGAGATAGCCTTAGCGTGAAGTTACAGCCAGAACTTCCTGGAGGGTGTTTTCCTTAACCTGATTGTTTATCATAAAAATATTATTGGAAGCCTGTTTTAATAACCTCAGTGTCAGAAACTGAGGCATTGTCGTGCTCCCCAGGAGTTTGGGCAAACACGAGGCGAGATGCCAGCGGTGCTCGCGGTCTTGCTGCGGCGGGGGACGAGGGCAGGGGCAGTGCCTCGGCCGCGCGGGGTGGCCAGGGACAGCAGCGTACTTCATGGGCCAGCGAGAAACCTGGGCGCAGCCGAACGGGGATTTGCACTGAGCCTTCTGTCCAGGATGTGTTTAAAATAAATAATACACGATGGCTCAACCCTGAAGATCGCCAAACAGGCGTTTGATTAAAGGCTTGATGACAGCTATGCTCTGCTGAGAATCAGCTGATTATTTACATTGTCACTAATTCTTCAGGCAGTGATGTAACGTGTCAGCTCCGTGTGTGTGTGTCTGATATACAAATCATACATATGTATATGTTTGATATGTATATGAGAGAATTTTGCATGAATCCTTCGCTGCTTTCAAATGCCAATTTAAAAATGTTTTGTTAAACTCTTGTCTTGCGAATTGTGGAGAGTGTTGGCTCTCGAAGATGGCATCGGAGCACCTGTTAAATTGCCATCCTGGTACACTGAACTGACCTGGTCCCCCTGTCCGGACAGAGCCCAAAGGCTTCGTGGAGCAGCAGGAGCTGCTCTCTGTCGGGCTGTGCCAGGAGAGGAGGTGTGAGGTGGGGTGCACGGGGAATGGGGTCGGCACGTGGGAACCTTGCCCTGGGTCTGACTGGGATCCGAGAGTGCTGGGTCAGCAGGCAGTGCCTTTGCCAGCCCCCAGTCTGCTTCACGTCTGTTTGAAGGAGCGGCGAAGGAAAATGCAGAATTGTTTCCTGCGGTCAGCTTCCTACCCAAAGCTCCTGCCCTTGGCTGGTGGCTTACGCAGACCCGCCTGGGGTTTCGTGCTCCGAGACTCCCAAACTTTTAACTCTGCAGCAGCACGTTGGGGAAAAGAGCGTGTTTGTTGCTCGCTGTGGTTGTGAACCAGGATGTGTTTGTGATTGCAGCCTCTTGGAGCAATGGGCTTTTGCAAAGTGTCTGCGAGCCCCGCTGAGGAGCGGCAGCCCTGCCAGGCAGGAGGGCATGTTTCGGATAGTTGTAGCTTGCGAGTGTTGTGAGGAGGTTACTCGGAGCGGTGCGGCGTGCAAACGTGTGGGTTTGGATGAGAATATTGACTGTTCAGACTCTGAGAGCTCCTGTACTATCCCCTCTTCAGGGACAGACAAGATTGAGCTGTCCTGCTAAGGATTTCCAGTTCTGGGCCATGCTGCGGGTTTATAAATCAAATTATGCTGGCCCCGGTGCCAGGCAGGGAGGAGCACTGGACAGCTCGTCTTTTCTGGTGAGGAGATGGATAGCTGCTGGTAGAGGATCCCAAAGCGTCGCCTGCCTGCAAGCCAGCCGAGCCAGGGTCTGGCTGCAAGCTGCGTTTAATTTCTAATGCCTGAGGAACATAGACTTTGTTGCTTACTTTTGATTAAAATATGTATTGGTCTGAGCTGTCTTCTCTGAATGATGGACTCGCAAGGGAAAGCAGTGTTACTGGATTCTGCGGCAGAAGTGGGTGGTGGGACCTAAATAACGGTTTGGTTCCTCTCACCAGAGCAGTTGCTGAGTGCTGGGTCGTAGTCTCTCCTCTCTCGGCCCAGCTGGAGTCCTGGAGCACCGGGAGGACAGAGCATAATGATGGCATCCGTCCCTTCTGTAACTCAGCGCGAGCCTGGACTGCCAGAACTAGCTCCAGAATTCCCTCTTGTGTGAGATTTCAAGGAAGAAGAAAGTTTGCCGTTGCGAGTTTCCCTGAGCGATGCAGAAACGCAATTGTCGCCTGCGGTGCTCTGCGCTGGAGACCTGGGGTTGCTGCGTGGTCCTTTCCCAGGCTTGTCGGGAGGTGCAAAGCTGGCACTGTGGGAAGCGCAGCTCCCCACGTAGCTGCAAGGCGCGTTGTTTAAGCTCACACTCAGATTCACGACAGGCTGCTGCTCTCTGGTAACTCATGCTTGGGGTTTGCTGGGTTGTAATTACAAGCTCTGCTTCAGAAGAACACAGCTTTTTACAGGGTATTTGGATGAGTTGGGGTTTAGGTGGAGCGCATGCCCTGGCTCAAACCCTAGTGCTGCCATGGTGTTGGTAGAGGTTCCTCGAGCAAAGACAGCCCTGGCAGCAGCTGATGCCCTCTGTAAGGAGCCCTGCGCACCTTTGTGTGAAACACACTGAAGACTCTTGTTTCCTGGTATTACCTGGATTAGATTCTCAGCAGTGCCTGACATGTTGTGAGACTGCCAATCCAGCCAGTAGCGTTGGGGTGGGAGTGCTGAGAGGACTTGAAACCCTGCCTAGACTCAGAAACCCAAGTGGGAGGTGAGGTCTTCAGTGAATCCACCCCTGAGCGCCTGGCACTGCAAACTCGAGGGGTGAGCTCTGTGCACCTGCATCCCCTGCCGCTCTCCCTCTTCTTCCCTTGCCTTCCCCTTTTCCTTTCCCACCTCATTGGATTTTAAGCTTGCATTGTGCAGTTAAAGTCACGCTCCCTCTGTGCTACACACGTTTGTGACAGAAGCACCAGAGTAATCGAGCGTGCGTGCCCCAGTTTGCTTTTTTTTTTTTTTGAAATTCAGAAACTGCATTTTTGTGTCCTCCTGTATGTTTTACTTTTGCCCCCAGCGTTTGGGTCAGCTCTGAGCTAGTCCCGCTGGTGTTAGCAGAGGAGAGGAGAGGGCTGGCAGGTCTGTTGCTGCGTTGGAGCAGGCTCCGCTCAAAGACGTGGGACCCTTTTACCCTTCTTTCATCTTTACCCCTGGGCACCTTGCGTGTCAGAGCACGTCAGCTGAGAGGGGATGACCCTGTTCTCTCCCTGCCCTTCAGACTCCCATCTTCTGAAGGTTTCTGTTCAAGCATGTGGCTGGTGCACGCAGGACTCTTCTCACGGCAAAGGAAAGTAAAGCCTTTTGCTGCTGAGAGAGCAGAGAGCGCGGTGACTTGAGCCTGAGCTCCTCGGGGGAGGCAATGCTCCCCAAGCCTGGCCAGTGCTTCCTGCTGGAGACAAGGGTACCTGAAGGCAGATGTGGGATAATCCATGCCGCCTCCTTCCTCTGTGCCCTCACCTCATCCCCTTACGGCTTTGGGTTTTTAATTATCAGTTCTGCAAGTCTGAATTAGCCTGGTTATCACTTTTCTTCTTGATGTGAGGGACTTAGAAAATGCTCCCTGGGGTGGGGAAAAAAACATACTTTAAGTTGAAGAGTGCCTGCTGCAACAGGAACACAGAGGTGGGGGTTTATATACACTGTGTGGGAAGGAGCAGGGAAGCTTTGCTGGCTGTGACTACAGGATAGCATTAACCATCCTAATCCTATAGAGGAGATCAGCCTAAACCTTTGGGGGGAGCCGCAGACGTTCCCTTAAGCCTTGTGATGGAGCCAGGACATGCTCTGGGTGGTCCTGAAACAGAGTCCCTCACATTACAAGACTCGTTTCATACGCTGCTGAAGCGGAGCCTGCCCTGGGCGCAGCCACAGCTGGCGCAGAGCTGTGCTGTGCATCCGCTCAGCCGGGGACGTGGGGACCGGTTAGTGATGGGGAGGACAGCGATGTCAGAAACCGCAGCATGGCATAACATCGGGGTTGCTTTTTAAGCCCTTTGGAGGGGTGCATTGGTTTCGCATCATCAAGACACAGGGTTCAGACCCCCTCTGAAAGTCACGGCGTACCTCATTTAAGGATGCTTTCAAAGAGGTTTGTTTCTAAAGAAATCCCCCAGCTGGTTGTTCGGTGCCTGCCTGGGTGCTGAGCAGTGTCCTTCGACGACGTCTTGGGGATCTGGCATGGGAAGCCAGCGATTTCTTGGTCCCCCCTAATGCCAGAGCCAGGGCTGCGTGCCACCCTGGGCTGTGGGCTGCTGGTGTTTGCGGGGAGGTGCAATTGTGTTATTAACAGCTTATGGCTGGAGGCAGGAATTTTTGCTCATTGGGGAAAAGTGAGGTGATCTTTTTAATGCTTTTTAAGGACATAACATCATCTGCAATTAATGTTTAACTCTAGTCATGAACGTGCTCCCTAGCCAAGCGCAAGCGGTGCTGTGGTTGTTTTGCTAGGGCTGCAGAAGAGAAGAGGCGTTTCTGGGATGTCTCGGTGTGTGTTTCCCTGTCGCTCCCGGCCTCGGATTCGCCAGCTGCTGGTGCCTCTGCCTCTCTCCCTCCTGCTGTACCCTGGAGAGTGCTGCCTCGTCTCTCCAGGCTCGAAGCTGCTTCTCTCTCATTTGCTAGTTGTTTTTCCTGCCGTGACTGTGCACATCTCGCTTTGCTCCCTCCCTCCCCCAGAAATCCCACGCTGGCTCCCCATTTTGCTGTCAGAGGAAGATCCGTAGTTACGGCTTTGCAAAATATTAGCTCCTCCAACATCCTCTGACTGATGGGTGAGTGAGGCTGGGCTGGGAGCACACCGAGGCGCTGGTACAGCCAGGTTTGTGCCACCGGGCAGGAGAATAAAGGAGACGTGCCCTTGGCCCGTTTTTCTCCCCGGTGCTGTTGAAGTGCAGTGTAAGCAACGAGCAGGATGTGGAGGGCCAAATCGCTCTGGGTTTGCAGATGAATGAGGGCCGCGCAGAAACACAGTGACATGCCCAAGGCCAGGCCGTTCTGGACGAGCAGGCAGGGCAGGAGGGCTGGTAGCGTGGTGCCCGGCAGCCGCAGAGGCTCTCTGCTGCACCTCCAGCCCCTGCCTCCTTGTAGCCTTCTCCTCCCTTGGGCAGAGCATGAAGCAGAGATGTAGGTGTTTTGCTTGCTGGTTACATGTCTATGCTGGGGACATACCTGTGTGTTGCCAGTGCTTTGCTGGGGACGGATGGCTGTGCCCCACGTCCCCCAGCAGCAGACCCCAACTGCTAATTAGCAACTCATTGTAGCAAGCTGCTGGCTGTTGCAACGGGCTTCTGCCAGGGTTTGGGAGCCCAGGGTGGGGAGGGGACGTGCCTTTGCTACTTACTCTCTGCTGTGACTTGATAGTCCCATCTCTCTGCTAGTTTCGGTGTTCTGCTGTCTGGTCCCTGTTTCCTTCCTTCCTTCCTGCCTTTCGACTTGGCAGCTCCGGAGCAGCGCGGTGCCAGCCTGGGCGCCGTTCTCCAGCGAACTGGCTAGTGCTCGGCTCGCACTGAGAGCAGCCTCCTCAGGCAGGCCTGCCTGTGCTGCTGCCAGACTCGCGATGTAATGCACCAGCTTTACCTCTACCACACACATCCCTTGGGCTTCTCCGACGGACCGCATGGGTTGGAAAGTGGCCGCCTGCACCGGGAACGGCAGCAGTGCTGCATCCCGCCCCGTCGTGCTAGGGGAAGGGATGATGCTGCCAGAACGGAGACGGCACAGGGCACGGAGAGGGAACTGCAGCAGCTCCCCAGTGCTCCCTGTGAGGCGGGACAGGACATGCAGGCAGGTCTGGGATGACACAGTGATGTGGATGCCAGCAGTTCTCTCCCTGCCGGGAACTGGGATTGCCCAGCAGCTCTCATGCCTGCTCAGCCTGCTCGTGCAATACAGCCCCGCATGAGAAATGCCCTGGAGCTGCTCAGAAGTCGTGGTGTGGCCTTGCCTGCACATACCCATGCCCAGTTAACAAGGGAAGATTCTCAGGCCTTATTCTGCCTTGAAATGTGCAGAACACAGGTTTGAAGGGATGGTTACTCTTCTCCACAAAAGCTGGGTGGAAGATCTGCCTCTTCGAGGCATCACCCTCCATGCAGGAGATGGCAGTGCCCTGGGCTGGCTACGGCTGTGACGTGGAGGCATGAGGGTGCAGGGTGTGTGGCATCTCCCTTGTCTTGTCAGAAAAGCATGTGCTGGAGCTGAGTTAGTTGGAGCCTGTGGGTGCACCTCCTGCTAATGCCTGCACCACCGACTGACCCGGGGCTGAAAATGGGAGGCAGGGCTGTGGTGTGGATACTGCTCTCATGGTAGTAATTCTGTCCTGTCTTTCCTCTTTCCCTGTCTCAGGTTGGCTCAGTCCTTGTTTGCACTCTTTGCCTCGTCACTGGCAATCTCCTTGGTCTTTGCCATCATCCCTCTGTGCCACAATGTGGTGGTCCTGGCTGTGGTCATGGCTGTGGCAGGACTGGCCATGGGTTGCATCGACACCATCTCCAACATGCAGCTGGTGAAGATCTACCAGAAGGACTCGGCCATCTTCCTGCAGGTGAGCATGGAGCCCACGTCTCCCCTCTGGCTGTGCTTCCTCCTCTGAGGCAGAGGAGTGAGGGGCTTGGCCAGCCTCCCTGCAGAGAGCAGCAGTAAAACCCCCGCTCCACTTACGTGTCTCATCTCTTGCAGGCCCTTCATTTCTTCGTGGGCTTTGGAGCGCTGCTAAGCCCGCTGATAGCTGACCCCTTCCTCTCGGAGACCAACTGCATCCTCTCAAACTCCACGGCCAACGCCTCCAGCAACCTCCCTCACATCCGCAAGTCCCTGGTCCCGCACCATCCAGGCAACCTGTCTCATTACGACCTGCCGATGAAAGGCATGGTGGTCACACGCGTCTCCTACGCCTTCTGGATCATGGCCCTCATCAATGTAAGTGCTGCAGCCGGAGTGGCCCGAGCTGTTGCCAGGGACATCCCTGCTTCTTGGCATTGCAGGCGGCTGTGGTGTTTGGGGGGTGTTGGTGCCTGTTAGGTGGTCCCAGCGATGGAAGGAGGCATGAGGATCGTTGTGCTGCTCCGCGGCAAAGGTTCGTTTTTTGCTAAGCGCCCAGTTCCCAGCAGATGCCTGGGGCAGGAGGGCAGGGCTCTGCGAAGCTGAGCCAGCGGTCACTGCACCGTCAGATGCGATAGGGTCGATGTGCCGTCCTGCGGGGATTAGTCTGACCTCTCTGGAAGCGGGTTGTACCTTCGGCATCCCCCTGGGCAGGAGTTATAGCAGCTGACTGCAACTCAGAGCCACAAGGTCTTCCTCTGTGGTCGGTCTAGGGGGGAGCTCGGTGGGGTGGGGATGGATTGGCGGGCGGGCGATTTGCAGTGATGTTCGTAGGAAAGCGCCCATCGATGAACTGAGTTACTGGGACCGGAATCTTGATTGGGGCATCTCTACCTATTTGTTATGTTTCCGTGGTGATTTGCAGCAGATGTAAAAGCCCTGTGGCCCTTCCTTTGTGAGAGAGATGGGGTTTAGTGCCCATCCTCTTTCTCTGCCCTGCTGAGTCCCAAAGTTGATCTCCAGCAAGCTGCTCTTGCCTGCAGGCTGTGGGCTTTCTTTGAAATGCAGCCCTGTTCCTTACCCCCCAGTTAATACCCGAATCCCAGCATGGTTCAGTACAGCTGGTCCCTTGCACAGGCTCACTGGGCTGTGGCCGTCGTCGTGGCCGTCGTCGTGCCCATCCCCAGTCCCTCTGCAGCAGAGCTAGCTAAGCTGCCACTGTCATTTCCCTGGCGGCAGGAGCCCTGCGAGCGTGTGTGTAATTGTCCATGTAGATCTGGAGCGATAAGAGCGGAACGTGTTGTTGCAGCCAGCGCCGGCCCTGCCGAGTGGTGCTGTTCGTGCCGGGATTGATGCTGAGGGCAGCTCTGCTCAGAACCTGTAGAGCGCCCGGTTATGCTTCGTGCATGGGCACTCCTGCTGGCAGGGGTCCCGAGGTTCCCCCTGTGAGCAGAGCAGAGCCCAGCCTGTGTACCCCTTGCCATAAGGTGCTCTATTCTCTCTTTATAAAGAGCGTGCCAGGGCAGGGACTGCCAAGCTGGTGCCCGTTTCGCTCACCTGGAGACCTCCTGTAGGAGAAGCGAAGGGTGATCCTGCCAGAAGGACCTCTCCCCGCCTGTCTGCCCCGCAGCCCCGGTACCCGCTGCCCCTTCCCTGTGCAAGTGCAGCCATTGCCCTTCTCCGAAAACGTAAGGATGCGCTGGTGCTCCTTCTCCCTGTCCCAGGCCAACGAGCAGCCCTTGATCTTCCACGACTCCGTCTGCGCTAGGCAAAGGGAACAGGTTTCTTTGTGCTCTTGGTCTTCCCATTTGCTGAATAACTAAAACATACCCCAGTGCACCTCATCCAGGGGCTTTCATTAGACCGAGGCCCGCACAGCTCGCTGAGGCAAGGAGAACAGGCAACCGAAATAGCTGGGCAGATGCTGTAATGAGTTTCTTTGCAGAAGTACCAAAAAGAATGCTCTCTGCCTAGGAGGAGAAGCCAGCTTTAATTACCTCTGACTCTGCGTATGCCATGGGAAATGTGCTTTTAATTACACCGGAGCGTTATCTATTTTGCCAGTCAATCCTGAGCAAACTAATTTAGTTTTGAAGGCAGCGTTTAATATCTGCTTTGAATACGACAATGTGTCTGCTATCTGGAGCACTGATGGTTGCCAGACCCCTCTCTGTTCCTAGCAGTGTCCCATGGATGTTTTGGGAGCAGGATGGGACCCTAGGCTGAGTCCTGCTGTGCCCAGCAGCTGATGCATAGCAGGTCGTGAGCTGGGCTTGTGCATCGCTGCACGCTCAAGTGCTGTTTGCACGTGTGGGTGGTTTGCACATGTGTGCACACACTGCGTAGGATCACCAGGGATACGGCAGGGAGTCCCGGGGTGCTGGGAGACTGCTGGTTTTTGGGATGAAGGTTAGGTAACGAACATAAGAGGAGCAGGGAGTTGGATGTACGCTGCACACGCAGCTCTTGAGCGTGTCCCCTTGCCAAAGCCGAGCTGTTATTGTCTTTCCCGAAGCCTTGCTGAGGGAGCTGACTTGATTCCTTATTTAAACTAAATAACCCAACCCACTGGCTGGAGATACTGTGAGTAGCTCAGCTCCAAAACTGCTGACCCTTCTTTAAGGTGTAAACGTCAGAGAAGGATGACGACAATTGGTATTTAAAACCCCAGGGAAGTGGATGAAATGAATAAGCTATAGAAATGGAAACTAGGGCCAGCAACTTTGTTATAAAATGGTCAAAAACACATTTCCATCCCAGTTTTCACAGGGCTGTGTGTATCCTGACAAGACACAAGCTGAAATGATTCATTTCAATTTCTTGCTTTGTTTAAAGTGGAAATGTCTCAATTTGACTTTGGCATAGATGCAATGTGTAAAGCTGACAGCATAGTTGTTTCGATGTTATTGAAGCAAAATGTTTTTGCTTTGGTAAAATTAAACAGTTCAACATTATCGAAATGAAGTGCTTGGATGACTCCTGGCCAAAATGTTTCATTCTAAGAGAGAATTTTGGCTTTTCATCCAGATTTGGAACAAAAACATATTTTAAAATTCAGTTTTCCCACGGAACGGAAATTTCATCATCCAGCTCGTTCCAAGGGGCTGGAAATCAGGAAAATGTTTCTCCGAGAGGGATGTGTTTGTCCGGAAGGTGGTTTCCCAGGGGAAGTGTGGGACACTCCATTGTGCTTAGGTTGCTTAAAAGTAGCCTGGATACAATAGCAGGGAACAGTCCCGTGCTCCTGGGGGGAGAGACCAAAATAGAAACTGGAGGGAAGGAGCCTGGATTATACCCACGCTTAACTGCGTGATGCAGCAACTTGTTGAGTTTATAATAATGGTTAAAAGCTGCCAGGGGGAGGGGAACATCCCCAGCAATTCGGCGAGCGGAGCTGGAGCGCCGGGTCCGGGCAGCGGGGCTCTCACTGCCCGCTTTGCCCTTCAGCCCGTGCAGGCTCCCGGCGGGATGCTCGGGTGCCTCCTCTTCCCGCCTTGGAAAAAGAAAAGCCTTCCGCTGAAAAAGGCAAAGCAGGGTTGCCCTGGGAAGAAAGCCCCTGAGCAAATGGTTATGGCACCAAAATCTCTGCCTGCTCAAGAGGGAGGGCTGCTCAGAGATGGGCACCGCAGGTGTCCAGCTTGGTGTGGCTGGGGACTCTGCGGGGCAAGGTGGTGCTTTGAGGACCAGTGTCCTTATTTTAGGGGCTGTGGCTGCGGCTCATCTCTAGCTCTTGCTGTTTGGGCTCCCTGCGGGGTGGGAAGGCTTTGATAGCTCTTTGCCTCGTGCCAAGCAGCCCGGGCAGCCGAGGTGTCGGCCCCAAGAAAACTGAAGCTGCTTTAGCAGCCGAGTAGCAAGATCCTGTCATAAGCACGGTGGCCCTGCCCCTGTGTGTCTTGGCATGTGTCCTGGCTCTAGGGGCCAGCGAGGCTCCTCGTCACCACCCGACCTCTCCAGCACATGGGAGCTGCGGATGGGGAGAGGGGCCCAGCAGCTCGTGGCAGTGGCCGTGCTCACGTGGGCAGGGGAAGGGACAGTCCTTGAGCTGTCCTTGTGCTGTGGTTGGGGCAGGCTGCTCATCCGGGATGGATTTGTCCCCTTTGCTTGGTGAAATATGCCCTGGCAGGGCTCTGGTGTTCGGCTCTGTTTGCTTCTCCCCATCTGCCCGTGTAATAACTGAACTGCTCCTCCATCCCCTGTACACACGCCGGATTTATGGCCAGCCCCTCCTGTGGCCACAGGTGACTGTCCCCAAGGCAATTTGCCAGCCGGTGTGCAGGACACGGGGCTGGCTCAGGATGCAGCCCTGGGAACCTGCTGTCTCTTGAGCTTGATCCTTTGCTTTTCCCCCCTTGCCTGAGCTTGCTTTGCTGTGGTGGCAGCCCACGAGTGAGGGCTGCGCTTGACCGTGGATGAGTCTCCAGCTTTTGGGCATTTCCTACCAGAAATGGCCAGCGCTGGCAACCAGCTCACGGCTGATGGGGTCAGAGCGCTCGTGCACCCGAGGTGCTGCCAGCTTCAAGATGGTACAGTCTGGATAAAGCGAAAGGGACCTGCTTGCTTTAGAGATGAGGATCTGGGGAGCAGGGATATGCCTACAGTTTGACTGGGAATCCGGGGAGTGCAGAGCTGGGGCCCTTTTCTGCACAGGCACCGAGTGCTGCTTAAGGCTGGAAGTGCCCGGAGAAGTTATCTGTACAGCCAGTCCCTCTGCGTGGGTATTTTTTTTGCAAAATCTGCAATTTAGAAGAATAAAATCTGGTCCTGACCTCCGGAAGGATTAGAACTATCAAGCAAATGCGTTTTTCTTCCATGGGACCGAACTAACTGTTCCTATTCCCATTGTTCCCAGAACAATGAAGTCCTCCTAAATGAATTCAGGCAAGAGAGGCAGGGCGACGGGGGGAATTCTCCATACATTTAAATCATGCCACGAGCCAACAAAAGGCAGGAAATTTGGAGCTAGAGCTCACACTTGCTCACAGACATGTAGAAAACAAGCGCTCGGCGGCTGGAGAGTGAGCTGTCACTTAGGATTTCCTGGCTTTCTCCCACAGTTTGTTGCAGAATAAACACCACTTGGTTGCAGCAGGAGGAGAAGGGAGGGCTGGCGAGGGGCAGACCCAGCTTCATTTGCTTCCCTCTGTTTTCTCTCCAAAAAAAAAAAAAAAAAGAGCAAGTCCCTCCGGGCTCGGAGGCACCGCCGAGTCGTGGGCACGCGCAGGCTGTAGGCTCGTCCCCAGGCAGACGGCAGCGAGGGAGCACGGTGCCGGGGGGCCTGATGCTGCGGCTGCCGCGTGATGGATCCAGTGGGCAGGCACAAGCCCACGGTGCCTGTGTGCGCGAGCACCAGGCAGAAAGCCCTGACTGCAGGGAACGGTGCCGGTGGGACTGTTGTGTGCTTGGGAGCCTGTGCAGCAGCCAGTGCAGCGGCATCCCTGGGTGTGTGGGGGTCTCTAAGGAAGCGAGAGGGCGATGGCTGGAGGCTCGCTGCTCTTCAGTCCCGGGTCCCGCAGCAGGGGCTGTACTGAGGGGCTGTTTGAAGCCGCTCGGCTGTAGCGGTGCTGTCACTGTTGGCCTGGGAACCATGAGCTCATCTCTTACGAGATGCTGAGCAACCTCTGCTAATGGCTGGAGATGGGCAAAGCAGGTCTTGGAGCAGCTTGCTCTTCCCTCACAAAGAATTTCAGCCACAGCAGGTCTCCCATTGAAACTGTTCTGCTCTCCACAGGCAAAAGCTACTTTAGTATTTTATTCTTTGGGCAGAAGTGGCCAAATGCTTGGAAACCAGAACGTTTTGGTTTTGAAGGGCTGGTATGGTGCTTCATGAGGTTTGTATTTAGGTGCCTTCTGTTCCAGTGTCCCTGTCCCCCATCCCAGGTGAATGGTCCCCAGCCCACCTGGCATCCCACAGGGACTGGCAGGAGATGCCCCAGCCGTGCTCCGGATCGGGAGTCTTTGCTCTCAACTTGCTTTCCCCCTACCCCCTCCCTACTAGCTCTCCTAACAAGCCTCCGTCCCTCTTGCAGTGGCTCCCAGCCTCTGTCCTTGCTCTTGAAGGTTAATTCAGGCACATCTACTGCAGATGCTGAGCGCAGCTTCCTGAAAGGCTGTTGCGACTGGGGAACTAGACTGTGTTTTGTGCCAGGCTTGCCGTGCTTACCTGCCCCTCTCTGTTCCTCCCCAGCTGCCAGTCCCCATCGCGGTGTTTTTCTTGCTCTACAAGGAGCGGATGGTGCCATGCTTCAACAGCAGCAGCCACCCGCTGCTGTCGGCCGACGAGCTGGCGATGGAAACGCGGCCCACGGAGAAGGACGATCTCTCCGCCGCTGTGCAGAGACCCCACGCAGCAGGAGGTGAGCTGGAGGCACCTCTCTTACGGGTTTGGAGGTACGGGGGGATGAGCAGGGGCAGAAAAAGCCGTGTTTCTGAGTGTCTCCGTTGAGTTTAACAAGTGAGATCCATCCCTGTTGTCTAAGGAGGAAACTATCCAAAATGTGCACGTGAATGTAATCCAAAAGTACCCAAACAGAGAATTTGGTGCCCAATTACCCTCGAATTAGATGGGACCATAACCCCTGAACAGAGATTAGTATCCTGCTGTTGGGACTCCAGGCTGCTTTTCTCCAAGCTGTCCTAAAACTAAACCGGGGCTCCCAAGTCTTTTAAGCGCACGTGGAAGTTGTGCCCCTTCGTTTCCTTCTGGTTTTCGGTCAGGTTTTGAGCTGGCTCTGCTGTTTAAAAGTGGTCATCATGCTGCAGAATGCTGATTTTTATAAATCTGAAAGGAGTAAGGACAGCGCCCTTGTTTGAGGGGAAAAGTTAAACTCCAGCAATAGTTTGCTCTTGAACCTGCGACTACACCCTGTTTTGGGGACAATAGTAACATTGTTCTTTGAGAAACGTATCAAAGTAAATTCTTCAGCTAAATAGTGAATCTCGGAAGTAATCATATTTTAGGGTTATCAGAGGAGCGTTTAGTGTTATTACAGAAGAGATGGCTTTACCTGAACAATAAAAGGAAATTTTAGGGAATACTTGAAGGTGGAGGCAGCTAGAGGTGTGGTGAGGTGCTGCAGGGAAGGATCGTAGGTGTCCCTAACGGAGTGGGTTCTCTGGTGTCTGATAAGGTTGTGCTCATCTGATAGCGTTTCCCTTAGCTGAGACACTGATGGTTTCTTTCCTCAACCCAGCTGCCCGTTTTCGTACAACCCATTGGAGCTTCATGTTCTTCAGATCTCCATCTTCCTCTTAAATGCAGTTGAGATTAATCCTTAGAGAAGCAGGAAGGCTGTATGCTGACTGCTGCGATCTTTGACAGACACGTCTGTGCTGGCAGAATCCCTCCTTCCCCGTAGAAGTAGTGAGAATTTCATCTTTGCCATGCAGGAGCAACTGTCTCACTTGCACAGGACTCCAGGTGCCGTTACCTTAACACCAGCCCTTTGCACGTCCCGGAGCGGTGTGATATAAGCATGAGGACGGGAGAGTCGGGAATTCCTGGGGTCCTGACCCCCAGCTTTGGCAGGCTGTCGCTCCCAGTGGTCTATTCAGAGGAGTCGACACTAGCTCTGTGTTTATCACTCTCTTTCCCAAAGTTGGCTTGTTTGGTTAAATAACGTTTATCTGAGGAACGTGAGCTATCCTGGGCAGGACTCTCCTGTGTGGTGGTACCAAGGACGAGGGGCTCTGAGCACGAGTGCTATGGTCGAATGGGCTTGTTTCTGTTGACTGTGAGAGCGGGGCCAGCAATGTGGAGCTCCTAAATGGGAAGAGGAGCACAAGCAGCTACAGTAAGAGAAGTAGCAAGTATCCTGGAGAGCTAGGATCCTGGTCTGTGGACAGCAGCCCACAAGCATATCCGTCTTCCTTCTGAAAGTTTAGAGGTAGGTAAAGAAAGAGGTTGGGCCAGCAGAGCTTAGCGGTGCTCCACGTTGTTCACAGTCCTCCATGAATCTCTGTCGTGCAGCTGAGCGCAAAACAAATCCCCATTGCGGGCTGGCTACCACCCAGCCCCAGGGGGACGTTCCGGCTAAGTTTGCTTTGCATTGTTTTTCACCAGGTCATGATGACTTATTTAGCTGCTGCCAAAGCAAAAACTTCAGAGGGGCTTCTTACACCTACTTCGCAGTCCACATCACTGGGGCTCTTGTTCTCTTCATGACTGATGGGATTGTGGTGAGTTCAGTTGATAGAGGGATCTTGTCTGAGCAAAGCTATATGGCTTTCTTCCTTCCAAATCACTTGTAACAGCCCAAACCCAGCACATGTCCTCTGCGTGCAGTGGGCTGGACCTGAGGGTCTGCCGGTGCAGCAGTCTGGTTCCCAAGGTAGCTCATTCTAAGCTAATATCATAGTCAGGCTGATGTGTGCCCTGCTTCTTGGGAGGGTTTTGTGGCTTCTCCTAGGCTCTGTGGTGTTGCAGCTAGATTGCTACTGCTACTAACCTAGCCAGTTTAGAGCTGGTTTTGATGTTGTCTACTTGTACGCAGTGGAGGTCTCTTCTCACTTCAGCCAAGAGGCAAGAACAGCTTCCTTTTATTTCATACGAAATGGTGGCTCTTTGTTTGATGGGTCTCCTGAGCCCTCAAAATCCAAGATGAGAGCCTGCGGGGCTGGTGCAGTCTCTGTCACGGCCTGACACCGTGTCCCTGGCTGGCGCAGTCACACGGGGTTTGCCGTGTGTGGCACTTCTGTCCAGGCGAGGAAGGCTCGCTCTTGGCTGGCAAGTTGCTGTTCTTTTTCTTTCAACAGTTTTGTCTCAGTCCCCTCATGGTAAAATACTGCTGGGTCTTACTAGGGCATTAAATAGGGTCCTGAGAGATGAGTGGGGTTACACAAAGCAGCCATCAGATACGGGAACTTACCAGGGCCTCCGCCTTCAAGGATGATCAACTCTGGGTTCTTAATGTGATACGTTTTGAGAGTATGCAATTCCAAAAGGACAAGACAGTCCCTAGGGAAGAGAGCATCTCTACAGATAAGAGCTTAGCATGCATTTTACCTAGTAATGCTGTTAGGTCTTGCCCTTTTAGGAGAGCTTAAATCCTGTGTTGTATTTCTGGTGGAAGTCTGTCTCCAGCTGCAAACCCTTGGGAACAAGGTTCATTGAGATTTGGTAGCAAATCCATAGGTGGGCTCTTCAGCACTATCACAATATTGTGAATAATTGAGGGACAGGTTGAAGTTAAAGTTGCGAAGCCTGTAAGTCACCATCACATCAGTGTGACACGCTGTTTTGTTTTCCCTGCAGGGAGAGTACTCGGGCTTCATTTACAGCTATGCAGTGGAAGAGCCTCTCTCCGTGGTACATAAAGTGGCCGGCTACCTGCCCAGCCTCTTCTGGGGATTCATCACGCTGGGCAGGCTCATCTCCATCCCTGTGTCCTACCGAATGAAGCCGGCAACTATGGTCTTCATCAATGTGGTAAGGCTGTTTTTACAATGTTTTTCTTCTGCTTGCCTCCAAGATGCTGTCTAGTTTTGGTTTTGGTGTGCAGAGCTGCAGCTGCTCTCATGCCATACCTAGGGTAGATTTGCACCAGGCAGGGCCTGGCAAGCATGCCATCCAGTGTGAGCTGCGTTAGCCTTCCTCTGCATCGCTGTCTCTGCATGTCTGCAGCTGACTCCGATGCACGAGTAGCTAAGACTTACAACTTGATTGCACTGCTTTTCTGAGCTTGCTCCTCAGTTAATCTTAACGTTAGATTTGTGAAAGCATCTAGTAAAGTGCCTGCCAACTTTATTTACTTTGCACACTGTCTTCTCTGGCATTTACAGGGAATTTAATGCCCATGTTAGCCATGGGAAAGGGAAGGCAGATAGTTCAGTAAATGCTCTGCTTAGACTGTAGCAGCTGTCAAAGAAACCAATGATGTGATGTGAGGTTGCTTAAATTAATAAAACACATTCACTTGAAGAAAGAGGAAGGAGTCCTTTATGGATATGTATAAGACAGATGTATGTAAGGATGTGACAGACAACAGGGAGGGAGTTGTTCCCCTTTACACTTCTTACCAAAAAAGAAGAAAAGAAACAAGTGAGAAGGCAGTTAATTCACCATTTATTTAAACCGAAAGTTATTTTGGTAGCAAGTTTCACAGTTAATATTGCGAGGCCAAGAATATATAACAGGCTGGTGAGAAAACAGGAGTGGCAGTTCACACTGGGACACGTTTTGAAGATCCAGGCCGATGTCTTTTGCAGACAGGAGGCAGGTGAGGCAGCCAGCTCGGCCCTTTGCTGCTGGTCACTTTAAAAACTGAGCTTGGATACCAATAGCTACAGCCAAATGAAATGCAATCATTTTAAAAATGAGTGTAATCTCCTACTTTAGCATATAGTCACTACTTACATGGGAGCAGGGAAAGCGCAGCATCAGCAGATCATCTCGGGTATCTGATAGGAGCAGTCCCGTCCATCTCCTTGATGCATACTACTGGCTTAAGCACTTGTCTGAACTGCATGATTGCTCTATTAACAAACCTGAGTACGGGATGACTTTAGCTGTTGCTAATATTTGGAGAGAAGAGGGAATAGCCTCCAGCCTTGAATGGAAGCCTTCTCACTTCCCCTTAAAGGCAATGGTAGTAGTATCATCCAAGGACAAAAATTCACTTGACTAACATTGAACCTTTTGTGCAATGCTTGCTCGTTGGTACTGCTATATGTAGTAAGATACACCAGCTCTTGGCAGTCATGTCAGCGTTGTAGCAAACTGCAGTTTGAATTCAATTTCTTTAGAATCCGAATTGCTCTTGGGCACATGCACACACCCATCATCAGGGCCTGAACAATTAAGAAAAAATAACTTGAGTCGGTATTGCGGAGCTCCCTCTGCTGACTCTCTGGGCCATGCCTCATTGAGCGCATCGTGGATGTTTGTGCTACTCCCTGTATGCGGCAGCAAGCCAGAGGCGAGGGCAAGCTTGTTTAGATTTAGTTGGCTCTTTGGTTTTACTCCTGTGACTGGTTTCTGAGCAGTTATTGAGAGTGAGTTAATTCCTTAACATGCTGAATAAGACTTATTAGTGATTGAGACATGTAAATATTATGGAAATAGCAGTACTATAAGTATTTAAAGCTGCAGAGAAAGTATTTTTTCAGATACAATCTTAAGTCTCTACCTAATGAAGTTGAGACAGATGAATTGTATATAGTCACTTCAAGTCCTGTTATAAAAAGTACCAACTTCTTTACTATAAAGGTGGATGGATTTTATTTGGCTAGTTACTTCAGTTTTTCAGAGATTATGATCATTTTTCAGTATAGTTTATTTTCTACAAAAAAAAATAAATCTAGAGCCTATTGCAACTCAGCATTTACCTTCCTACTGACTGCGTGTGTGTTGTTCACAGGTTGGAGTCCTGATAACCTTCCTCCTGCTCCTGATTTTCTCCTACAGCGTCGTCTTCTTGTTTGTGGGGACAGCATCTCTGGGTCTGTTTCTCAGCAGCACTTTCCCCAGCATGCTGGCCTACACTGAGGACATCCTGCAGTACAAAGGTGAGCAGGGATTCGGGCACGCCTGGCAGACTTTGCAAGCAGGTTGAGTGTTCAAGACTAGAGCTCAGATACCATCACACCTAGCAACTCCTTCCCTCTTCAGGGATGCCTAGGAGGCCTGGAAGAAAGATCTGCTTTTGAATACAATGTTTATTCAAGCTTGTAGTCAGAAAACCAGACTGCACAAATCCTGGCTTCAGTGTACTAATAACTTCTACAGGCAGGGATCCAGATTGGTTCTTAGTCTTCTGCAGCTTTAGGGCTCTCGAGGACTGACAAGAATGTCTGCTTTAGAGGCTTACAGGGAGCTAGTTTTGAAAATATCATCCAGATTATCAGTGAACTGAAAATCCTAGAGTTTGGCCAGTTCTTACAGGAGGTCTCGGCCAATGTCCATCTCTGGGGCAGTGATACAGAAGAAGGAAAATCCTTCCAGCAAGAAGCAACATCACCTCTGCCGACAGAGGCAAGTGACAGAACAGGAGACTGTTTTCTGGCTTAAGCTTTTACCTTTCTGCACTACTGCAGGTTAGAAGAGGCATTCTCAACATTAGATGGGAATATACATTAAGTATTTGTAAATCTTGTGTGGAGAGATCCATGAGAGAGCAGTTTAAAGAAGCTACAGGCTGATCCTGCTGGCTGTTTCACCTGTTCCCTGCCAACACGACTCCCGCTATTTCTTTGCAGGCTGTGCCACAACTGTGTTAGTGACTGGAGCCGGAATTGGAGAGATGGTACTACAGTTACTGGTGGGATCGGTAAGTGTAGACAAGGCATGCCAACAACTGATTGGAACTTCTAAGTAGAAACCTTAGTCCTGGTTTTGGACAGCTGCCAGAAAAAGCACTGCATTAACTGTGAGCTATCAAATAGTAAAGCTCTTGCTGAATGCTAATTAGGTATTTGAGTTTTATGATGACATGTCTGCTCTTTTTTTTTTTTTTTTTTTTTCTTTCCCCCTTCCAATTGCAGATTATACACGATCAGGGCAGCTACAGTTTCCTGGTCTGTGGGATGATCTTTGGAGGCTTGGCCTTTACCTTCTACGCTTTCCTCTTGTTTTTCCACAGGATGTACCCCAAGCCCTCGTCAGGTAAGAAAGCACCAGCACTCAGCCCTGCTTTATAATGAGAGGAAGAGTGGCATATACATCAGTACATAACCAGGGTGCAGCACTTCAGCAAAATGCAAGGAAATGTTTATTTTACTGCTGCTTCCTGTCCCCTCTTCCTGCTTGGACTTGCCCACAAAGCCTTGGCAGCCACAACTCAGGGTTTGCTTTCTTTTCTGTTGGAGAAGCAAGGGAAAAAGTAGGAATGGTCTGTGGGTCACAGAGGAACTATAAACCACATAGGAGGCTAGCTGTGAAAGCACTACTGTGCTACTGCAGAGCTAGCAGGAGTAAGTCCTCCTAGTACAGACTGCACAAGCTTTGCTACACTGTTCCCCGACTCAAATCCAGGGAACAAGTGGGTCTGCCATCCAAAGGCAGCTGTCAGGCTCTTGAGAAAAGCCTCACCGATAAAGGATTTCTCTTATGTATCACCTCAGTCTGCTTACGCTATTTGTTTTTTTATAAGAGTCTTTCACAAAAGGAGCACTGCGTGACGGGCAAAAAACCTGTCCAGGTTACTGGAAATGGAGGCCTTGCTTCCATGACCAGCAAAGTAAACAACCTAGTGTGGCGGGTGATAGAATAGCCACATTTGTG
The DNA here is from genome assembly GCF_018139145.2 of Gymnogyps californianus. Lineage (NCBI taxonomy): Eukaryota > Metazoa > Chordata > Aves > Accipitriformes > Cathartidae > Gymnogyps > Gymnogyps californianus. The sequence goes on along the minus strand of NC_059497.1, from coordinate 2,860,123 downwards.
TTTGGGAGAGCTCATGCACATTCCCTTAAAGCTCAGTAGAATCGGTACCTTCAGATAAAGTATCTAATGTCAATTTTGCAGATATGGATGATGCCTCACCTGACAAACCAGCAGTAATGGATGACACTGGACAGTATCAGCGCTAAAGAAGTGGCCAAGCCCTAGACCAGCAATAAAACAACACACAATTAAGCATTACTATTAAGGATGATTTCACATTTAATGACTGAATCATGCAAGTTTTCTGCAATCAAAAGCACATTAGATTGGGTAAGTCAGAATCAAGAAAACATCCTAAAACACTGCGTCAAGCTAAGCACAAGTTGCCCGCGTCACATGTACCAAAAAGAAGACTGTAAGCGTCAGACCGACCCCGTGTCTGAAAGGCTACAGTATATGGCAGGGATGACGGGAGAACAGTTACTCCTGCACATGAACTTTCTTACCAGTTCAGGATGGAGGGTGGGAAGGAAGAGGTTCTTTCTGTTCCATATGTAAGACTGAGCCAGGAGATACTCAGTCATTGAACTTAACAGATTTTTCTTTTGGCCTGTAACGTACAGAAGCCCCTATAATTTACAGCACAGTACTGGATTTGAGTTCATTTTTGTGCAACACTGACTCAAGTATGTGTCACCTCCATGTATACTTCCAAAGGGGAAAAATTACACAACTGGTAGAACCCACCAAGTGCACAGTGGTAGCAGGACCTATCTGTATTTGCACAGTTGATTCTTGTATATTACACAGTATCAAACATGTTCACTAAGACAGTGTCTTATTCAGCATGCTAGGGCCTCTTGATTATTAAAATCATTAGCTTTTTTTTTTTTTAGAGTCAAGAATGAGTTGTGATGGTTTGTTTTGCTTTAAGTCACTAGTTTAGCTGCTACAGTTGCAGTGTCTTTTAGGGTGGTTTCATTTCTAGCTTCCAGTTGAAGCTTAAACAGAGGTATTTGGGAGCCAGCCTCCAGCTGCTTCATCTGTGCAATACTTACTATAACAGGTGCCTTCTGTAAGGTACTCTCATAACCCACGCATGCCCCATTACAAGCTACGAAGAAAGGACTGGCTTTAGAAGAGTGTAAAGCTACATACATCTATTTCTTCAGTGAGTGATCGGACATGTACTTTTTGCTTTAACTGCTGTATGTGGATGTACATATGTACGTGTGTGTATATAAAACAGTGTTTAATTAAAGGTGATTGATTGCTAGATTCTCAGCATGACTGGACTCAGGTAACTTAAGCTGTTTCTGGCCAAGACTATCAGCTACTACCTTCACCAGTTCTAGCTTTCAAACTCAGACTGAATCTAACTTAACCTGTTTTTAGCATTTCTATTTTTCCAAGCAGTAGATCTTACCTTCCATGTAGTATCTTCACAAGCTCCCACAGGTGGTTCTGTAGAAAAAGTCTCAAGAGAGTAGACCTGTTGAATTGACTTTGTATACCTGAAGTGGAGTGTGTATTAGGCCAACGCAGGAAGGAGGTAAATGCAGTTGAATTCTGGGCTTAACTCATCCATGGACTTCAGGAGCCCTCCTGCCTCGCATCCAGCGCAGTATGTGCTGTAATTCTTCTCTAGCACCACAGGATGCCACTGTTACTCTCCTTGAGATACCCAGAATGAAAAAAGTGTGTACTGCAAAACCGATTTGCAGCAAAAACCCCAGTCTGTCATTAATAGAGCCCCTCCCACCATGACAGCATTCTCTCCATCCCTGTACAGAGGAAATGAGCATGAAAAAATACAATGAGGGAGTTTATTTTGAAAGAAGTCCACTCAGATTACGTATCTATCACACTAGGGACTGTCAGCTATGAACAACAACAACAAAAAGTATCTTATTATGTCCTTGCAGATTGATAATGCTATCGCCAGAATAACATTTCTTTTGTTAGAAGTGATTTGATAATTCAAATCTCCACTTTGCTATCAGCACTATATATAGAATGCAGCTACACACCAAAGGAAATTTTCCCCAGAAGAGAATGGTACCTGATTGATCTGGCAAAAGGACTGTGCAGCACTACAAAGCCAGCAACAGCAGCTCCATCTCTGTCTCCATTCAAGCAAGATGTGAAAGAGCCTGTGCTGCTGCAAAGGGCCAGGTTAGCTCAAGGGCTGATGAACTCCCTCATTACCACAGCGCGAGCTGGCCTGCAGCTGCAACTTTCAATTTCCTCTACTGAAAAAAACAGTCCAAAGATCAGAAACTTTGTTAAAAATATTTATTTAAAAAAATACAATTGTTTTGCATGTCTGGTTGCACATAACTATTAACATATGATTGACTTGAATAATTTGCTACAATGCTTTTTTAAAGCCAGCTTGCATTATACAAAGCAAATCCCTCTGTCAGTTCTTACATAAAATAGTTTTCTTTAACTATTCCCACCCCATTTTTAAAAAAGATTGCAATACATTGATTTTTTTTTTTTTGCACAAAAATTGAAGCAATAGAAAAGTCACCTGATTTCTCAGGAACGACCTTCATTATGTCTGAATAACAACTGCCAATACGCCACTCTAAAAGCAGCATTTGTTACTTTGAAGTGTCATTACAGTGCACTTCCTCTTAGCACTTTGCCTCCAAATTGTACTCAAACCTGAAATGTGTTCACATTACTGCATATCTGCTATAATCAAGTTGATCAGACTTTTTTTTCAATATGATATCAACACGCTGAAGGTCTTCCTAATATGTTATCTTGGAAGGTTAAATAAAAGCAAATCTAGTAACACTGAACAATTACCGAAAACTTTGGCTATTTATGTACTTGCATTACATACCAGCATTTTTTTTAAAACACAATGGCATTAAGATACTCTTATTATAAGGTATTATTTTCAAAAAAAGTTAGACTGAGAAGCTATTCTCTCCCAGGCAAGTTTACCCAACTGTAACGAGAGCACCAAAGTGGTGTAAGATTACAGTTGTCTCTAAAAGACCGTGTCTAGAAAAAGTCTCCAGTGTAGGAAGTTAAGACACTCACTACAACATAACTTGCTTTGTCTCTTGACTTGGTACTATATATATATATATATAAAAAATGCAATTCTGTTCTGGAAAGAGTAACTGAAAACGTTATCTCTGCTGCATTCAATGTAATTTTTACCACTGATGGTTCTATTAAAATTACAGGAAAGGAAAATGGAATCCATTCCAGAGTTAAAGAGTAAGTTAACTGACATGGATGTCTGCTCAGTCTGCCCCAAGTAGAGATGTCAGAGCTGCTTCATATCTCACTATAGAAAACACTGCAGACATCATCTTGCCGATTTGCAAAGAACCTAATTAACCTAAAAATTCAATTGAGGAGTAAACACTAAAGGCATCAGAAAGTCACTTTCCAAAACAGATGTGCACTTTAAACAGAACAACAACTGTCACACATTACCACAGCTGATTAGGTTGCTTAAGTTCTCTAAAATTTAACTTAAACCTCCCTCCCCGACTCTATCTGAGCCATCGACAAAAAGCTGCAAAGACCAGATTCTCAGCCGGTATAAGTTAGACCAGTTGCAGTGATGCCAACAGATCTATTCTGATTTACAAGCTTCTGGCATACGATTTACATCTGCCATCAGCTCACTCAAAGATTCTCAGAATTCCCAAGACAAAGTCTCATGCTGGTTAACGATCCCTATTCAGAGTCATTTTAGTCCCAGATTAATTCCAGCTGTCCCAATATATATTAGAGGAGACAACCACTATCCTTACCGTACACGTTGCTAGAATTTTCCCATTTATTCATCTCTATTATTAAGAATATACTTCTCAGCTATAAAAACAGAGGGGGGGGGAGATAAGCATTAAATGTGCTACTGTACTTATCACAAAACACTGTGACGTACATAAGGCCATCTGGTAACACTGCAACAGAATACAAACGATTTTAAAAGGGAGCTTTAGAATACAACTTTTTTTTTTTTTTTTAAACTACAATGGATAATCTCAACCCTGTTCACAGAGAATTAACGTTAAAACTAGTACATCATATATATAAAACTCTGTGCAACTGAACAACAGCAGAACAAAAAGTCAACACAATTCTATAAAGCAGTTTCAAAGCCTGAAGATTTAAGACATGCTAGCCAAAAAAAACACAACACATCTCAAGGAGCCTAGAGCAAACCCAGGTATTGTAAACCCCCCCCAGCACACAGCACACACTAGGAACCATGCAGAGGCCATCCTCAAAGCCTTCCTGTGTTCAAAAAAAAAAAAAAAACAAAAGAAAAGAAAAAAAAAACCCAAACAAACAAAAAAAATAAAAACCAACAGCTTCCAGTTATTAGTACAGCACTGCTGCACGTACTGCTCAAGGACTGAAATGGGCTCCAAACACAACGCCTTCCAACCTCTCCTCCCCTCTCCTTACTGCGCTGCTTACAGTTCATTCAGTGTCTCCATTAAAAGACCCCTGTTTTCCGAAGGTTCATAATTATCCTGTTACACTCCCTGCCAAAAACCCTACTTTGAGATGAAAACCTTCTGCAACGCACGGTCTCAACAGAGAAGCAAGTGTTTTAAGTAAAAAAAGAAGTCCAAACTTTTGTTCCATGAACATAAAACTATTCTAAGACACATTTAAGACACTTTTTTTTAGAAGATGTGGCATACAACAATGTCAAAGATGCATTTACAAATATCCTTTGGCAACTAATTAGTCCACACTGTGGTATAATTCATTTGAGTACTTAAAGAAAAAAAAAAAGCCCCCAAAAACCTCACCAGCGTGTGCAAAACATTTAAAAGTGGCAACTGCACAGTGCAGTATTTGCTTTGAGTGTACATGGTAAGCGTTATTGATACAAATCTGGAAGCCAGACTACATAATGAACACACATCCTCTCGGGTAGTGAGCATGTGTACACACGCATGTTCACATGAAGAGAGCTATTCCAGACTCAGTTAAACGACGCATCTAAAAACAAGTTTTCGGCTCTCAAAGTATGTTTTTTATCAGATGTCTGGAATAGCTCCACAGTCAAAGTCTTCTACTACATTCTTTGGGAGGGGGTAAACAAAAATAAATTCTAGTCGGTTTTACTTTTTTTTGTGGAATAATTTATATGAAGCAGACATCTTGCTATCCCGAAAGGGAAATACATTAGCATACATATTCAAGAAACGTTGGGCCCTGCCCAGCTTTCTTACCTTGCAGGTCACATTTTTTTTGCAAAGCATGGTTACGGTCAGCAAAGCTGCATCCTCCAAAAAGAATCAACGTTCTGCAGTGAACATATTCTCCCTTATTTTTGTTTGTTCTTGGTACAAAGGCAAGAATAGTATTCCTCAGTTCAAGATCCACTAGACACCCAAAACCAAAGCCTAACTTTTCTGCTTTAGATGACACCAAGACAGTCAGGAAATTTCAATAGAAGGTCTGTTGATGATAAACACAGATTGCAGAAATACGGCAGCACTGCCGTTACTGCGGCTTTGTAGCTCCTATATTATATCCTTATGACTAAAAGCAGGCTATGGGGAAAAGATTTGGTTCTATTTTCAAAAATTCTTCTCTGTCCAGAATCAGCTTTTACGAAGGGCTCCTACGCAGTCAATACTACTCTCTCAAACAAAGTGGAATGCTGTGTCCACAGATGTCGATCCAAGACAAAGCCTTCTGCAGTCATAGCCCTGAAGGACTGTGTAAAACAACTGTCACTGCATTTTATCTTTTAATCTTCATCCGACAGCCTCTGATTTCAGCAGATCAACTTTAGCATGTCACATATTAACCACCACTCAACTTGATGGCAATAGCCAAAGGCTTCCACATTAAGCAGATTTGCTAACACTGTTCAGACTAAACAGCAGCCATTGCCAATTACTGTTTAATTAAATTCAAATCAAACCATAAAAATTCCTGTTTAGGCAAGACATACTATACCTCATTAAAACATCCCGAATAGCTTCTAAGCAACATCACTGCAATTCTAATGGATTTTCAACTTATCTGCCGAGTGTAAGATCCTGTGGGGCTCGGGCTGTGTGTTTGCAATACCATGCTCCGTGATTATTAAGACAAATAAACTATCCACACCCACGACCTCAGAGGCCAGAAGGTACGTATATTTCTCACGCAGGAGAACTAAGGAACGAAACAGAACAAAATTGTTATGGACACCCAAAACTCAAACATCAAGTTTTAAAATACCTGTCAATTTTGACAATGTTCCTTAACTACTGATGTAGTTTATTTTCATAGCTGACAATACCAAGATAGCCTCTTGATACAACACTGAGATGTGTCTTGTAAACAAATATGCATTAAAAATGGAAGAGGTTAAATTGTATAGTAAAACATGAGTACATACAAAAATGCTATAAAACAGTAGCAGAAGGTAACTAAAAGATACATGAATAAACCATGGGTAGCCAACAGACTGTCAGAACTGTAGGGTCTGACCTCAGCGCTAGAAAAATGCAACAGAAGTGGATCAGAACTCTGCGCCTGTGCTCACCTGAGAAACTGCATCAATGCGCTAGGCATCTCAACCTGCAGAAGTTCTCGCATGAAAGTTGAAGTCATGAGGGAATCTGACATTAATGCATCTCACTGCATTTTGAAAAGCTGTGTAAAGGAAGATATGCACATAAGCAGCCTTCACTGTGGTTAAAGTGAACACTGTAAAAAACAAGAAGAATCTATTTGCTAGATAGCTGAGGTTTGAAAACATATCAGAGGGAGAAATTATCCCAGACAAACCACTGAACAGCCAAAGCCTTTCATATTATAATGCACGCTCCATTATACCAAAGTATATGGATACTGAAGTCTTAGGATGCTCTAAGTTAAAACAATGAATTCTCAAATTCAAGGAAATTTATTACTTCTGACCTATTGCAAAATGCAACTTGAATGTGCCAAAGACAGTGCATAGGAATTACATTCAGCCATCACTGCTGAAGACTGATTTCTGAAACAAGGATCTAGACTTAAGCTGCTGTTAAGAAAAAAACCAAAACAACTTTCCTCCATCACCCTCGTTACTAGGATCACGTTCTCTGAAAACAGGTAAGACAGAACAAGTATGGTTCTATAACCGTAGGCTATTAACAACGCATTTCTGCTTTCCATGGATTGTTTCTGCTAGCAGCACGTGTTGCTAGTGGCATCCTGACAGTTCCGGATCTCAAAAAAGCGCCAGACATAGCACACGCAGCAACAGCAGTGCAAGCTTTCTAACTCTGCAGTACTATTATACAGCAGCAGTGACATGTAAAAGAGATTTCCAGAAGCAAGACGGATGTTCAGCTTCCATGCTCATCCAGTCTAATTCTACCACCATCTATGGATTAACCGATGCAAATATTATCAAGCATTCAACAATACCATGGCTACTTCAGCAACACGAATTGTAATGTAATAAAATGTTTCTGCAATGCTGCATTATTATTTTTTTAAAACCAACACGGTACTATACCCATATTACAGACTGCTACCATGATAATTAAAGGAGAGCCTATATGAACCCCCACCTTCCCTACACTAAATTAAACACAAGTTGCAACGAGCTGCAAACTGCTCCTGAAGTGAGCTAGTAGAGTATCAGCAATTCACATAACCAAGCTCCAAGAAGTCACAGCGGCACTGTGCTCTGTCAGGAATGTGATCCAAAAAAGCTGGCAGTTATATACTCGTTAGTAAATGTGTGTTTAATGAGGCAGCATATATACAAGATAATATTACCTTAAATGACCTGAAAGTTGTAATGGAGAAAAGGTGAGCACGCCACTCCTCTCCCACCTCCCCTCCCCTTTCAACTTGCTTTCCCAACTGCCTCCTGAGATTATAATCCTATACGGGACTTTTATTTTCCTAGGCAGGTGCTTAAGAAGCAAAAGCAATCATCTCCTCAGTGCTATCTGTCAGGAAGTTGGATATTACCAGATTGAAACCAACACACACAGGCTGCGTTTTCATATTAACTTTCTCTGAAGAAGGTATTCCCAAAGGTGAATGTGTATCTCATCAACGTGCTACGGCAGTGCAATCTTACAAAGCTACTTGGAGAAGAGTATGAAACCAGGCCAAGCACAACTGACAAGCTATGTTAGCATTTGGTTCTCTTGCATACCTATGCTAAAAGTGATAAAGTTTACAAATAATTAAGTGCATGTGTGCACATACACAACTTTTAAACAAATAAACTTGGCTTTTCTCCATAGGGGACAAGGAAAGGGAAGCAATTAAATTGCAAGTCTTTAGTGCTCATTATTTTTAAACTCTAATCCTCGTCTGCAATGTTGCTCTCAAGTCCACACACTTGGTGGGCAAAAAATTGGCCAACCTAAAACAACCATTAAAAGTGCTGCTATTTATACATAGCTATATATATTTTCTAGAGCAGACTCATAAGCCATCATGCAAACCAGAAAATTCCAGATGCCTGCTCTTAATTATGATCTGCAGCTTGCTTTCTGCATTTAAAAAAAAAAAAAAAAAAAAGGTCAATATTGCACATTGTCATTTTAAGAGCCACTGGCACAGGAACTTTATCCTGCATCTGCTGATGTCTAAAATGCGAAGCAGTATTATGCCTCTGACGTAACCGAACAGGAAGACAGTTCACTACATGAGCTCACTCCCTGCTATCTCCACCTAAAGAAGGCATACTCTTTTCTCCCACCTCCTACCGGGCAGGGGACTTTCTGGATGAACAATGCCCAAAAAGCAACTCCATTACATCCACCTGTCTGGGGTGTCACGTCAGGAACATGCTAAGTGGTTTACATAGTTCAATGCTAGAATATAGAAAGATAACGTCACTGCAGTATTATTAAGTCTTGGGTATTGTCATACACTTTAAAGTGAATTCAGAGTCTGCAAAAGTGGCAAAAGGAAACTCCGGAAAGCTCGAGTTCACCACTTATCCATAAGACAGGTGCAATATATACAGCGTACACTGTCAGCTCCTCTTGCTGTAAAGGTACAATCTTCCTCTGCTCGTTAAAACTTTGAAGACAGCCAGTGAGGATGCCAAAGGAAAGAGATGGTCTCCATCTGTTTTCTAGTGGGCATTTTATGGAAAAGATTATCTTACGTCACCAACTCAATATACACAGTAGCAAACAGAAGTTGCTGCCTGACATCAGATGCCCAAAGTGGAAGGGCATGCCGCCCAGCACCAACAGACCACGACATCCAGCCTCTGAGGAGCCGTGAGAGGAGAGTCTCTCTTCTTACATTCCTCAGCTCTCTTAAAAGACCTCCTGAGGTGTAAAAATCAAACTACAAATTTCATTTCATCAGTGTTTCAAATGGCTCTGCAAACTAATCTTGTATTAATCCACACACACACGGCCACCAAGAAAAGGAATGCAAGCACAAATTTACAATAAGGTTGATATGCCGTGGTACCCCTCTCAGCTAGCTGTACACACTGAGCCTAACTTATTTTGGGTCTGAGTGCTTCCTCAAATAAAAGAAGCAATAGATCTAATGCAAAACTTGAGATAAGAGCTGGCAGAAGAGAAGCTTCTCCACTTCAACTCTGGGAAAAGAGCAGTAACGTTAATGCTTAGACGTTAGTGTTCTCACCCACTGTTTGGGTCTGAAACTCTAGCATCAGGCAGCAACCTCACCAAATACAGACACACCCTCAAAACCGCATGTAAAATCCACCATCCTGCTAATCTTCTAGCAGTGAGATTACAGGCTTTGTAACAGGTCTCTGGCACAAGAAATGTTTGGACTTCAGCATTCAAACTTTCTGAGAACTGAAAGGAACTAATCCCACCATTCGTTTGTCTCCAGACCTTGCTTCCTCACCGAAAGGAGGGCAGGGAAGCATCCAGAAGCTAGCCAGACCACTTCTCTGAGGGGCTGGACTGTCGGTATACAATGCCATTCAAAAATTGTCCATATCTCAGTAACACAATCATTGAATATTCCTTGAAAATTTCTCCCTGCAAAAAGACAAGATGTTTTTACAGCAGAAAAGACGCGGGCTGTTTTGTTGCTGCAGAAGTTATCAGGCCCCAAGGCAAAGCTGAGTGCACACACTCCTTTCCCAAGCATTTCCTGGAATGCCAGCTTCGATCGTGATTAGATTTCTTCTTGCCAAGCACAGGAAGCAGAAGAACAGAGGGTTTTTCCAAGAGTCACAGAGAAAAGACTTCTCTGATACTGTTCACTGCAATCAGTGCAGACTCAGTTACTGCAACACCAACCAAAACTCCCTTTAACCATAGTGAAGTCTTCCAAACCAAGGAGGGAAGAGAAGAGACTGGAGCTTCAGCTCCTATTAAGGCGTTTGCATATACATTCCCAACCTAGGTCTTCAAAAAAGGGAATTTTGCAAAAAAGGCATTTTATTTGGGAATGGCAAAAACTATGATTGTTGATAATCTCTGTGGAATTATAAATTGCTCATTTAAAAAACGTGGTTAAATATAAGTGTCATATCTTTCCCTTGCTTGCCAATATGTCCCTTCCATGAGTTCATGTGCTATGTCTTCTGTAGATCAGGGGAAAATGGGCCAGGGGTAGAGGGTCCATCCAGTCCAGACAGAGTAAATGGGCCATGACTGTTCAGCACTGATGGAAACTAAGAGACAAAACAAAAATTATTAGGGAAGAGGCCATTTTAATTTACTGTTCCTCTCATATCTGTGCATGTAGAAGCTCCCCTAGAAAAAAAAAAAACAAACCCAAAACACAACAAAGAAAAAAACCCCAAACTTTCAAAGAATCTTCTTCGCTTCCCCCAAGTAATTTACTTTTTAAACGCCACTGCATCACAGACTGCAGCAATCCAGCTATTATAACCAGTGTCACCAGGAGGACCCAGTCTGTAACCTCTGCACCGAGCACTGCCTATGTCCTAAACTAGTAAGTGACTTTAATACAGGTTGTTGGGAAACCACGGTCTAAGTTATTCCTCAGTTAATTATCAGCTATTTATAGAGAAAAATGCCCAGTGCATTTTCAGGCCTACTTGTTTATTCCCTATCCTCACGGTACATATAAGCTACTTCCTTCATCTCCATGGAGATGTCAGATATAAATCGAGAAGACAACTAGTTAAATTTTACCCTTTGCCTAAGCAGACTCAGGCAACAGATGTGGTTATTCCAATTTCGAAGTGGAAGGTGAAGGAAGGGCATGAGTAATTACAACTAAAGGACTTCTTTTTTTTTAAACATAGGGGACATTTTTTCTTATATATTAGTTAAACAAACATACTTATTAAAAACAGTGAAGCTGAGAATTTCCAAACAACAGAAGACAGCAGAACATAGAGATCATAAAGAACTGTGCTACATATTGCCACAGAGATCACACACACAATCTTCCCTCTTACTAGTGGTGAGATTTACTTAATGTCTTTCAACAGAAGAGACTGTTAACAAATGATTAAAACAACCAATACAGCAGCAAAATTCAATTTCCAGGAAAATCTCAACCAGTAAAGTTACACGGAGGCAAGTTTTACAGGAAGGACAGACCTAAGAAAAAAAATATATCTAACTATAGCACAGACTGATATTAATTTAAAACATTTCTGAAATACCAACATTTACAATATGCTTAAATAAAACTGGGTAAACACTAAAATTAAACGCTCTCAAAAGCTAACATAGGGGATAGAAAACAGAAAGATCACTATTTTGTTTCTACATCAGATATTCGGGCTAACTGATTCCTGCAGGTCTACTGAGGAAGGTACTGAAAAGCACGGAGAGCTTGGCTAAACTTGCTGGAACTTACCTGAAAGAGTGTATTAGCACCTTGCAACCTTGCGGGACTGAGAGGAGCAACTGGGCTTAGCGTACTCCAGAAGTGAATACTGGAGAGCAAGGGACTTGGGGTCAGCAAGATGGGAGTCTGCAAAACACATGAAGATAGTCAGCTGTGTGAAACCTGCACTGTGAGTAACACATAGCACATGTAAATCCAGCCACAATAATCTCAGCTCCTACAGCTGCGGAGGGCTGGGTCCAAATTTCAGGAACTCCCATTCCCTCCTTCCGCCTCCTCCCACCTCCTTCTCCTCCCTTCAAACCCCACAACAGCAGCAGCAGCCATCCAGCTCTCCCTCCCCTTGCTGAGCAATTGGCCCTCTTTTCCCAACAGCTGCCAAACCCCGCTGTAACCTACAGCAAATCGGCTCCTCCTGCAATTCAGTATACAGCACCTGCAAGTGACTTTGGAAAACTCAGTCCACGAATTTAAGAAGAGCAGACAGCGGGCACAGGCATGGTCTGGGTGACATTGACAATGTAAGCCACAACAAAAGAAATTTACATCCAGCTTCTGAATATTCTGGATGTTCCAGGTTCACTGGCCAAAGACTTCAAAGGGTGCCAAAAGAGCAACTCCACTTGATTTTTTTTCCTGTCTTCATACATTTCAGTTTTCAATCAGCGGTTTCCCAACAGTTTCACTCTAATTCAAATTTATTACAGGAAAGAGATTAAATATATACGGAACAATTTCACAGCCTAGTTGGATTCAGTTCTCTTCCAAATTTTCCATGAGGCATAAAAGCTTTCCTTTCCCCCACAAAGATAACCAAATTAAGCAGCCGTTCTTATTGCTCTTAAGTCACAATACTCTGGTCTTAAGTAAATACCTACTGACTCAAGTAAAAGGAAGCAGCTAAACAGACACCTCCATGGTTCTCTTTTTTAAAGTATTTTCAGAATCAGCCTGAAGGATAAGGGCAGGGTTTAGGGTTTTTGAAATAATTGAATATCACCCTGGCAAGATTTACAAAGGATCCTGCTGGTGCTGGTTTGGGTTTTGCCTCCACACGCTAACGCTGTACAGACACGTACAGCTGACGTACCACTTGGGCACACTTTGGGGTGGAAGCTAATACCGATTATGAATAAAGTTTCTGTTTTATAAGAAAAATGGGAGTGACGTCCTGAGTTTCAGAACTCCAAATACAATCTACTGACTATTCATTTTCCACTTGCCTTCCCTTACTGTTTTAAAATATAACATAACCACTATTGTTACTAAAAAAAAAAAAAACAACCAAACCCAAAACAGGAAGGGAATTAAGTTACCTGAGAGAAAAGTGCTGGAGTAAGAGAAGCAGTTGGGAGAGAGGGACTCAGAATCCCCAGTGGACTTGGATCGCTGCCTGTAATGACGAGAGTAGGAGCCAACTCCAGCCCTTTGGGTTTTTTAGATCTGGAGAGGTGATTGGCAAATTCCTTCTCCAGCACAGATGAATCCTGCTCTTTGGGCTCTGGGGATTGATGCTGAAGGCTCTGAGCCTGCTCCAGCTGCTGAGAAGCCACGGACTCTATGTCCGTGTCAATGTCCAGGTCAGGATTAGAGCTCAGGGGTGGCGACGGGGGTGTGGAAGGAACTTGCAGAGTGGGAGAAACTGAGGATATGGGTGGAGTTGGGGTGAAGCTGGTGGTTAAGTTTGGCAAAGGTGCTGGAGCTTCAGGGACAGTTAACTTGGGTAGAACAAGCGTCTCCAAGGTCTGGAGAGTTTCTTCCGATGCCATGGGAAGAGAGGATGCGGTTGAAGTGGCAGAAGCAGTGGAAGTGGCAGAGACCGCTGAAGTGGTAGAGACCAGGGGGACAGATGAAGGCTTTTTGGAGGGCATGGTTACAAACTTGATGACAGAGGGTGTTGGATCCTGAGCGGGTTTCTTCTCTGTCAGTTTCTCAGCTGGATTCTCAATCTTAATGGACCTGAAGAGCTTTACACTGGAAGAGTTCAGGGAGTTCAGAGTAAAAGAGGAGTACAAGCCTGAGTGGATATAGTCATTGCGGCTGGAGGATTTAGCACATGACTGAGACTTCTCCTTCCCACAGTTTTCCACATCCTTTGGAGCACTGCTAACTTCCGCAAAACCAGTCATTTCAGGGTCTCCTTCTATACGGCCCACGACAAGTGGATCCATATTTAAAATCTCCGGATAAGAAACAAACTTGTACACAAACTTCTTACCATTCACTTTTTTAATGATATTCTGTGGGTAAGAAGATATATATATATTTAGACCTTCTTCAGATTAATTTTCTTCCTACAAACACTGCCTAAAATAGACTGAGGAATTAGATAGCCTGTAATCTTTCATCAAAAATTGTTTCTTTTTTCTTTTTTAAAAACACACTGCATTCTTGCAATTCAGTTATGCTCCCAAAGTATCATTGCCAGAGCTCGCAGACAAAACACTAGAACAGGTGAGCTTAACCTGACATTAAATATACTAACAATAGTCTTAAAACTGCCAAGCAATTCTGTTTAACATATTTTAAAAGACCAGCTAAGAAAAAAAAAAAAACAACCCATTACCCCCATCAAAGATCACTGACCTGGGTACAGTAAGTGTAATCTAACAGGAGAACCTGCAGAATTAAAGCTTACAGGTTTGCAGAATTGAGAGCTAGTACTTCAAATCAAACCACCTTTATTAAGATGATAATAGAAGAAAAAAGTAGCTGAACTAGTCAGCAGAATGTAGGCTAATCAGCTATTTCAATACCACAAAATAGCATATGTTTAACTTGTTTTGCTCCTAAGTGAAATGCCACACACAATTTGGATGTAAGAAGATTCTTATTTATCGTACAATTATTATTACCGAGACCTCTCAGTACAAAGTCAGATTTGTGCTACCCAATAATAAACTCCAAGCAACATACCACCTGCTACAAACTGACAGGTTCCTCAGAAACTGTGTTTTATTTTTTATCTTGTACACCCACACAGTAACAGTTGTGCGATAAATGGCTTATTGAAATGAAGGTAAGGCTCCCACACTGTGGTTCTAGTTCAGCTTTTTGACACTACCTGTGCACTAATGAAAGGCTCCGCAAGTTATTAGAAGACATTAGCTTAACAAGAGAAGCGTTTTACTCTGCTGGACTAAACTCGCTGACCACATTAGAGGTGCAACTCTGAATACATGGAGAAAAAGAAAAATACTTCGGGTTGCTTCACTGAAAATCCTCATTGTGAGAGCCCCTTCGCAGAGACAGTTGCAGAAAAGATCTCAAGGTGGTGCAATATTCACCATCTCAATCATCATAATCGTTCTGTTGCTTAAACTGGAGTGTTGAGGATTTTAACCCTTGCAGGGGCACGTATTTTTGGAAAGGGGATTAGTATTCAAAGACAGATTCATATTAGCAAAGACTTAAATCAAAGAAGATAACATTTTGCACAAAACTATCCAGAACCTTATAAAATAACCACTGGGAAGGAAATGCAGCACAATGATAAACGAAAGAAAAAAAAACCCTCTAAACATAAACTAGCACACCTTACTTAAGTCTGGGAGACAGAAGTGACACCTATCCCCTTGAAGAGAATGAAAAAGGAAACAAAGCTCATTAGGCAGAAGCTGGTAAGATGGATAAGGATTTGAGGTGGATTTACAGACTTCGTTACCTTCACATAATAGTATCTGAGAGCACGGCTGAGTTTATCATAGTTCATACTGGGCTTGTTCTTGCGGATTCCCCAGAGTCTGGCCACCTCCTCTGCCTGCAGCAGTTTGAACTCCCCGTCGTTGGAGGTCCAACAGATGATATTCTTGTTCTGAGGCTCTTGGAGGAGTTGGAGGAGGAACTGCCACAGGGTGATAGCACTGTCCATAGCAGTAAGCTGAAATTCAGAAAGGCAGATAAGAAGCAACAGATTAGGAACAGCGCATTTTCTTTGTCTCCCTAGAAGGGGGTAATGGAGCAGAGATGTTATTTCCAAAGCCAGCAAGAGTAAAAATTATTAGTCACCAGTCGTGAAAGATGTTCCCTGCAGAACAGAGAGGCTGAGAGCCAACTGCTGCCGTCTCCTCCCACATGTCAGTACTTTTCACATGGGTTATATTTAGCTTCATTTAACTAAATCAGGTCACTTTGGGTAAGTTGCAATGAGTCACTCTCCAAAAAATATTTTTCTAAGTTGTTCCATGTTCACCCACTCTGACTTGTACTGCTTTATGAGAAACAGCTCAGGTGCACCCAGGTAAAAATCAAACCACCCACTCGCTGCCTCCTTTCCTTACCTGCACCCACCTCCAACCTCGGTAGCTTTAAGAAAACAGAGCAGATCAAGTAACTGCTTAAGCTACGTGAAGATGCCAGTGCAGAACAACTCAATTTTCCTTCAGTTCACATTTCTACTGCCTCTTTGTAAACAGCCCTCTCAATCAACCCCCAATCTCCTCTCTTTCAAATCTCCTTTCTTTTCCAGATATCATCCCTGTCTTTTCTAAGAGAATAAACGTGAAAGTAAATAAAATGATTTCAAATGCTGCCTTTGCTCTTCTCTCGATTCCTGCCATGTCTTACCTACATCAGTCATTTAGGCTGAGACTTTCTAGGACTAGTATCTGTCAGCTGATTCACGCACTTCCAGCGTGGTTTTCTTGCACTGAAGCTGTCGATGTATAAATTCATCAAGGACAGACAAGGCAGTAGAGATGACGTTTTTCCTTGACCATATCTGACTACACGAAACAGTACTTCCACAGATATTTTTAAGCAGAACACTAATAATCCTGTCTGCACAAGGGAAGTATAAGATACACTGTGAATTAAACCAGATAAAATTATATTAATTCAGTATCCCATACGGATTCTCTTATTCCAGAACAGAACGGCTTCTATTAATGCAGATTAAACTTCTTCCAATGAAATAAAAACAAACCCAGCTACTCTGGAATAAGAACCATCGCGATGAATTACACTAAAAATGTTTCGATACACATAAGTGCTAAATTCCACCCCACCCCACCCCCCCGTCAAACCTCAATAAAGGCAAATCTAAAGAGTACAGGGGTTTCCAACTGAGTGAATCTGCAGCCTGAGTGACCAACTGCTATTCACAAGCAGAAGCTCCACAAGAGAGGCATCAAGTCCAACTTCAGCAAGCAGGACCCACGCCCATATTGTTTGAAGTCCATGTATACGCAGGGATAAGTTTAAGATTCAGTTGGGACTGCCA
Source organism: Gymnogyps californianus (assembly GCF_018139145.2). Classification (NCBI taxonomy): domain Eukaryota; kingdom Metazoa; phylum Chordata; class Aves; order Accipitriformes; family Cathartidae; genus Gymnogyps; species Gymnogyps californianus. The sequence goes on along the minus strand of NC_059497.1, from coordinate 2,843,181 downwards.
GTTCATCTTTGTTACCAAAGCCTTTTATTCCAATCTCATTACTGCCCAGCACTTATCCAGCCCTATATAAGGAAGAGAATGGTCTACATGTCAGAGCTTCAGAATTTAGTCAGCCCTGTAAAAGGATTACTGCTGACAGTTTACACAGGACTCCACATTCTTATTTAAATAAGGTGCCCTAGGGCAGGTACTTTTTTGGGCACAGCCCATTGCATTTAACCTATTTTTAAGAATACCTGCCTAATGGCACGCTTACGTGACTACACAGGGATGTTACATTGATCAAGTCAGTTAAATTGCTGCAATTACAAGGAACAATCTCAAAATGAAGGACACCCACACCACCTTATTATGCTGGCCTAAGGTGCTTTCCTTGTTAATTACTGTATGCATACAACTCCATGCTTGCCCAAATTAATTGCTCAGTACTCTAAGAAAATATCAGCTGCTGAACGCCCTGCTTTGAGATTCTTCCCACACTGCACCGTGGCATGCCAGCTGAACCGTACGGGAACTCAGGGCCAGGCAACCACATTAAAACTCTTCCAGGACTTCTCCTCCGACTTGTATTCGCATTTGCCAATAACATTTCATATCTGCCTACTGGCAACACAGAGGACGTGCACGCTGCGGAGCACCACAAGCGGAGCCTCATTATCCTGTCAGGATGATGCACATGCATGGGGTGTTGTGTAGACATAAGGACTTGATTCTACCATTCTGCAGAGCTGTCAATACTAGTGATACGTGTTAACAGAGAAAGAGCAGGAAAATGAAGTTGAGTGATTATTCCCACGCTACATTTATCTACAGCACTTTAAAAACCCATAAGCAGCACTGCACCAAATAGCGCTGACTGATGCAATGGGAGGCAATCACGTAGAAATTAGATTAGCAGCAGAATTTCAGAGTGGCAAAGGCTTTTTTTTTCTCCTCCTAAAAATCCATGCAGATTTCATCCCAGAATTTCTATTTCTATCCCAGAAAAAATGCTATTATTTCATTGGGCTGCTTCCCTTTAGTAAGAAGTACCTTGCCATTATCTCAAAGCTCACCAACCTCTACCACAGTCAAGCATTACTGCCTAGGTCACAGCTGGTTTTGAACTGAGTTGGAGACGCACAATGCTGACAGACCGGCACTCTGACAGAACAAAGTTCAGCAATACAGAGGACACATGGAGTGACCAAAATGATGGAAGATACAAGATTTAAAAAAAAATAAATAAAAAAAAAAATCACCTTTCCCAGTGATGAGCTATGTTGTTCTGAGGAGCATTTACCAAAAAAAAAAAAAAAAAAAAAAAAAAAAAAAAAAAAAAAGAGTTCATGCTGCCTAAATCCCAAATACTGCAGCTTTCCAGCTGGAAGGATCTTTCTCCCAGGGGCAGAGTTACAGACTGTACTGAAGTGTTAGATTGATCAAGTTACTACTGATGTTCCTGGCATTTACAGCCTTTAGGGTGTCATGATTCCATCCATCACTTGCAGGATATGTTGTATATCCTCAGCACCCTCTACTTCAAAAAGTCTTATGTTAGACACATCAACAACAGGGTGTAAAAGTTTTACTTATTCCTTGGCTGTCCTAGAACAGGAGCAGAGAGCACTTTGGAGTTGTTAATGGATAGGTTATATTGCATACGAGAGAACGACTGTCCCTCTTTATTATTTATTGCGTGCATCTACAGGAAAACACTGGAGAGATACCTCAATGGAACTGGGAGTAGAGAGTTTTTTCTGAAGATTATATACAGACAAAGGGAAGGCCAGAAAATAACCCTCCAAATTGGTCAAAGCAATGGGATCACAGGTGGATCTTGCCCCTTCAGAGTCCAGGAGTAAGCTGTAACTGGGAAAGTATAATATGTATATGGGAGACAATGTTGTATTATGAATCAAGACATCTCATTTAACTTTTTTATTAAAGTTGCTTTGATACGGCGTAAGAATACATCAAAGAACTGCTGCTCCTTCAGGAAAAAGCAGAATTAAAAAAAAAAAAAAAAAATCACACAAGATGTAAAATTAAAACCAGTATAGGCGAGATGAGCACTTCTCTTTGTTTCAGAAGAACTAACATGTTAAAAAGGTTCTTCCTTCTTCAGCACCCGGGGCAGAAGGCAGCTGATGCCTTTCATGAGCCTTTACCTTGCAACCACAGGGACTGAGCAGGGGTTCAAGCTCCTTGTGCTATCCGCATTTTGCGGAACATCTTCAGCTGCCCTGGCACGGGGGGCCCAGCTGGTAGAGAGGCTCCCATCCACACCATAGCCATTTTCAGGGCCACTTACTCAAAAGCGTCCCCCTCCTGCATTGACACTGGAAGGAATTCAGAAGATCCTCTTGTCCTTTTTATTCAGACATACAGCAAACCCCACGCTCTTCAGAGACGTTACAGGCCCATTAGTTAGAGAAACTAAAGAAATGAGGATGAGGACAGGAACCCACTGTCCCACTCTACGCTAACAATGGTGAGATGTTACGTCTCTCATGATTTGTAAGCCGCATTTCAACTTCTTTCAAACCTACGTCTCCTTTCATGAAAGGGCATCAATCTCCTAGCACAGCTCCCCATCAGCATAAAAAGCCTAGTAGTTTGATTGCTTTTTCTTCAAGACGAATACACCAATAATTACAAGCACACCACTGCAAACAGTCTTTTTGCTGAAGGTTATTTTCCTTATAAGAGTCCATGGAGAAAGAAAAAGGTCTCATTTGAAAAGACAATGAGGGAATTAGGCAGAGGCAACACTGCTGCTTATGACGACGGCCTTTCTACTTCTGCACCATTTGAGTATGAGGAAAAAATAGTTGCTAGAGGCAGAGGGCAGTTATACTTTGTAATGAGCATGCTAAAATAGAGCACTATTATTGTCTTGAGATCTTCTCTGACGCCTACGGATGACCCTTGAAGTATACCGAGTAGCTGACAGAATTTGGCTGCAGTACTCTAAATACAAGTGCTGCAAACTTGAGCTTTCTCATGTTGCTGCAGCTTTGTCTGAGGTTGCTGTAGCTTTGTTTGAGGCCTTGAGTTTACAAAAAAGACAGGACACGAGATATGTATCTTTTCCGGTGACTTCTCCTCATGCATCTGTGCCACAACGTGCTCCACGCAATCCATTTGATTACAGAGCCTCAAGGCTTTGCACCTTCTGTGGAAGGAGAGTACGCAATCACTGGGTGGCACAGCAAACAGGAGGAACAGTTTATGAAGTGGCATATGGTAATCTCTCCCGGGGCCGGCAGCTATACTTACTATTGCAAAACAAACTCAAGTGTTCATCTCTTTGTGCTCAAAAAGGAGAGGGACACCTCGCTATGCCCCAGCAAGGCAGCAGCCAGCCAGGCCCTGAGAAGGTAGCAGAGGCAGGACCGGGGAGGGGGGTCTGCCCTAACCCCCATCTTCAAGGTCTTCTGGCAGATTTCCTGTGCTTTGACTCAACATCCAGAACAGCTGAAGTAATCTTTCACCTCAATTTGTTCCAACAGCCTCTTAGAAGCATCTGCAGCCTGACGACTTCTGCAGATGGACTGAATAAAGCAGTCAGGTCTACAGCCTTGTCAGAACCCACACAGAAACAAAGGATGGTGCAAAGGAAAGAAAGGATGTCACACAGCCGTTACACAGAGGACAAAATCATCACTACCACATATTTAAATGGCATGGTTACAGCTGTCCAGGTATTTACACAGAAGTGACATCTCAAAAGATGACTTTGGAAGCAGCACAGAGCAGAGGTAAACACACAGGGTGACACAGAAACCTCTTCTCAGATCACAAACACTTTGTGGAAAAAAAAGAAAGAAACAAAAAAGGCAGCAACAGTAACTCAGAGATGGTCTTGGGCACCTCACACTTAATGGTGCAAGTCAGACATTCAGCAGGCCAGCAGGTGAGCAAGTTAAGCCTTTACACAATTCCAGGAAAGCCAGACGTGCTGTGCGTGCAACACGCCAGCGCTCCGCACACGCGCAGCGAAGCTGAACTGTTCAGACTTTACTGTGCAAAACTATTCCCACGGTTTCTTAATAGTTTAAGATGGCCATGGTGTGCGAACAGAAGGAATTTGTAGACAATAACTCCTGCTACATTGTGCAATATTCCTGTGGACACAAGGCCTTGACAGTTGTTCCAGGAAAATAAACAACAGAATAACTTTGGTTGAAGGAGATTTTTGGAGGTCACAGGCCCAACTCCTTGTTCAAAACAGGGTTAACTTCAAAGTTAGATCAGGTTTTTCAGTGTCTTTGTCCAGGCAACTAACTAAATGGCTGTCCTATTCCTTTTATTTTAGTAAAGGGACAAAGAGGTGTAACGTTGCTGACGAAGTATCTAATTAAGTGGTTATCAACACACAACCAAGCAACAATTTCATTTGCACAGCACTTGAAAATGTTTTACGAAAGGTTTATTAGTAATGGAATATTTTAAGATCCTGGGACTGCGATTCACCTGAACTAGTACTTTTAGGATTTTATCAATTTTCGTTCATTTTAGAAAGAGCCTGCTGCCCAACGTGTATGAAACCTACTGTCCAAAAACCAGCCTCTTCAGGGTGCTCGTATCTAGCTGTTGACATGCTCTGATGTGGTGGGAAGCGCATAAGGGTATTTAGTCCTTTTCCAGAACACACAGAGCATTGTAAAAGTACTTTAACTACTGTCACTCTCACTTGTTTTGTTAGCTTACTTCCCAGAGACAGGTGAATTACCAGTTAAAAGCCTGTTAGAGGTGTAAAATAAAGTTACTGTTTACAAGGAATTAAACTAGAGATGCAGACTTCTACATCTGCAACACCACCATTAAAAATCCCAAACCCTGGCAGCTTTCCAAGTAGTAATTAAATTACACCTTCTCTAATAAATACTAAAATCAGGCAAGAATAAGAAAAACACACCCTACACTCCAATAAATTCTTGTCTTCCCCTTGACTCTGGCATTCACTGCACTGTTGTTTCCGAACCAGTCAGGAAAATCAGCTTGTTCTGAAGGAGAAGCTGTGGTTATCAAGGCAGGAAGCTCCTTGGAAGGAAATGCTGGAGGATGTCCTCACGATAAGAGCTGCTCCAGAGTTTTCATTGCCTAATCCCACTCCAAGTTTGACAGTTTTATTTACTTAAAACAAACGCTGCGATAAATTTTGGGTTCTTGGCTTAAAAATTAAGTTACTTGACATGAAATTAAGGTGTTAGTAAATATTTTGGGTTTTAGGAGCAAATTGTCTCAGCTTTTTAACTCCTATCTGAGAAATAAGTATTTCCTTTTCTTAGTAGGTATCTTCTAGTCTTCTCCACCTTTCTGTATTAGCAAGCAAGCCATAGAAAACAAGCCATGAAGGAGAACAGCGGCATCAGGATTCTCATTGTACGTATGGCTGAAGACTCAAGTTGGCAAAAGCAGATGAGCCAAACAGCTTTTTGGGTTTCTTGAACCTTGATACAGAGACAACGGTGCCCACTTTCTTATCTAATATGGTTTTGACTAGCATACCCTGACACTTAAAAATGTTTAACCTGTTTGAACACGGCCAATAAGGGGACTTCAAACCCCAGTCCATGTACTTCCTCCAGCTGCTACAATCATTCTGATCCTCCATCCCTGGCTAAGGAGGACTGACATCCCAGCGTAGCTAGTTGTATGGACAGCAGACCTCATTTCCCTGCTTTTCTGTACCTTGATGAAGAATCTTCCTTTTCTACCTCTCCTTTTATAGGATACAAGACCGAAGAGAACACGGGAAGGTTTAGGACAAATAGAGAGAACGGTAAACTTCAAAAATGAAATGCCTTTCATCAGTTACTTGGTTGGTTTCTGACACTGATGTGATTTGTTTCTGAGTAAGCCACAAAAATACTTATTTCCGTGGAAGCTCCTCTCTAAGTAGATTACACTCGCTTCCTCCTTATCTGCCACCACAATGGGCTGAGGGGAATGTTTACCAACAGCAGATTAAATTAGCTTCAATGGGCACAATACATCTGCTGAAAGTAAAAGCATCCTCGTTTAAAAGTAAGGGGTCAGGTCTCCACATCACGCTATGGAGTAAACCCTGAACAAAAGGTTAAATGTTTTATGTTGATCCTAACTTTATTATGAAAAGGAAGTCTCATTTAAGATGGAAAAGGTTTCCTTTAATAGTGTTTATAATACACTCGGCCTGGTTGCTATGACGATGGAACAACTATTCTCTACAAACAGGCGCTAAGACCCTAAAAATAAACAGGCCGACAAAAATCACGAACATGCAGCTTTGTCAGGCAGGCTGTGCCTGGTGCAGGGATCGTGTTTGTTCTGAATATGATGAAGATAAAGAAATGCTAATGGCTAGATCCTGCACCCACTGAACAGAGCACTCGCCTACAAAGCGATTCCTGTATTTCTCAGGAACTGCTACTTAAAAACGACACCGCCAAAGCCAGAACTCTGGATTCCACCCCCCCACAGGCAGCAGCACAATGGGGATTATTAGAAGTTTGTCTGTGAAAATAAGGCAAGTATTGTGGAAATAACACACAGGTACACGTATGTATGTGTGTGTGTGTATATGCATACAAAATAATAAAAGTGTAACAGCATGTATTTGCATACTTTCTCCATGGACTCACTTATTGATGTGGGTAGGCATCCACCCATTTCACAAAGAGATGAGTACATAAGTATTTAAAAAAAAAAAAAAAAAATAGTAGCAGAGTCAGGAAGGGAAAAAAAAAAAAACACCAAAAAACCAAACCACCACTTGATGCCAGTCTCTCGCTCTAATCTCACATCAGCAGAGAGAGGCCAGGCAGTCAGTCCCAACCGGTAACAGCACGAAGGAAACACCTCCAGCCCGCGCTCAGGCACTGCTCCCGAGGACCGCTCGCCTGGCCGAACCCCAAATCACGCCACGAAGGCGCACACGGGGCGAGGGGCCCCCCGGGAAGGCTTCTCCCTCCTCCGTCCCGACCCGAGGAGCGTCTCCAGCGCGGAGCGGGGAACCCGGCACCGGAGCGGGGCGGCAGCGGGGAACGGCCCCGGGGCGCCCCGCAGATCAAAGTCCCGGGGCGGGCTGCCGCCCTTCAAAGCCGTCGCCTTCGTTTCCCGGCTTCCTGACACAGGCGAAGCCCCGCACGCAGACCGACCCCCACGCACACAAACACCCACGCACACCAGCACCGGGGGGGGGGGGGGGGGGGGTCCCGCGGCCCCGACGCCCCATCCCGGCCCCTCCGTCAAAAGAAGCCCCCGAGGCGGCGACTTCCCGGAGATGCCCCCAGCCCCCTCCTCTCCGATCCCCTCACAGACCGCCGGCCCCAGCAGCCCCGACTGCCTCCCCCCGCCCGGGGCCTCCTCAGAGTCCCCTCCGGTGCCTCCCCCGCGCAGGACGAAGCCCGTTCACTCCCGGCCCGGAAGCCACGCCGCTGAGCCCGGCCGCCGCGGGCGGGCCGGGCCGTCCCCACTCACCGAGGAGGAGCCCCGCCGGTCCCCGGGCGTCGCGGTCCCCTCGCGGCGGGCAGGTGCTGGGAGCGGCTCCCCCGCCGCCCTTCATGGCCGGGCGCCCCCCCGGCGGGCCGGGCGCCGGGCCCCCATCCCGGGCGGGAGGAGCCAGGCGAGCAGCGAAGGGCAGCGGTGCGGAGGCGCGTTACATGGCGGGACGCGGAACGCCAGTGCCTCCGCCGCGGAGCCTCCGCGGCCGCCGTACCCCACACTTCCGCCCACGGCCCCGCAGGGGCGCGGGGCGCTCGCGGGCGGCGGCCAATCCCCGCGCGGACCGGGGGCGCCGCCGACCAATGAGACGGCGCTGCCCGCCCACCGCTCGCAAGGCCCGCTGGGGAGTGTAGTCCGCGGGGCCTAGCGCCCGCCCGGGCCGCTCGCAGCCATGTGCCCGCGGCCCGGCCCGGCCCCCGCGGCCCCGGCCTGCCCGGAGCCCGAGGCCTGGGCTGCTCACCGGGAGACGTGTGTGTCGCGTGTCACGAAGAACACGGAACCCCTAGCCTGCGGTCCACGGGGGACCGTGGGGAGAGCGGGGCTGCGCACCGGCGGGGTCCCCCAGCCGCAGCGGGGCACGGGCCACGTCACGAGAGGGGAAGGGGTTCAGGCTGGAGCGAGCTGCGGAACATTAAAGTGTTTTAAAAATACAAAGCAAATTTTAAAATAAATAAATAAAAAGAGAAATCCTGCAAAACGGGGGAGGTTATCAGGCAAAGCAAGGTGAAGGCGAGGGAGGAGAGTGCCGGGGCTCGCTAGAACGGGGGACAACCCAGCGCTCACTTCAGACGCCAGCGCTGACGTGCTCTTGTAAGCAGAGCTCCCTGCTTTGTCCTATACCGAGAAACTTGCACCTAAAAATACTTCTTCCTAGGCGAAAGGCACTACCACGCGCTTGTGCTCTCCCTGGGGAACATGGCGGCACCAGGCCTCTTGGTTCAAGAAACCCACCTGGATGTCCTCCCCGCAGAAGGCCACGGGGTTCAGCCAAGGCTCTGTGGATGTTCTCTGTCCCTGGATCTTTTCCATGGCTCACCCGATCCCAGCACGCTGGTGGCAAAGGCACGATGCCTTCGTGCTCCCCGGACTGAGCAGAAGGGAGAGGCGACCCCGGGCTCGCTGCAGGAGGGCAGACGGGAGGCTGCACACGCAGCAGGAGCCTTAATCACACCGAAAGCTCATTAAAGCAGCCCATGCCCGCACTCAGGTCCCCAGGAAACTGCTCATCCCCAGCCAGGTACTGTTTATTGCTAAGGTGCGCTGCCTTGGCCTACAGATGAGCAGTCTCAGTCCCGAGGGATCTACCAAAAAAAGCATTCTTCGTACCAGTTTGAGAGCAGAGTTATTTTCCATTGGATCAGGCATCGGGAGCAGAAGGTGAAGTGCCGAGAAGGCAGCGCTCTCCCACGTCCCTCCGACGAGCAAACAGCCCTCGCTGCCTCGCCATCAGATTCCCACCCATTGGCAGAGAAGGAAAAAAAAAAAAAAAAATCTAAGCAGCACTTCACTGTCAAACACTGCACATGCCAAAACACGCAGCTCTCAGTTTCCTAGACACATGCCGGTAAAAGGTTAGCTGCGTTAGTACAGAGTCGTCTCTGCACATTTCACCCGACTGCCTTCTCACAAACTTGAGTCCTGCTCGATCCGTGGGTACGAGCTAAAGCACCGCGCAGCCGGGTACATTTTTGTTTGGGAAGTACCATCATCCCCAAGCACAGAGGTTGTAGCTTGGAGCCTGGTGAAGCCTGAGCAGCTCCAGCTCCGGTTAATGCTGTTTCTATGAAGGCAAATTCCATACCATTACCAGGTCACCTCCTTCAGATGGTCCCATTTCATGGAGCCAAATGACAACCAAATGAAGTGAAAGGAGGCTTGTAAACTCGGGAGCAAGACAGGGAACACAACCTTGCATTTCACAATACCTTTAAATAACCCTTTATCAGCACTTACTGCACAGTCACAGGATCAGAAGGGAGATGAAAGCAGAGAAAGTAAGGAAGTTTAGGGAATCGAGATGTCTTTTGACTACAGGGAAGAAGTACAGGGGTTTCCCCCCAAGCATGCTTTCTGTCACTGGGAGAGAGGAAGTTTTCAACCAAGCTGACCATTATTTATTTATTTACAGAAGTTAACTACCACATTTTAAAATAAAATTAAGAGAATGGTTTCCATTTTCCCCACCTCCACTTTCAAAAAAAAAAAAAAAAGTGTGAGAGACCACAGGCAGGGAGGGGAAGAAAAGAAAAAGGACAAGAAAAAGGTAAGGAAAAAGGACAAGAAAAAGGTAAGGAAAAAGGACAAGAAAAAGGTAAGGAAAAAGGACAAGAAAAAGGTAAGGAAAAAGGACAAGAAAAAGGTAAGGAAAAAGGACAAGAAAAAGGTAAGGAAAAAGGACAAGAAAATCCTCCACAAAACTCCAGAGTCAGTTTCATCAGCTTTCAAAATAATTAAAGCCCCTTTGAAATGAAAGCATGTGCTGTTTTCTTTTTCCTGTGGAAAGCATCAGTCATTATTTCCACAGAACATTTCACATTATCAGTATTGCTTTTCCCTTGGGAATGCCCAAGCCAGGAAGCACTGACCCAGGAACAAAGGTCTGGAGCTCAGGAGCCCCTTTTCCCATGGCACTGAGCAGTAGCCTCCTCACCTCTACCTGGTCTTCTGCACTGCAGATGACTCAAACACAACTAACGCTCCTCGGGTGAGCCAAACTTGCTAACAAACACCACAAGCCTTTGGTCAAGCGTTTCCCTGCGCCCGTCCCTCTTTTCTTCTGCTGCGCTCCATCCTAACCTCTCGCTCTGTTTAGAGCTTGGACTCCCTTCTCCCACACCGAAGCAAAAAAAAAAAAAAAAGACAAAGGGGAAAATAAAGAAAAGCCCTGTGCTCTCTCTCAGACTCTTCCTGTAGAGTCACACGTGGGAGGTTTGCCAACATCTCCATGTGTGTACCTCAAACAGAGCTAAATCCATTTGTTTGGGAGAGGACCGGCACCTGGGTTTGCACAACTCGCTCAGGGAGCGCTCCCGAAACCAGCTGGTTTCTGCGGGAGCTCCTGTAACCTCTGCGGAGATGAACAACCTACGGGACTGGCGCACACCATGCCGCTTCTTTGAGTATCTTTTCCTCATCTGGCACCGAGCATCGCTTCCTTGCAAAGTGGGAGAATGATACAGCTCTGAAAAGGAACATTTCACAAGATACGTGATGACACAAACCCGGTGTTCAGCACGCGTGCCAGACTCAAGTGGGGTCTGAACATGCTTTGCAAGGCAAACAACAGAGCCCCATCTCTGAGCGCACCACCACGACTCCAGATTCTTCCTGGGCTTTGTTTCCGCTTGCCATCAGCAAAACCTACCAGCACACCCCAAAATTTCGTATTTCCTTAGCACTCAGTCAGGAAACAATGCACGAGCTGAACCCAGAAAGACAGCGCAGGCTGCCGGGGAAGAGGGACAGCACACACAAATCAACTCCACTCCACCCGAGCATCCAAAGGACCTAAAGGGCTTCAGCTACAGCTGTGTCAGCTGGGGTAACTCCACTGACAACCAAAGCATCTTTTTTAGAGGAATAATAAATTTCCTACTTTGTGCAACTCTCACTTTGTTCTGCTTCCCCTGCCGTGGGTTTGCAATCCAACGTGGGCTTGCTCCTATCTTAGACAACATCACAAGGGAAAAAATATAGGACAAAGGGATGGAATCAAATAAAGCAGGCAACAAGGCAGGGTTTGGAAAAAGCGCATACGCAAAGACCTTTTAAAAAAGCAACTTGCGTGCAAAGGCATTTTGAAGAGAAAGAGGCAGCAGAAAAAGGAAGTCAAACAAACACATTTCAGTCGGGATTTCTGGTGAAGGTTAATCAGACGGCGGCACCTAGAAACAGATTTTGCAAGTTCCGAGGCAAGGACAAAGTCATGAAGCGATACGTAACTGCCAGTTCTGGGAAAACACAGGACGACCCAGTCAGAAAAGCGCAGAGATTTCCAGAAGTACTGACTTAGCAAAAAAGAGAAATCTTACTGCAAGGTTCTGACTTTGCCATCACATGGTCGTTGGCTTGAGAGAATGACAGGAGGGCGCGGGGAAGCACAGGCACCAGGAAAGCCAGAAAATTATGCAACAGCTAATGAGACCCTAACGAGGTCTTGCTCCAGAATATGGAGGTGCTATTTTAATTCAGCTCCCAGCTCTGAGACCGAGCTTTGCAAGAGTACTGGGAATCTAAAAGTCATGAAATAAGCAGAACAGCTACGAGAGGTTTTGTGCCTCATTAGTGAGAGGATACGCTCACAAGGGAAAAGCCTTTAGATCAAGGAAGGGTTGTTTGTTCGTTTTTAAAGTTTCACAACGAAAATCGACTCATTGCTCTCTCAAGAGAGATGCTCTCAGGAAGCTTAATGCTCAACGCCTTCTCGGATCGCTAAGGCTTCAGTTACCAATATTAGTGCCTTATACCACAGCTCCTAAGACATCCTTGGAGGTGAAAGGCGGGGGGAAGGCAAGCCCGTGCCCTGTGAGAATGCCAGGTTGCTGGACACAAGCGGCAGGAGCGGGACAAGTCACGCAGCAGCACGGATGCGCAGCGGGACGGTCCGGCTCCGGGGCTGCCAACCGCCCCCTTATCCTACAGAAGCTCTACCAAAAAGTGGGCACGAGTGCTAGTTTGCCTACGAGGCCTAGATGGTGCTAGTCATCAACCTGACAAGTTTACAGCAGGAAATCTGCTGTCACTTGGTTCAGAGCAGCGTCCCACCCTGCTCACAACCCACGGCAAAGCCCCGGCTTTGCCACCCAGGTAAACGCAACGCTCTTCGTAGAGATGCCACCCCCAGCGTCCCAGAATGTGGTGGCACTTGCTCATGCGGGAAGTCATCACTTCACAGAGGTCCCAAAGACACTGCAGGATGCCCACGGAATATGACAAGGCACAGAAGGGCCCACAAATACCAGCTGCCTTTGCTGAAGCTAAAAGGACCACCTTGAAGAAGATGGAGGAGTAACTCCGTTCCCATCCTCGTGTTCCCTTTCGTGCCCAAGCTGCCAACGATCTTGTATTTCTCAGACCCGATAAAGCCCTTTCGCACTCTGGCTTTTCAGTTCTCCGCGTTTCCTTTGCAGACAGCAGCTCTGCCTCTGCTTTGGTGTTTGCTGATGCTCTCAGAAAGCCACAGATCTGCGCTGGTTTCAAACCCTTGTTATTTCTGAGTCTACGAGGGCAAGAGCCCCTGCCTCGAGGGCCGGGCAATCTGCACGCTCGGGGCAGATAAGAGGGAGAGAGGAAGTTCAGCATCCTACAGCAGGCACAGGGCGGCTAATCCAGTCCACGAGCCTCCATCTCCACTCCCCCAGGAGATATTTGACTGGGGCAAGTGCGAGGCTTGTCAGCGGGCAGCCACACAGGGGAGTTCACTGCTGTAATAAATGCTCCAGAGTTAAATACTTTGCTGAACGGGACGTGCAATGCCCAGACCATACAACAACTGTTAGTATTCAAAGGTACACTCAATATTTCGTTTCAGGAAAAAGCAGAATTACCCAGTTACACGAGACCTTCACTACACAGTGAGGAACTAGATACAGCGGGAGAAAGGCTGGGGTTTTTCAGGAGGGCTAGTCTCCACTGACTCAGATAGGCTTGGAGGTGGTTTCAGGTGCTTGTGAAAGTTAAGCCCTAAAGCTGTGCACCAAAGGATCTCTGGTTATTACACAACATTGCCAAACTAGTTTCTACCGTATTATCTACACAGCCCTTCTCCTACTAAAAGCATAATTCCCCTTGTGAAGTTCCCACATCCTGAATAAAATTCCTGAATATAACCCTTAAAAAGCTCACTGGTTCTCCTCCTGGCCTGACCCAACAGCACCGTCACAGCTGGTAACAACAGGGCAAAGTCAGGACCCATCGTGACCATTTAAATGACATCTAGAATTTCATCTCAGAGCCTGTTGTTTGTGCAAACAACCCAAGGTCTGAAATAGAAGAGGTGAGAAGCAGACTGCAGTGCGCTCAGCTCTCTTAGCAAGGAGCTGTGAAACTGCAGTTGGGGAGAAACTGGTGTAATTCACAGAGAAAAGCCAACGTTTCCAAAAGCGAACACAGATCTGTGGATGTCGAATCAGATCCCCCCCCCCTCCCACCACGCACTTTCTAAGCCAAAAAAGGCTTTATCTGGGTGGATTTTCCAGGGAAGCAGGGAAGGATAAGCCCTTTCTGTACCACTGCCCAGTTCCTGGATCAAACAACAAGAAATGGCACGGCTGACCAGATACCGTCACCCCCGCCCTCTCCCACAGGGCTCCAGCCAGGGCATTTATCCCATCAGCTGGGAACCCTCCCCCAGCAAGGCAGCTCGGACAAAACATCAGAAAGCAAAGCGTTTTACCTGCACAGGCAGTGGAGAGCAGCTCCTAGAAAAGGTGCATCCCTGCAAAAAACCTGCCCAAAGTCCATGCTACAAACAAGCATCCACCCTGGGGTTGGGATCACTGAGCCCTGCACGGCCAGCGATGAAGAAAAGCCACTCGCTTATTAGCCTTATTCCTCCACAGAGATGTTCTTCCCTGCTCCAGCCGCCTTGCAAGTGGACTCATGCCTACCTAGAAAGCTGATTATGAAGCAGCAAGTCATCCAGCACGGCCAAGCCAAGCCAAGCCAGCCAGCTGTTTTAATTTAGCTCTTTTGTTCATTAAGCTTCGCTGTGCCCTTAACCCCTCTGCTCCCAGGGCAGTAGCTCCGGGGAGCTCCCCCAGAGCCTGCTCACCGGCTGACAGCGGGGAGAGGCGAGCAGAGCATCAGGTGTGAGCTATTGCATCAGCTGCAGCACAAGGCCACGATACACCCCGCTTCTTTGCAAGGAAACGTTGCGTTTTGTGCTTAGCCAGGGCTCCAGAAGAGCTTGAACCACGTCCCGGCACACACGCAAGAAGGGGCTCCTGTCCCTTTTGCTTCCAGCTTCAGGCCCAAGAAGTGCTGCTGAGCCACCCGAGGGTTGACACCTTGCTGACAGGGCTGCAAACCTTCTCCACCTGTTTCCCATTGCCAGCTCCCAGGTTTTGTTACTCAGGAGCAGGATCTGGCCCAGCTGGTGGCTAGCTGGTGGCTAGTCGGCCAGGCAGCAGAGGAGAACTCACCTGACCCTCTTTGCTCCCGCAAATGTTTGCCTGTTTTCCAGCCCGTGCGGTCCCCTGCCCGCAAAGGCCCTTTCTCCTTCTTCTGAGAAAACGCAAGGCTCCGGTTTGCTCCCTGCCCCAAGCCAGCTTCTGCTGCTTAACCACCAGCACAAACAGAAACTACGCCAAGAATTGCATTTGACCCAAATAAAACTGGCCTCTGGAAGGGAGAATCGTTAATAAAAATCCAGTTCTGATTTTATTGGGGCAAAAAAAAGAAAAACCTAATGCTACGATCCATCTTAGAGATACATTTCCAAAGGGGCCTTGAACTAAACTGTGGATTTGCACTGGCCCTTATCTCATCTCGACGGATGAGCAGCCAGCACGAGCTCCACGTGGGCTGCAGCTTGGGGATGTCAGTGCTGTCACTTACGCCGCTGAAGATGGAGGGCTCTGCACTGCGTACTGCTATATCCAGAGCCACAGCTGCAAATTTAGAAGCATTGCCTGAATTTCTCTTTGTGCTCTCCCACGTCCTGCCCTGCTACAACTCCTGTCTGCTTGCGTTTCACTTCTTAAAAAGCACTGCTTAGCAACCTGACAGCCTTTTCACTTCGAGCACAAGGCAACCAGTTCCTCCCATTCCCACTCCTCCAACAGGGAAACCATGGCAGGCACGTGGCCCCGTTCGCTTAACAGCACCATCTGAAACGGAGCCAGGGTTACAACAACCCAGCAGCCCCGGTGACACAAGGGCAGTTCGTGTCACCTCTTGGCAACTCCAGTGTATTTTTGTTTGTGGGAAGATAGAAGGGCCCTCGTCCCTTCCTGATGCCACAGATCTCATCTGTACTTCCACAACGAACGTTTCTGCTGTGGAGTAATATCCTCACTGGAGCAAAGGATAGGTAATTACAGAGCCTTCAGTAAACCTTTTAAGCCATGCATCCGAAGTCCCCAGAGGGAAGCAGGTGAGACTATAATACGCATTGCACAAGAGATACGTATCTAGGGTATTTTCTTTTATAAAAATCTCTCCCCTCCCTTTGCGGTTCGTTTAAAAGGAATGGCAAAACAAACCAGGTAAGCTGCAAGTCACCGCTGCCAGCGCTCCCAGCCCTGTCTTCCACGGCAGATCCACCCTAGGACCGGCGTGGGCTCTGCGGGAGCTGCTCAGCAGATAAGCTGCTGGAGAAGAGAGAAGGGCCTCGGACTAACGATGAGGCACAGCTCTTCTTGCTCCACAGTCTGGAAACATGCAATCTCCCCAGTCGCCTTCGGCTGAGAGCGGAGGGAGGCAGGATGGGGCAGGTCCAAAAGAACAGGGAGTGCTGTGAAAGAGTCTGGAGTGAGGAAGAAGAGCAAAGGGGGACAGATAAAAACACGAGACGGGCATGAGTCATGTTGGCGTATGGCCTCCGAAGAGAGCCCTCAAGCAAAGAGGGTATGAAGTAAATTCCTAGTCAGGCAAAAATCCACTAAAACAAAAGGCAACCCAAAATAGGCTCCTGCATACCTGTCTCCTCTGGCTCATCGTTAAAGGTTCAGCATCACACGAACTCGGGCTGTGTTTCTTGCTGGCATCTAGTCACGCTTGGCCAGGGCAGAGCTGGGAGCGCTCACGGTGCGTTGGGAGAGCGCTCGCTCCCCGAGGCAGGCCCAGATCTCCAGCTAATCGTTGCAAAAGCTGCCTTCCTTCCCCGGAGGGGAGAGCTCTCTCCAAAGAGTCAACATGAGGGCTGCAGGTCTTACACACTTCCACTTGCACACACAGGAAAGAAACCCCGCTGCAGGCAGCTACTTTCCGTTCAGCCTATCCACACCTACCCACTTATGAGCTAAGGATGAAGGAGTTTAAGCTGAGATCCAGAAACCAGCCCTCCCAGACCTTTGGGGAAAGCTTGGATCTGAAGTCAAGCAGCGTGGCTCCAGCTATTTCTGTCGTAAACCCCGCTCTCCCGCCTGGGGATTAGGAAAGCAAGCAATGCAGGTGTTCTCCGAGAAACACGCAACCCAGGCGCGCCAGCTCTTTGGAAACCTCACAGCAGAGCCATTAGCTGCGGATCACGCCGCAGCCTTGCAGCTGGGTGAGCCACAAGCCGGTTCCCCGCTACGCTGCGGCTGGAAGCTGGCCAGCGAGCCTTCCTTCAGCTGCTGGCCTGCTTGTTTTTACAATGAAGAATCCAAACCCCAAGCCAGCTTTAATAACGTTTCTCCTCTGCGAAAACATTGTTTCTGCACGCTGAAGTTTCCACTTTAGAGAAACTTTTGCCGTTTATAGGGGCCAAAGGCATGGGGGAAGCGGACCCTTTTCTTTGGTGCTTGTATCGCGACCCGCAGCACCAGGTCCTGGGCTGGACCGTGGCCCTGCAGCACTGGAACAACAAACAGCAGGAGAAACACGTTCATCATGGCGACCCTCAGCGCACCAGAGAACCTCCATGGTGGAAAGTGCCCTACCTCATCCATCTCCAACCTCCGCAGCAGCAGCATCTCCTTCAGGGGCAGCATAAGCATCCCCAAATATTCTAGACTAAGAACAAATCAAGGATTTTCAGCTCCCTTGCTCCTTCTTTCCCTGAAGT
Source organism: Gymnogyps californianus (assembly GCF_018139145.2). Taxonomy (NCBI): domain Eukaryota; kingdom Metazoa; phylum Chordata; class Aves; order Accipitriformes; family Cathartidae; genus Gymnogyps; species Gymnogyps californianus. Next base: position 2,825,999 of record NC_059497.1, on the reverse strand, counting down.
CACACTGCGGTAGCTTCTCAACAAAGCTGGAAGAGCTCTGGTCACTGCGCTGAGGAAGGAGCAGCCACCAACAGCAAGCATCTCCAGCCACAGGACGCTGTCACTAGGATGGATTGCTTTACAAGCTTGTGTTTCTCGCACAGAAGTCTGGCGTCTCATCCAGAGATGCTTGTACCAACCCTTCGAGCAGGACACCATATCCATCCCCACCAGTCTGGCTTTTTCCTTCCCCAGAGTCATCACTCGAAAAGGGCTGCAGGGACCAGAGAACAACCTCTTTGCTGTACAAACATGCCCTCCACAGGGCAGGGAAAAGAGTTGAGCTCATTTCCCTGTCCTCGTTTTGGGTACAACCCAACACTCCTCACTAAAGCCAGCTCAAGGGCAGCTTGAGACAAGCGTGTGAAGTCCTACGCTGGAAGAGCATTGGGGTAACAGCAGAACAGCACAAGCACACCTGGGCTGAAAAGAGCCTGCAGGCGCTAAACATCAGCTTGAGACGTGCTGGCAAAGCCACGTAGAAAGGGCACACTGCCTAGCTCAAACTCCTGACGCTTATTCTTTGTTTGTACAAGCACCTAATTCCCTCTCAGATGTTTGCAAAAGCTCGGGAAGTTGGCACAGTAGCAAGGAGTTGGCCTTTAATTAACCAGAAGTCAAACACAAAAAGGACGTCAGCAACCTGTGAGCTGCACTGCTCCCCCTTGACCGGAGCGTACAGCTCTTCTCTGGGTCCACACGCATTGGTGTCTCTCCATACCGCTGTTCCTTCGTGCCAGCGTGTAAAAAAGGACTTTGCTGGTGCTGCTTACATTTCTCCTGATCCCCTTTCAACACGCACCACTGAGCCAGCTGAACAGATGCATCTCCCCCCCCCCTCGAGCCGTAGCCGCAACGTCACCCTCCCCAAGGACGCCAGCGCGCCCAATGCCAGTCAGGTGAAAAACAACCCACACAGAAAAGCAGAGTTAGGGACAACACAACGACCGTCTCAACCACGGCGGAAAAGCCGTCCCCAACGTCTGCCTTCGGCCTCCACAGCTGCTGCACGACACACAAACACCCCCCCCCATCCATCCATCCATCCACGGCTCTGCCTGGATGCCACCCTGCCAGACGGGCTCACGCACACGGCTTTCTGAGCGAGTCCAGCCAGAACAAATCCTTGCTGGCTGTCTCCGAAATGCTGCTGACCCAGAGCCTTGGGATGCCGGCGTGACTCGCAGCTGCAGCAGCCCCGGGGATGCCCCACGGCGGGGATGGAGAGCCGTAAGCCAGTTCTTGCCTGCCACACGGCAGCAGGCAGGTGACACCGACAAGCTGCGCAAAGGGATCTTGTAAAGCTGTCCTCTACCCCAGCCCCACTTCCCTACACACACACGCTCACCCTGAATTAACTTAGGTTTCCATCACCTATATTTAAGAGAGGGACAATAGTACCAGAAACAGGCCGTGAATATAGGTCATCCTTGAACAGAGGTATAACGCTGGATCTCCTATAATTTGTTAAAGAGAGTCATTTCCCCCTCTTCATTAGTGTAGTGGGTTTTGCATTGTTTGCCTGGCTTCAGGGCCTCCTGGACTCAGCCTCGCAAGGATGAGCAGCAAGACTTAACTTCTGCTGCCGCCCTGAAGTGTCCGCTGGCCGTACGGCTGGCCCCGGTGGATCTTCACGTGTTTGGCTAAATGGTCACTGCGGGCAAACTTCTTCTCGCAGGCGGCACACTGGTACGGCTTGACACCAGAGTGGGAGCGCTTGTGACGGGAGAGCTCATCCGACCGGGAAAACCTGCGGGAGAAGGGAAGCATGGTGGATCCAGCCTTCACTGCTAGACAGGACAGGGAACATGAGGACCCCGGCACGTGGGAGGCTGAGGTCTGTCTCTGCCGCAGCCTCTTGGGGTGACCCTAGACAGGTCACTTCTGCTCTGCTCCATCCAATCGACCAGCGAGGCACAGGTACCCTAGGCTCCTGCTGGAGGAATGGAAAGAAATAAACCCCTCCAAGGGGTGATTTAGAGATAGGAAAGAGGAAAAGAATTCACCCACTGAGATCTTCATTTCTTTTCACTGCTCTTAAAGGACACTGTCCACCTACTTCCTTCATTTGTTTTAGACTTGCTGAAACCTTTTGGGAGCTGACAGCCCCAAGGCCAGATGCTGAGAGAAATTGCTTTTTGGGGCGTCAGCCCAGGCTGGCAGTGACTGAAGGGCACCGTTCAGAAGCCTGGGTGGAAAGGCTTTACTATAAATCCCACATCCAGCCAGGAAGAGCATCGCTGTTGAGAGAAGGCTTGTTTTTCCTGGGAGAGCATGGGTTCTCCCTGCAAACTCTGAGCATCCCCTTGTTTCTCAGAATGGCAGCGAGTTTTCACTGTCAGCCTGGGCTGGATGGGGAGCTGGGGAGAGAGAAGCTGCCTGTGAGCTGGTTTAAATACCGAGCACAAGGGAGGAAAAGCAAACACACCCAACCTGCAGCGCAGAAGCAGAGGTTTTCATGCCGAAGCAAGTTGACTGCTGTTCTGAGGATGCAGTAACAAGGACCACAGGAATACCCAGTGTTCAGACTGTGTAATTCCCACATCTGGAGCAGATCAGCTGAACAGCCTGGAAAGTCTCTTTAACCACATGCATGTCCCCACTTAATTCTCCGGCACCCTTTCTTCCAGACCTGGGGGCACCTACAGCAAGCTGGTCCACAGCTCTTTTATGAGTGCCACCTCAAAGGTCTCAACAAGGCCTGGGACCTGGTGTGACTTCAGCATGCTTTGCATGTCCGAGTGTCAGGGGAGTGCTGGAGAGGAGGACTGGACAGGATTTACTCCCGTTCTACCTCTAAAGAGCCAACACAGATGGCAGGAGTATTAGGATGGGAGGGTTTTTCCATCTGGCTGAAACATGCCCACGCAAAGAAGCACAAAGCAAGGAGCTTCAGATGTAACCCCAGACTCCCAGCGATAGGATTTCAAGCTCACACCTGGTACAGTAAATACTGTGGCTGCTCACAAAAGGCTCTGTGGAAACAAAATGTGTCCCAAGGCCATCCTCAGGTCTTCCGTGCAAACCACTGACTTCTTTACCAGCTTTATTGCGAGAAGCGAGTTCCAAGGTCTCAGCTCCTCATAGAAAGCAGGGCCAGGAGAACTGACATATATATTTACAGTTAGGGCCACATCTAGAAAGGGGAGCACGGCCCCTTGGAGCACCCCAGCCGCAGCTGAGTACATCACTCGATAGTATAACTGCTCCCACGGAAGGGGAGAGCAGGGCAGCAAGTGAAGCAGAGCACAGCAACTCAGCGGACAGCCTGCAGGATGCTATCGTCCAGGCTAGCGCCATCCCTTTCCTCCTTCCCAGAGGGAAAAGTGATGCTTGTGTGGTTGCCATTGTCCCCTTCCTCAGTCCCCAGGCTCTGAGCGTCAGGTGCAGGAGGGTTTAGCTGTACTGGTTGGTACTGGAAAAGGAGCCGATGCCTATAAACATGCACTGCGGTTACAGGTGAAATGGAGGGACAATTGCTGATGGCAAAGGGACAGCAGCTTGGCAAAAGGGAGTCCCAAAATTCAGATCTAGTCTCATACCTTCCAGAGTTTCACCACCCCGAGGCAGAAGCCATAGCACACCATCCCGGGAAACAAGGCAGCGAGTGTATGCCAAAGCATTGCATAAGAAACCGGGAAAGCTCAGTGCTGCCAGCACCAGTTTTCTTCGTGATATGCTTTGAGATCTGCTGATGAAAAGCGCTACGCAAGACCTGGGGACTGTTAACCCTTCTTGCCAAAGGCTGTACTGAGCATCCTGCCCCCCAGGACAGGTACGCCGCACCAGGAAGAGAACACCGCAGCAGAAAAATAATCAGAGAAGTGCAGCAAGATTAAAAAGCAGGGTTAATTTAGGGAACGCAGGTGAAAGGAAACGACAACCACCATCATGTGCAGAGCAAACAGAAGTAAATGCAACATGGAGACACGCTACTGGCCCACAGGTGTCTGAGGGACACAAGCAGCCAGGGCAGGCAACCAGCAAGAGACAGCAAAGGGTTGCTAAATAAACACAGAACTACGCACTGGCTCCTGAGGAAGCAGTGAGACTCCTATTTCCTGGGACAAATATTAATGGGAAAAGCCATTTTTGTAGCCCAACTGCAGAAATTGTCCTGAACTAGACAGAGAAAGCTTGCAAAATTACAACATCGCTTGGAAAAGCTGTATTGTCAGAGGGTGTTTCGGCATCCAGTTCAAGGGGGATTTGGGGTGTTTGGGAGAGTGTCAGCTACGCCTCCCCAGCTGGAGGTTTTCAGCACTTTTGGACTGAGTGAAAACTACCCAAAGCGCCCAACAAACTTTGCTCCTCCAGGCCTCCTTCCAGCTCTCACCTATAATTCACTCGGGAAAGAAAACTTGTGATTTTACCCTGGATTTTCACTAGCCAAGGGCTCTCCTGCGTCTTGGCAAGCGATGGCCAGCCCTTGGCGCGGACACGCATTCGCCCAGCGTCCCGCGGCTCCCACTTACCGCCAGCCACAGTTGGGCCAAGCACAAGTGTAGGGTTTCTCGCCGGTGTGCCGACGGAAGTGAGCCTTGAGGTGGGAACTCTTGGTGTACATCTTGCCGCAGCCCGGGTGCGAGCACTTATGGACGCGGACGAGGGAAGGGGCGGCTTTCTGATACTTGGGGGTTGCCTCCAGCTCTTGCAAATCCCCCGGCGCCCCTGGCCTCATGGCGACTGGCAGGGGGGCAATTTTGACATACTTTTGGTCCATGATGGTCACAGGGGGCTGGACCGGAGGGAGGAGGGACAGGTTTGGGCCCTGCAAGCTGATAACCAGCTGGGCCACCCTGACACCACCTGTAGCACCCTGTGCTAGCGGGCTGCCACTGTCCATCTGGAGAGGCTGGATCTGGAGGACAACAGGAATGCTCCCAGTGGCTACTGCCTGGTCACTACCATCGGCTGTCCCTCCAGGCTGAGCAGCGTTTGAGACATCTTCTTGAACCCCACTGGAGACAGGCTGTCCCCCAGAGCTACCTAAGCTGATCTCAGATCTGATCTCGACCTTCCCTCCAGCTGGGCGAAGCTCGCTTGCTTCGTCTTTGAGGAACTCGGCCTTCTCCCTTAGGAACTCCTCAATCTCCTCCAGGGTGGGAATGAAGTCCTGGGAGAGGCTGCTGCAGAAGTCAGGCAGCCTGAGGTGAGCCTCGCAGACGGTGACTTGGGGTTTTGCGTCTTCCTCCTTTGCACCGGACAGGGGGAGCGGGATGCCTTCGGAGTGGCTGGTGCTGCCTGCGAGGAGATGGCCAGAGCCTTCTGGGTGGCCGGACGCCCTCTCGCTGCCGTGCCCCGGCAGAAGGGATGGCGGCATGCTGCGTTGCAGAGCGCTGGCAAAGCTCTCCAGCAGGGAAGAGCTGGTTAAGGAGGGTAGCAGCTCCTGGCAACTCACAGAGACCATTTGTTGGCTCACGTCCTCTACCCGCACAAAGCTCTTGGCTCGGCTGGATCAGAAGCCTCTGTCAGAGCTCAGCTGGGGCTCCCGAGGCTGGGGAAGTCTTCATTCATCTGCAAGGGAACACCACCAAGGTTATTTCCAAATTAAAAAAAGAAAACCTCAACCTTTGAATAAAATGGACGGTGCATTAGAAAGAAAACATCAAAACTAGCCAGTGGCCTTTGTTTTTAAAGAGTCTGTTGCTCAAAAAACACATGCTAACCATTTTCCTATGCAGGACGCCAACAGGCTGCAGAGAGCGAGATTCCCCCAGAAGCAAACTTCTCTGGGGAGTTTATTAAGGTAAAAATACACAATGAAACGCTTCATCCCTCTTCCACCTACGCCAGAGGGCAGGTATGTGCTGCTAGATGGCAGAGAGGATGACTTGTGGCTTACAACTAGGAGTTAATTGAGGTCTAAGAGAGGGTGCTGGTTTCTCCACACTGCAAAAGTTGGTACAACCGCAACCTGACACAGACCTATCATGGCTGGATTAAAGCTAACTAGTTTGGGAACAGATAACAAGACAGCTATGACAGTGCCTGCTGCCAAACTGCTTGGGGCTCTGGTGAGCATTCACCAGCAACCACGCTGCTGTGGTTACACCGGCCATCGGTGCCTGAACAAGCGAGTTTAAAGCCAGTTCAGGCAGGTCTGCCCAAGCTCAGTCACACCTCCAGAAAGCATCGCAGACAGACTGTCTGGGGTCAGCTCGCAGGGCCCTTGAGGACACAACCACCACGTTTCAAAACAGGTGAGAAAGATCACAGTATCTCCAGGCTGGACCCGTGCGGTCTCCGGAAGGTGACTGGTCTCCCACGATTCAACACATCAAACCCCACAGGCCCTGCTGTGGCTCGCAGCGTCGTGAGCACGGTGCCTGAGCAGCCACCCACCGGCCCGGCCCCTGCGAGACGGCAGCCTGGAGGCTGCATCCCGCTCCTGCAACACCTAAGCCACCCAAGAAGGCAGGATCTTTTTACTTTTTACATTTAATGCAGAAAGTGGGTTTCCGAGAGAAAGAAAACCTATGCCAAGGTCCCTTATGAACCTTTTCCAACGTAAGTGAGTAAGTAAGTCCATGAGATTTCTGCAGAGCTGCAAACCAGTCAAGCCAGTCCTTGTTATCACTGCTTCCTCAGGGTCCTGAGAGCTGGGAAAGGGAATTTTTGAGAAGCAGTCTGGATATGATATAAAGGCTCTTTCCCTTAAGAAGAAATAATTCCCACATCGTTCAAAATCTGCTAAGAGCAAGATGCCACGTTGCTCGGGGCCATTTGCAGTGCTGCCCACAGTCTGTCTCCAGCAACAACTCTGCATCAACAAGTCACGAGGAGCAGAGACCATCGCTGCTCGCTTGTGAGGTAAGTAAGGTGTTTGGGCCAATCTCAACCTTCAGGCTTCAAGTTTTCATCACAACACAAATTCATGCTCTGAACCATCACCTTCAAGGCAGCACCCAATTCCACTCCTTTCTCCACACCAATTTTATGATCTCTTTCTGATCTCTGCTTCTCTGACTCTTGTCTCCTCTTTCTACAAGCTTCAGAGGCTAGAAAAGCCTTCCCCCTCTGGCTACCAAACACTTCTGTTTACCTCTTCCAGAAAGTCTTAAAACCTGATTTTCCAACAGGGTCTCCTTGCAGAGCAGCTCAGGAAGTCTCCATCCCTTCAGTATGCCCCAGGACAACTGAATTAAACTATAAACTCCTTAGCTCAGGAGCCTCATTTAGTACATATCTTGCAAATTCAGAGTGAGCAGTTCTGTTGAACTAACACCACGAAGAAAAGCACAACCAGAGGGCAGGAAGGTCCGGTGGTTGAGCTGCTGGCTTCGGACTAAGGAGATCTGAGCAGGGTCTCCTGCTCTGCTGCAGACTTCTTGTGCAGCCTTGGGGTAGTTGCTGGAGTGCTCTGGTCCTCAGTTTCCCATCTGAGTGGGGGCAAAAGTAACGTCCTACCTTGCAGAGCAGTGCTAAGGGGAAGCGTGTAGCCTGGTGGCATGCTCCATTACTAACAGACTTTGTAGATACCTGTTACAGATGTCAGTGCCTTGTCAGTCTAAGGCATTTTTGCAAAATGCACGTCAACAGTGCTGTCATCCCAGATAAGCTACTGCAAGAAAATGGAGACCTGACTTTGGCCTTCAGCGAAGCACACTGCAAGACAAGGTCAACGTCGTTTCCAAGCTTCACTTTGCCCAACACCACGAACAAACACCTGTAACCTCTTCAGCGCCGTGAATTAACATTCACGGTGTCCGTGCAAAACCTGGACTCGCGAAGCCTTTCAGGACAACTACAACATGCTAAATAAGTCAGACGCTTACACCCAGCGCCACGTGTAGCAGATCCCTCAGCCCTAAAGGGATGCCCCACGCTTTGACCCGGCCAAGGACAAGCGAGCGTGAGCAAAGCCTGGCACGACTGCTGCCCCCAAACCCCGCCGCGGGGAACAGAGCCAGGAGCAGGCTGGAAGCCCCCCGGGGCCGAGCAGACCGAGCCTGGCCCGGCGGGAGCCTCCCTTCATCCCCGGGGGGAGGGAAAGAAAAAAAAAGAAAACCCCAACCCCCGCCCCGGGCCGACCTTGCCCCCGCCGAGCCGCCGCTCCGCGGCTGCGGGCAGCCTCCCGGGGAGCGCTGCGGAGCGGGTGTCCCCGTCCCCCCGCCTCCTCCCCGCGCCCCCCGCGCCCCCTTACCCGGCTCCGGTCCATGCGGGCACGGCGGCTCCCGCAGCGCGGGGGCGGCTCCCGGCCCGCTCCGCCCCGCCGAGGGCTCGGCTCCGGCCGCCGGCCCCATTGGCGGCCAGCGCCCGGCCCGGCCCCGCACCGGGCTGAGCTGGGCTGGCTGAGCTGCCCGGCCCGTCCGGGCTGAGCTGAGCGAGCTGGCTGAGCTGCCCGGCCCCGTACCGGGCTGAGCTGAGCCGAGCTGGGCTGAGCTGCCCGGCCCCGTACCGGGCTGAGCTGAGCCGAGCTGGGCTGAGCTGAGCTGCCCAGCCCTGCACCGGGCTCGGCTGGGCTGGGCTGAGCTGAGCTGAGCTGAGCTGCCCGGCCCCGCACCGGGCTCGGCTGGGCTGGGCTGAGCTGAGCTGAGCTGAGCTGCCCGGCCCCGCACCAGGCTGAGCTGAGCTGAGCTGAGCTGCCTGGCCCCGCACCGGGCTGAGCTGAGCTGAGCTGCCCAGCACCGCACCGGGCTGAGCTGAGCTGAGCTGCCCGGCCCCGCACCGGGCTGGGCTGAGCTGAGCTGCCCAGCACCGCACCGGGCTGAGCTGAGCTGAGCTGAGCTGCCTGGCCCCGCACCGGGCTGAGCTGAGCTGAGCTGAGCTGCCTGGCCCCGCACCGGGCTGAGCTGAGCTGAGCTGCCCAGCACCGCACCGGGCTGGGCTGGGCTGAGCTGAGCTGAGCTGAGCTGCCTGGCCCCGCACCGGGCTGGGCTGGGCTGAGCTGAGCTGAGCTGAGCTGCCTGGCCCCGCACCGGGCTGGGCTGGGCTGAGCTGGGCTGGGCTGAGCTGAGCTGCCCGGCAGGGCGGCCCTGAAAGCCCCCCCCCCGGGAAAGGGACACGGGCCGCCTGGATTCGGGTTGTCCCGGGTCTGCTGCCTTGTCCGACTGCTGGAGCTGGTCCTTGAGGAGATGCCTTGGACCCTGCCGCAGTTTGCCATTGTTTCCTCTCCCTGTTAATTTACACTGGAAATAGTCCAGTTTTCTCCAACGTTTCAGGAAAAAAAGTCGAGTCCTAGCAGGTAGCAGCAGTGATGGTTGCTGCTGGCATCCGTTTGGATACAGGTTTTCATTTCAGGAGGAGTAGTTTTGGCAGGGCCGTAGCGTTCAGATGCTGCTGCTGTGATAAGGAGGTGCATGAGGTTGTCTGTCCCCATCGTGGCTTTGCAGGCAGCCTGCGGCTTCCTGAGGGAGTCCTTGCGAGGCTGAGCTTGAGGATGGCCTTGGGGCCGCCTTTGGCAGCGTAGGCTGAGCCCCACCGAACCCTGCAGAGGAGCGGGCTCGCAGGCCGCCTGGGAGCAATCCTCTGCCAGCAGCAGTGGCTTTCCAGGCTCGCGGGGTCACTCTAAAATGCCTGGTGTTCCTTATGGCATCACAGGAGCCCCGCACCCTGTGATGGAAAAAAGCACGAGAGTAACAAAAACGACAGTGTCGTGCCCCACGCGCAGGGCAAACACACTGATCAGAGAGAGGAATCGTGTTTACCTCAGCTCTCTCAAACCACTTGTAGGGGTTGATGGTGACAGTGGTTTGGGGTTAAGTATTTCCAAGCAGGACAATTTTGAGGCCGGCAGTGCCCCTACAAGGAGTTTCTCTGATCTACCACAGCGAGCCCCATAAACCCAAGGAAGCGAGTGCAGAGTTTCTCTGCTTTGTAAGAAGCCTGAGATTTTGAGCCTGACCAAAACCTCCCGGACCAGAGTAAGGCTTCACATTCGAAAAACAAAACAAAAAAAACCCAACAGTGAAGGTGCATGGTCATTCGGAAAGGGCAACCCATAGCTATTCCCCTGACTCGCTGCTGTGCCTCTGGGTGTCGCTTACCCCGCGTCTCCACTTCACAGCCTTTAACGTGAAGTGCTGACAACGCTTAAATTCCTTGCAGGGACTGGGAAAGTCTCAGCTCTTCAAAATCCCCAGGCACTACCTACTGTGATACCGCAGGGTTCAAACACGAATGGCTTCCATTTACACCATGTCACAGAATCCCTGGGGATCACAACAGGGAGCAATCCTTCCTCTAGGTTTGCACAGCACCTAGCGGAGTAAGCGGGATGTTCACGCCGGAGATCCAGTGAGTAAGGAGCTGAAGCAAAGCCGCAGGTCGCAGCAGGCGGCTCTGCTCCTCCTCCTCCTCCTCCTCCGCCTGTGCGGCGGAGACGGAGGCAGGGAACGGCGCCGGCCGCTTCCCCCGGCCGTGCTCGGCGGCCCCCGGCAGCTCACCGGCAGCTCACCGCAGCCACGCAGCTCACCGGCAGCTCACCGGCAGCTCCCGCAGCTCACCGGCAGCTCACCGGCAGCACGGGGCCGCTGTCGAGCAGGCGCCGCGCCGTGCCCGGTTACGCGGCCCGAGGAAGGAGCTCTACAGCCGGGCATCCTCCGCCTCCCGGCCCCGCCCCGCCGGCCCCGCCCCGGCCCCGCCCCTCCGGCCCCGCCCCTCACCGCCCTGGCGCCACCCGGCGGCCGCCGGCGCAGCCCGCGCTCTGCGATGCCGTCCGTTCAGCGACACACACCGTTGTCCCGTTTCAACACCTTTTATTTCCTCCTTTTCATAAAAATTTATAATAGCCTTCCTCTTACATGGTATACAAAATATTCGCTCTACTGAATAAATAAAACACGAACATCTTGCAGACAGTATACGATCTCGAAAGAAAAAACAGCATCATACATCCTTCCCTAACCTAGAGGTTCACAATAAACATTAAACAGACATTCTCCCTGCTCCCCACCGCAACTCTCAAACCCCCCACCTCACAAAAGGAAAGGAGAGGCACAGCATGATTCACCCGTGAGAAGAAAGAAGTGCACCCGCTACCTGAAACAGAAACGCTCACGGTAACCGTCTCTGAAGAGCTCGTACCGATACCTGGAAGCTGTACAGTATCATCGAGTCCTAGAGTGATTTCTATGTTCGCACAGGTTATAGCAGTAACAGCGTGTAAGGGATGCGCTTATCTTTACTAGAACATTTCTGTGTCGCTTCCTGGTCTGTACGTGATCCCGACCCAGAGAAGCTGTTCGTAGCAGAAGCACACCGGGTTAGCCAGAAAGGACAACCTTACCAAGAAAGGAGTTTCTCAACAGACACTCTGGAAAATGCCTCTCCTGTCAGCCCCAGCGACAGCCTGAACTAGGAAGAACGGCTTTTGCTGATAACAGAGCACATGGACAGGGCCATTGCAGTGACAGCAAAGGCAACATCCCTTACGGGTTTGGGGAAGGCAGCTGCTGACAGCCCTGCTCAAGACCTGAGCTCAGACTACGCGGCCAGCTCTGGTGACGTGGCTGGGATCATGCCGGCATAAGGCTGCAAGCATGAAGGGTTATGAAGTGCTTTATGGACAAAGCCACAGCGAGGGGCACGCTCCCACCCACTGCCAGGGCAGCGCAGTGCCAAAGGCCCACGTCCAGGGCAGAGCCAGCCCAGTTCCAGCCACCGTCCCGTACCAGTCCCTCACATTGCTACAGACCTCAGATCTCCCCTGAACCCCCTCTTCCTCCTGCTCCCTCGCCCTAATCTCTCCCCATTCTCCTCCGAGACCGCTGCCTTGTCTTCCCTCCCCGTTGAACTCCTATGCAGAAAGCTGCTCCCCTTGTCCCCCAACCGCCCACCACCCACCCAGGACCTGGCTGCATGCGGCAGTTTCCTACACCCCTCCTCTGCTTCTGCAAACAGCCACGCTCTCAGGGCCAACGGCCCAAATCTTCTCCTGGTGTAACAGGAGGGTAAGAAGGAAAGGAGCAATTACTGAATTCGCTGGGTTTCACTCCAGATGGAGAAATGGGAAGAAGGGTGCCAGGGGGAGGGGAGAAATCAAAGAGTCTCTTCTGGCTAAAACCAGAGCAGCGCAGCCAGAGGACAAGCAGATAAGGAGCCCTCGGTTCAGACTGGATCGTGTCTCTCCAGCTGGATCGCAGAGCTCCAGAGAACGAGCTCTGTTATCAGCCCGGCCACAGGTCAGGCCAAAGCAAGATGATGGGCGCCCGTCTGGGATGCAGCAGCAAAGAGCAAGAGCGCCGGGCTGCAGAGTCACAACTTCAGTTGCTCAGCAGTCTTTTCTGAACATAAATGAAGTAAATGCAGGCACCTCCCCGGAAGCATATCTGAGTTATGAGGAAACTGGACAAACCCAGCCTGCCCCCTCCTAGGACCAGCGAGACCAGAGCCAGCACTCTGGATGCAGACACCAGATCTGCCAAGGAGATCTGAGTGCCAAGTCTGTGACCCAGTGCAATGAAGGGGATGGGAGAACAGGGAGGCCGAAGGCATGCTTGATCTGTCAGTGAAGGACAGGTCTGAGACCCAATCTGCACTGACTGATCCCGAGCCCTCCAGCTCAGCCAAGACACAGAGCCTGCCGCAGGTGCCGTGAGCCCAAACCTACGCATGTCCACCAGCTACAGCCAGGCTATAGCTGCACCAAAGCCACCTCAGCGGACGGAGAGCAGGTCAGTCGGGGTATCTGGCAGGCTTAAGTCCTCTCCTCTTGAGGGACAGATACAAGTTATGGATCAAGAACTTCAGCATCTTGTTCTTTCATGTTCCAAACCGAAGGACATTACAAAACAAGGCTGTCTCCCCCTCCAGCCCGCTGTTTTATCACTTGGATGTCTGTAATGAAGCATTCAAGGCGTTTATCATCAAACCCGTACACCTGAAGTTTGGTGTGGAAGTACTCTTTAGGCACTTAAACAAATGGCTCAATTATCAAAAGCACTTAGCATGGTAGCAGCCTCCACATGTGAAGGTTCCCCACATTTTACATAAGAAAAAATAAAAATAAAGGATTCTTCAGCACTCAGGTAGGGACCTGTTTGAAAAATCCTGGGTTACTGATCACTAGGAGCATTCATCCAAGAAACACCCCACCTTTGGCAATAACATTTTGCCTCAAAGACTTCCTCCTGAAGCGGACAGAGACCAGGGTAGGAAGTACAGACGAAAAACTCTATCTGTAGGTGGTTAAGCAGCTGCCAAATCCATCCCCAAAACAGCTGCATTTCAGCACGCAAACCTTGTTGTGGGAGAGGGAGGCTGGTAGGCATATAATTTGAGAAGAAATAAAACAAAACAGTGACCCTTTACGGGAAAGAAATGTTTAAAAAAACTTAGGAGAAGCCCTCTCAGGACCCGTCTGCAGACAGCAGGGGAGTAACCTCGCTTCCATGCCAAGGAATAGTCTGACAAGACCTTGCAAAAATAGCAACATTTTGCCCTTCAGCCGAACCTCACAAGTGCATCTCACTGCCCACACACCTCCGCAGAAAATTAGTCACAAACACTTTGTTTAGACCAGCCAAAGTTAAGGACTGTTGAACTTCTTCTGCATACTCACAGCCTAGCCTCCAAAGGACCAATTCATGCTTTCCTCTACGCATTGTAGGCAGAGTTTGGATCATTTTAAAGTCTAAGGGCTGACTGTGGGCCAGGACCTTGACTCCTACTTGGTGTACGGGTAGTCTTCAGGTGGCAGAAATCTGCCGCCAGCAGAATTATTCCAGCGGTCCACTCGTATGGAGAATGGGACTGGCCAGAAGGACACACGGCTGCAGCCGCTCTTCTGCCAGTGGAAGATGACTGGGAGCTAAACAATCCCAACAATCCAGGAGCATCTGGGCCCAGTGCTATGGGAGCAAGAGGCACTTTGCCTTTCTCTAACAGGTAGCTGTGTTTATGCTGTGCCTCGGTAAGAATCTTGACTCCTGTCTGGAAATAAAATAAAATAAATAAAAAAAAGCCCAAACAAGTATAACATAGTAAATACGTAATCTGGATCGGCAAACCACAGGCACAAACAGCATCAAGACTTTCTGTCCTGCTCCTTCTTTTGTCCAGCACACCAAGAACTAGGTTTACCCTGCTCTGTAAGCAGCTGCCAGAGCGGCTGTAGGCACATTTCATCCTACCCACCTCCTGTTTACGATGCTGTTTCCAGCAGCCTCTCTGGGCGTGCTGGCAGTGTGTTAACTCAGCCACCGTGCTGGCTGCTGGGATGCAGTGTGCTCTGCAAGGTGCACTCCTGCCAGCCTGCAAGCGCAGCTGAAAGCCTTTCTGTCTGGAAAGAAGAGTCTGGTCTAGAAGGTTGCTTTGGGGACACGTCTTTGAGGGAAAACAGACAGAGCCAGCGACCAACTCCAGGTACCTACTACAGCAGTGACCGCTGCTGAGTTCAACTAGTCATCAGCAGACAAGCAATTCCTCCAGCTTCCTCAGGCCTGGGACACTTGTTCCCAGGTAGCCTTGCAGGAGAGCTCCTCCTGTTCTACTTCGTTGTCAGAGGACTGAAAACCCTCTGAGAAGAGATTTGCCTTGTGATATGGCAGCATCTTTTAGGGGCCAGGTGTGGAAGAGGCACGACATTCTAGATCTGTTAGGGGAGAGAGCAGGCGGCAGTTCTGAGCGCTGAGGAGTGAGAGGTCAGAGTTACTGAGAGCTGTGTGAGGGAAGCTAAAAACAATCATTTAAAAAAAAAAAAAAAGGTTAAGAAGTCCTTTCCATCTGATGCAACTTGGTACATAGGTAAAAGATAAGTCACCTTTTGGAATTGGTCCTAATGAAACGTTTCTTGTTTTTCCAACACAAGACATAGTACCTTTTCTCCTAAATGGTTTCTCCCAGTCAGAACAGAGGTGGGGAAGGACGGAAGATATGCGCGCATACATACGCACCCCCTTTGCTCCATGGCCAAACCTTAGCCACCCATCTTTTTTTTCCAAGGAAATCTCCTCCCAGTGTCCTATTTGCAGAAGTATTGCTCAAGAAGTTGACTAAAACTACAACAAGCAGGGGAAGAGGATACAGCTATAACTGGAAAACAGGAGAGCCAACGATTTCTTCCCTTCCCTCCCCGTACCACTGCCTCTCCTGCTCAGAAACATGACCCGTTATTAAAGGAAAAGTCCACTTCCTTTCTCTCCCCTGTATAACCCCCTTTGGTGCTGGCTGTGCAGTGCTTTCTTTTGATAAAGGCACCTTTGGAAAGCACTGATGGCCCGAAGCACAATGCCCCGATGCCTTGTATTTACACCTGAGATGATTAGCCCTGCTGCATCTCTCCTGCCCCCAGCCCCAGAACTACCCCTCAGGGCTACGGCAACCGCGTGGGGAGAGCAGATGCCACACGAGGCTTCCGACAAGCGGCCACGTGAACACACACACGTCTCATTTTGCCACGTGCAGGCACCCGTGTGCTGCCCTTGTGCCTTCCACGTCACACTGAATACTTCGCCATGTCACTCTTATCAAAGACAACTTTGGTTGCAAAGTAAATGGCTACCAGGCCAAAGCCGGCAGCGGACACCATGTAGGCAGTCACTGACTGCGTAAACTGGACGATGGACCCCATGAAGAGGGAGGGGACAACCTGAGACAGGAGGAAAGCACTGTCCAAAATAGCCAGGTCCAGGCAGATCCCTCGGCCAGGAGCCACCGAGTCCGGTTCTCCCACCATCATCATGAGCGAGACGTCGCAGGAGGAGCTGACACACAGAGCCGAGCTGGCAGCTGGAGGAGAGGAGGAGGAAGAGGAAGAAGAGAAGAGGCTCCCAGCATGTCCATTCTGGTAAGGCAGCTTCTGGCTGGAAAGGTGGCCTTTAGAGAAGGCTGATTTCTTCTCCAATCGAGCTGCGTCTTCCTCCTCTTTGCTCTTATATTTATGAAAAAATACCTAGGGGAAAGAAGGAGAGCACGTGAGGAATGAGTCGGTAGGGTGGAGCCCAGCAAGCGAGGTGGGGGGCAGAGGGGGCCCCGTTTTTGTGCAAGAGAGCAAAACCACTCTGTGCTTTGTGCGCGTTGGGTCAGGCTGTTAGAGGTGGGGAGTGTCTGCAGTGAGCCTGGCCCACGTGAGATGGCCTCCAGGAGCCAGCCTGGCTTTTCCCGACTGGCACGGGATTCAAAGCAACCCTGACTCACTGGGGGAATCTGGCCAAGTGGTGCCTTTGTTGTGTTGAAGCTCTGGGGCTCAGCAGACTGCTGCAGCCCAAAGCCAGCCCAGGCTCTGCCTGGGGACATTTTGCGCTGAGCCCTGGGTTGTCACCTCCTCACTGGGTGCCAAGGGAATGTGGGCACCAACTACAGCTCAGCCCATCCTGAAATCAGCTGATGCACGCTTGCAGGACAGGAGTGAAGGGCCAGAGTCCACTCTGGACATATCACAAAGCCAGACAGTCCACTCCAGTGTGAACAGAAGTGTTTATAAAGTGGCTGGCTGGGAACCCAAAACCTTCCTGCAGAAGAGCCCAAAGGGCAGTTGAACAGTTCAGAGCACTGGATGCATGGCCACTTCTTAATATCTAGGATACTTAAAAGTGACACCAGCTGAGATGGCACAGTGCTGGGAACTCAGGAAAGAGCTCTTTGCTCAGCTCTGCAACACACTGTGCATGCACGACCTCAGCTGAGTTGCTTCATCTGCCTGACCTGAGCCTCCTCACTCAGGCTAGAATAGGGGCACGGGGGGAAGAAAAATCTTCTTCTCATTCTTTTTTGCCTCGCTCTTCTCAAGCTGAGAGATCTCTGGGGCATGGCTCACTCGAGCAGTATTCACACAGAGTATTTGGATCAAAAAGCTCTCCACGTTAACACCAACAAATAATGGGCAGTCATGTGCAGACAGTGAAAATGCTGCAGAGCTCCAGCTTTAAAACTCCAGGGCATTCGCAATTATGCACAACCACTGGTCTGCATGGGGTAGAGCAGATAATGAAGGACATGTTAATCCATTATCCGCATGGTGAGATTCAACAAACAAAGAAAATAAAAAGGAAAAAATAGCACCTGTTTGAGAGCGGAGAGCACTGTACCCAGCTGCAGGGCCCAGAGGGGCTTGCCTGAACTATTCTTCCTTTTGCAGGAGGGACCCTGACACAGATCAACAGGAGGGAACCGCTGGTGCAGGAGTGTGGCTACTCCAGCTC
This sequence comes from Gymnogyps californianus, assembly GCF_018139145.2. Taxonomy (NCBI): domain Eukaryota; kingdom Metazoa; phylum Chordata; class Aves; order Accipitriformes; family Cathartidae; genus Gymnogyps; species Gymnogyps californianus. The sequence goes on along the minus strand of NC_059497.1, from coordinate 2,808,876 downwards.
TGTTGCAGGCCATCCCAAAGTTTTCAGCAGTCTTGGCACCCACCCAGCTACACCCAGCCCTGCCCTAGCGTATGTCAGCACCAGCCAGTCTCTGTTCATGCTGCCCCAGGCCATGGCTGCAGATCTGTAGCACAAATAGTTTCAGATTCAATCAGAGAAGAGAAACCAGACGAGAAGAACTTCACTACGTAGCAATCGTCTTCCAAAAGCTTTACCTGGGCTCTGCTCAGCTGCTCACTATACTCTTCAACTCCTCAATTCTGCCTAGGCTCATAAATTTACACTTAAGTGCATCAATCCAGGATCGTCACTTATCTTACGTGGAGCTTAAAAATCCTCCCACGTGCCTCCTATTGCCATCAGACTTCAAAGCAACTCAAAACTCAGCACAGAAAGGGCATTGTGTGAGCCAAACCAGGATGTCCTCCACAGTCCCAGCCCTTCGTATTTGACACTGATGTTCCCAGAAGCCTGCTCAGCTGTCCTGAAGGCCCATGCCACATTCTCTTGGTTTCTACACTGATCCAGGCTAGGACTTCAGAGATAGGAGTTCTGGCAGGGGTGTTTGAATACCTAGTGTGGAGAATTAATTTCAATCTTGAGCAAATGACTTAAACACATACTCACAACAATGAGCTTAGTGAGAACTTATGCTTTAAAATCACTCCTTGTAACACAGGATACAACCACGGGAGTCACTGGTGCCTCAATCACCAGCTTCGTCTCCCTCTGTAGTTGATGGGGAGTGGGGGGAATGAGGAACCTAGCTCTCCCTGATCTCCTGCAGAAGGTGTGACTGCCCACCATGCATCTCACCTCTACCAAGCTTTCAGGCGCTGTTAGAACATGCAGATCCTTTTCCTCCTGTTCTAGACAAGGTTTAGTGGCCATGCAAAGATGAGAAGGCATGCAGGAGAACAGAGCGACTTACACAGCCTGTGCAAAGCAAGGAGCTCCAGCTGAGGTGGCCTTGCAGGCTTTCGCCAACGATCCCGCACAGGGTGGAAGCAACAGCCACTTTGGATGCCCCTTCCGCTGATTCGCTTTGGGAGGAGTGTTTAAAGTTAAAAAAAAAGTAAAAAAAGAGAGGGAAGAGAGGAAGCAGGAACAAGGGAAGGCAAACAAAAATCATGACAGATTTCAACAGTAAGAAAAAAGAAGAGAACAGAAATGGGGAAGATGGAGAATTTTCTGCAAAAGGCATTTTAGAGACTACTTCTTGTGGGGTCTCCCTGCAGCCTGCTGCAAAGTAGTTGGTAAAGGAAGGAGGAACTTTCAAGTTAGGGCAACAGAGAGACCAAACCCAGCTATACCCCACACCTCATTGTACTAAGAGTGTTTCCCTGTCAAGCCTTTGGCAAACAGTTGGGCATGTGGCCTTCACATTCCCAGCCTGTGGAGTTTGGTTTTCATTCTGTTGGTATTATGTCCATGGGAGATCCCAGCCAAACTGAAGTTTTTGCAAAGCAGAACACTCCCTCATACCCCTATTTTGACAGGGTGCCTGGTGCAAATTGGGATGGGTTGGTCAGAAGTATTTGTTCAATGTGAACATCTGGATGCCTGTGGTAAAAACTCCTACTTATTTCACTGCACAGTGAACTGCCTGCCATTGGGATGAAAGAGCAGCTCTCAAACCACAAATTAATTCTGCATTTGCAGCACAAGAGAAACTCCTATTAATCCAGTGTGCAACTCAGGAACCTCCTAGGACTTCTCCACAAGGATAACATCTGTGGGACAGGATTACTAGCTTTTGTGTTGGTGTCAGAAGTTTCACAACGTTTTATTTTTCTTGGAGCTAGGAGAATAGGAAGAACCTCAGTTTTCATTTTACTGATGTTCCTGCTATGGACAAAAATTGGAAAGCAGGACCACTAAGGGCTGAAAATTCTTGCGGTTTTTAGCACCTCAGGTTGGCAGTGCTGCAGATGTGACTTGGTTGCAGAATGCACACAGGTATAACTAACCTGCACCAGTTTCCCTAAAAATACGCAGAACACAGAGGAACGTAGGACATCTCTTTTGATACACCAGTCCTAGCCGACTTCTCCCATCTTACCCACTCCCCACTTTTTAAAATTGCATAATGCTTATTGTGAGCATGGGATGCCTAAGGAAGGAGATGCTAAACTCTCTTATCTCCCCCATTTCAGATGAATCTTCAGAGAAGACACAGCCTGGAGACAAGAGGCACACGTGCAAAACCTTTGCACACAGGCATGTGTTTCTCTTCCATGGGCTGAACTGACCGTACCAGCTACCAGTGGCAAAAGAGGCTGGCCAAGCTGCCCTCGCAGCTACCTGGCACAGTGCCCTCTGGAGTAGATCCCTACCTGTTTTTCATGATGATACAGTGATGCCAGTGTGTACGGCAGGATCTGGAGCGCAGAGAAGGTGAAACCCGTCAGAGCAGCTGAGACGGTAACAACGATGACACTGTGGGAAAGGCACATGACGAAGGCAGCCATGGGGAAGAACACCACGCTGGCCAGGTAGACCGCCCGCGTCCCAAACTGCTTCACCATCCGGTCCATGATTGTCGAAAAGAAGATGGATGTGATGCATTGCAGGAAGAGGCCCAAACTACCCATCCGGACACCTGCAGGTAAGCAGAGGTGGTGACAGACACTGCCCTGACTGCCCCCAGGCTTCACACAGCCAAACACCTTTGGGCCTCCTTCCCGCTCCTTCGGTGCCCACCTCAGTACAGTCCACGCAGAGTGCGGCACAGCCACAAACAGCCCTGACAACCACAGGGCTGGGTCAGGAAGCAGAGCAGCATCACCTAACATATCCCAGGGTTGCAGCAGCCAGACTGCAGCTCCCACTCTCCACCAGCAGCGAGTATTTCCTACACGTGCTCCTAGGCACCCCAGTCTAACCAGAGGAGCAATGGGAGATAGGAATCCAAATGCCATTCTTGTCTTTGGAAGTTGTTGTCATTGTTCACACCTTCCTACTCTTGACCCAGGATCTGTTGCCTGCTCATGAACCAGGATCTGTTGTTATCTGATGCCAAAACCAGCAACAGAACAAAAGGAACAAGGAATTGTGCTTAAGCCAAGGTAAAGTATACAACATCAGCTAAACGACTGCAGTATCCGGTAGCAACCCGGACCTTACCCTTTGCAAAGATCTATCAGATTTCAGGGAATTAAAACCATTAACTCTTTGGAGCAAGGATCATTACTCAACACATGTTTCTATGACAGCTAGCACAATGGAGTCCTGATCTGCTGGAAGCTATACAGTGCAAGTGTTAAATAATAATTAAGCTCCCTCTAAGTTAAACAGATCCTCAGCACAAAGAGGCAGTGTACTGCAGAGCTCACGGAGGCAGTGAGTGGAAAACTCAGAGGGCAAGATATACAGCTGGAGGAGGAGGGCCAGGAAGGTGCCTCCAAGAATAAAAGACTTAGATCAGGGAGAGGAAAAGAAGGGCTAGGCAGCGAGTCAAGGCTCTGCATAACACAGCAGCCAAAACGGGACAGCAGGCAACAACAGTAAGCAGGTAACGTGCTGCAGTGAGCAGTATCCCATGATGTGGACATGGCAGCGACAGACTCCAGTGGTGAGCACTATCAGAAAGCACTGGAGAGAGTGAGAACTGGGGAAGCTGCTCGAGGGCTCCCCAGATACAGATGTGAGATGGGAATCTCACAGCAGCATGAAAGGAACATGCAGCAAAGCCCACCTCACTGCTACCTGAGCATATCCTGGCTTTCCAACCCCTGCTCTCCAAGAGATGGGGAGCGCCATCACCACCATCACCCCTCATTTAAAAAGGAGGGAAGAGCAGTGAAAGGACCTGGCAGCGGCAACCGCAGCTTGCAGACAGAGCCGGATACGTCCTGTTCAGCATGCAACCTGCCAGACCGTTCTGCCACTTAACCATTCAGCCCCAGGCCAGGGCTGCACTGCCAGATCTAGTTCTGTGCTGGGTAGCTCGGTGGACAAAGAGGCATTTCCCTATTTGGTCCACTGTGCAATGCTCTGGGGGCCACGGGGGGATGTTTTTTCCTGACGCATCTGCAGAAAGTTTAGTTTCCTGTAACGTTTTTTTGTATTACTAGCAGAGCTGAGCCCATTCCTAGCTCCCACTAAACACTCCCATCCTAGGGAATGGGTGCTGCAGCCTCAGAGCAGCTGGTTCACTTCTCACCTTCATCGTAGTGGCGTCTGGCATCCGTGCCTGGCTTGGCTCTGGGGACGCCGTGGTACAGCCCTTCCCCAACAAAGTCTGTGTAGAACAGCATGAAAGTCATGAGTGCCATCCAGCTGCAGAGCTCGGCCACGAACAGGCGCCGGATGACCTTGGGGATGCGGCAGTAGAGGCTGTGAAGCCGTGGCACCAGCGTGCAGAGGTTTCTCAGGGCCTGCATCATGTGCCTGGCCTGCAGGAGACATGAGCTCCTGGAGAGCTGGCAAGAGCAGCAGGCAGGAGGTGAGGGCTTAGGGGTAGCGTCCTTCAGCGCTGGGCCATCTAGAACATCTGCCTGGGCGGCTGCCTCCTCTGTCACAAAAAGCGTGGCCAGCACACAGCCGAGGAAAATGACGGCAAGGAGGCTGAAGAGGCAGGTCTCCTGCCCTCCCAAGTACGGGGCCAGAAAGCTGCCGCCCCAGTCAATGGCTGGAAGCAGGTAGCCAATGCAGCCCCCCAAGCTGATCATGAAGGCATACATGGAGAAGGCCTGGCGGCAGTTGTCTGGCTCCTGGAAGAGGTCTGAGAGCAGGGCCTCCAGCGGAGTGAAGCAGACCTGGCCACAGAAATCCAGTAACCCGATGCCCAGGATGAGGAAGGCAATCTCCAGCGGGCGAGTGTTGAGGGCAAACAGGCTGGCCAGGCTGCTGGCGTGTGGGATAACGAAGAGGCTCAGCAGGACTCCCAGGCAAAGCATCCAGATGAAAGGTCGCCTTCGGCCATAGCTGCTGTGCCAGTGGTCACTGGCAGATCCGATCAGCGGGACAAAAACCAAGCCAAGGACAGGTCCTATCCCTGGAAAGGAGAAAGAGGTGGTGTTAGGGGGACAGATCTGGAGGACACTGGTCTGTATGCACCGTAAAAAAAGCCTGGGACGTTTCAGGAACTCAGTAAGCTTCACTGGGTCACAGCCCCCTCCTCCAAACACAAGGCTGCCCTTGACATAACAGTAGCCCTGCAACCACCCCGCAGAGACAAGCCTCCATGCCCTTATTTGCCCCTGCCCTCCAGACTAGAAGGGGAAACAAGCACCTCGAAGATGAGAGAAAAACTGCCTACCCAAAACCATGGTCATGAACTTCTCCTCCACACCCACTTCCAGCAGCAGCGGAGGCACGTAGGTTATCCCTGCAGCCAGGCAGACCTCCAGGCCGAACGTCAGGGAGTTTACCAGCAGGAGCTGGGTCTTGCGGTTGTGGAAGAGCATGCTGACCCAGGCTCTCTGAGCCATGCTGCCCCGACACCCCTTACTGACAGAGGGCTGTGTCGCTCCGGCTGTGGCACTCGCAGGGATGCCCCACAGGCAAGGTCTGGAGCTTCCCCTCCTGGTCTGCTGGACAGATGCTGCCTCCCATTTTTAGCAACGGTGAATGATCCGTCTTTTCTCTTCCTCTTATTGCAGTATGTGGCCCCAGCAATGTCGAGTCCAGGCATGGGCAGGCAGGGATCCCACTCCGGGCTTCTCCTTCTGCTCACATGCTGTGGTCTGAGAGAAGAGAGAGCTTGTTAGACACAGCGGGGTCCAGGGCAGGGGAAAGGGCTAAAACCAGGTACCACACAGACACGTCATCGCCGAAAGAGACAGTCCCCATCCCAACAGGCTTGCAGGCATGGGAGGATGAAGAGAGGACATCTAGGAGAGCGGCAGGCTTAAAAAACCACAAACTACATTGGTGCCAGGTTTCTCTCCAACAGCTTGTGAGGGGTGAGACAGGCACCTGTCAGACATGGTTTGGGAAAATCCAATCCTGCCTTCAGGCTAAGGGAGGTCTAATGACCTCTCAGTGTCCTATCCAGCCTCATCTTATAGATGGGCAGTTGTAGCAGACAGACAAAGGATTTAGGGTCCCCTCTCCCAGTGAAATCAATTAAGAGTCCCCTTCGAGGATCAGGGCTGCAGGCACTCGCCTGCAGTCACACAGGGTCATCAATAGAGACCCACGCCACTGCCTAATGACCGGGGCATCCCCCGTGCTGCTCCGCAGGCTCCCAGGGAAGCCGTTTCACCCAAATCCTGTCTCCAGCCCCTGAGACGGGGCACAGAGAACAGATGGTGCCTCCATGGAGTTTCACAAACAAACCTGACCCACTTTAGCCTCATCTAACAGTGAACGGCAATTACCTTACTCATTAGTCTGAGTCATTTATTTGCCCTGTAACGTGCTCCCTCTCTCCAGCCTTCTTCAGAGGGGAGAGGCCACCAGATCAGGACAGGGGCTAAGCAGCTAAGGCAAGAGTAAGCAGATGCCTCTTAGTAACCTGTTATGAGCCTGCCACTATGTCAGTCTACAAATGTAAGAAATCCTGCAAGGTTACCAGCATCTAGGTTAGTCCACCAAACTGCTGTTTTCCTAAAAGCATCTTGGGAAGATGGTCTGTAGTTATGCTGGGAAAGGTAGAATGGGTTAGCAAGAAGGGTGACATTAAGCTCCTGCACAGACATCGATTCAGGAGTAAAACAAACTGCAGTCTAATTCTCAGGATTCACATGGTCTAACTTCTCACCCAAAATGAACCACCACCGAGTTTCTCTGTGGGGACAAGGCATAACAGGTCCCACTGGCCTGAATGTGCTTCAGTTTATGACCCATTTCTGGACTGTGGAGTCTGCTCCCAATTTGCACAGAAGCTTCTGCCTCCTGTCCCACCACAGTGCAGCCCCCAAGTGCTTTGGGTCCGTTGGATGAAGGAGGCTGAAGAGAATGCGAGACATGCAGGCGGAGGAGTTTATCTCCGCTTGCTCCCTCCCTGGCTGCGGGGAAGCTGTAACCACATACCTGCCTGCCTGTACACCCCCTCCATGCCAGAGCAGCTAGCTGGTACAGAGTTGCCCTTACTTAGCTGCAGAGAGCGAGCCCATCAGAAGAAACGAGGTGTAAATCCAGTTTTGCAGCCTGGTCCCCCTCTAAATTGTTTGCCTCGATTACAGGGGAGAGGAAAAGACTCCTACAGGGAACGTCTCCAGGCCAACACTCGCCAGCTGAGGCAACCAGCGCTGGAGGCCATGCCTGCGGAGCGGGTCAGACCTCGCAGAGCTGGAACGGCTACTTGTCACAGGGCCGAGCAGGATGCAAAGGGTGTACGCAGGAGGAGTTGCTGAACCAGCAGTGTGCTGGACCACAGCCTTGCCACAGCTACACTGGGCAGAGAGAAAACTCCATGTTATCACCAAACATGGTGCAAATTAGTGTTCCCTAACTTCACAGAGCACATGCATTTGACCTCCATCACTGCACAAGCATTAGTAGACAGGTACAGTTGGGACAGTTTCTGCATTCTCACTTTTCTCTTTCTTCTCTTGCCATCAGCCAAATAACCCACACGGAGATGACTGGGTGAAGCTGGAAGTGTGGTGATGAGGTTTTTACAAAGATGCAAGCATTGCTCTCCGCCTCTTGCTGCTGCAGAGGAGAGGCACCACTCCTGAGCTGCGGAGTTGACGGGCTGCCAATTACACGCAATAAGTACTGATTATTTTCCTCCCAGGATCCCTCACCTTCCCCCTCCACACTCACTTAGAGCTCGACTGTCACAAAAGATATCTCCTTTTAACAACTGTGAACATTTAAATGACTTGCCCAAGGTCAAATAGCAAGCTAACGGCAGAGGGGGAACAGCAACAGTTTTCCTTTAATCACTAGACATGGCTTCAAAGGAATACTCAGAGGCCCCAGATATGCTCAGCATTACTTCAGATGTACTCTATCTGCAAGGAAGCGATGGGGGCAGCAACCACCTTTCTTAGATGTGGGCTAGACACAGGATGTCTCAGCCTTGTTCGTTTATGATGGGTGCCCAGCTGGCTGACAGCCTTGGGATAGGAATTTAAGCTGCAGCCCTACAGCTCCAGCAGCATAAGCCTTGGTGCTGTTAGCTAGAGGAAGCAGACTCACAAGCCAAAATCAACTGAGCCACCATCACTCTAAGCTAGACCTGGAAAGGAGAGGTAATGTCTACTGTCTGCTGTAGTCCAGGGTCTGGAGGGCTTACAGAGGGGGACTTATCCCAAGGTGAACCCCAAACATTAAGTAGAAGGTGTCTCACACACACGCACAGAGAAAAAAACGGTTTTCTTCCCTTTTATCGCAGCGACATCTCTAGCACTGGGGAGGAAGCAGGAACCTGTCCATCTCCCCGACTGCCTGAGAATTTCAGTTTTGAGGCAGAGAGGCTGCATTTCTTATCAGTAGCTAAGAAAAGACCTGTCTTTCCCCCCTCGCCACACCTTCAAAGGGCTTTAACAAAAAAATAAATCTCAGTGTACCCAGAAGCAACACTCATGTACAGCCAGAGATGAGAAGTTGTCAACAGCAACCAAGTTGTAGATACAGTTGCAACAGATTATGAACCCTTTTCTGTTTAAATTGCATTTTGTCCCAACACCCATCAATTACTTTGTTTATTTTGTTCACGGAATACAGAAAGACGGACTGGCTTAGCTGGAAAGAAATGCCAGCGCAGACTAGGAAAATCATCTGAACCGTTGATCTGTAAGGACAGGGCAGAGGGATGGAGAAGGATGATCTGGGAGGCTCACAGGAGCCAGGCTGCAAGGAAGCCAGGACTCACCTCCTCCACGCAGAGCAGTGACAGGGGATCCCTGTGAGCTGCGCTCCCCACAGCCAGCCCAGCCCGGGTACACAGCACGCAGGAAAAGCTACTTAAGTAGTTTGCAGGCAGGCAGAGGTGGAACCGAGCTGCAGGTACACAGGCGGGTTTGGTTTCAGGGCCCTCCCTGCCTCCCGATAACGCGGCGCGCCGGTGTGTTATTAGCACCGCAACCACACCTGCGCCCGGGCCCCTCGCGCGAGGTGCTGAGCAAACACAGGCTGCAGGCACCGGCCCCGCGAACCCCCTGCGCCCAGAGCGCTTCGCCATTGCTGCCCCAAACCAGCTCAGAAGGAAACTCCAGGTCTGGACTCACGTCTGAACTTTGCCCAAAGCCCTGTCCTGGTGTTAACATTTGTCACCTTCCCTTGCTGACCTGCTGGCACTTCACAAACAGCCAGCAGAGAGAGATTTAGTACGTGGGATTATTATTTTCTTTTTAAAGACAGTGAGATGTTCTCTGCAGCTTTGCAGGTGACAGTCTGACTCTAAATAACAGTCCCAGCAGCAAGACCAAACACTTCATTTAAACTGCTAATCTCTTGCAGGACACTTTATCTGGCAGACTATGCAGGAGGGCTGGTTTGGGACTGGTGCTCTGTAACTTGGTCCTGATGTGGAAGGAGTCAGTTAGGCAAACCACCTCCTAGCTGGGAGATCCTGGTCTAACAGCAGCCTTTACACATCACGCCCAAGTGAGCTGGCAACAGCCTGTCCAGCCCAGTGGGATTTGGCATCTTGTGACGGGGAGACCTTTGACAGTCAGACGGGGGGGTGGCTGGTCCAAAAAGCTGCACGACAGCAGGCACTTCTTGCCCTCTGGCCTCAGCTTCACCGAAACTTCTACAATAGGGACAGTGTTTGTCCTTCCCTATGGAGCACAATGCCAAGCACCTTGACAAGGGTAACAGCCAGCCCCCCCAAAAAGGGGCATACCAGCCCTTCTGTGTAAGGTTTCCTGCACACAGAAGCAGAAGGGAGCCACGTGTGGGGCTTTTTCACAGCTGCTCACCGAGCTGTCATGTCATGGGGACATCATCTGCTGCTGAGCGTTAAGGCTCTTTCTCCGCTCGTCCTCTCCCACCCCAAGGAGAGGTAAAGCATCTTTAAACCCAGGGTTTCTGTTTTACTTGTAAGCTTGCAAACCAAACCTTTCCTGTCCTTTCTCTGCAGAGAAACAACAGATCAACTCTGAGAGGCTGGTTCACCTGGCAGCCAGGTAGGAGGGCGGGTCCTGGGGGCAGGAGCAAAGCAGCACGCTGCTGCCGGACAAAGGCAAGCCGGAGAGCAGAGGGCTCTCTGCCACCCACCTGGACAGAGCAGCCTTTTCAGCAATGGCAACCAAAGCTGGTGTCTCCTGCCCTCTCTCTCCTCTCCCGCTTAAGCACCCAGAAGGACAGGGAGGAAGCCAGGCAGTCTGCCTCTGCGGAGTGCAACTCACCTAGCAGCACTAACAGGGAGCAAGGACAAAGAGCAGGGATGAAGCCAGGGAAAGCGGCTCCCGAGAGTCCATTTCTCTAAAGGCAGTGGGCCGGCAGATGGGATTCACACATTTCCCCTGCTCAGAGTTTGTTCTCTGTTCACATGCTACAGAAAAAGTTTTGACAAATGTCTTCCTGTGCTCGATGTGGTACAGAGACGCAGCAAGGCCCTGCTTGAGGAAACCCGCAATCTGAATTTGAGAAAAGCACCAGCAAGTGCACAGACATGCACGCGGAGATAGGACTGAATTTACTGGTGATGTCAGATGTACCAACTCATTCACACGAAGCAACACCATCGCCAGCAGAAGTTCACTTCCCACTTCCTTTCTCTCAGCCGGCGCAGACGTTGCTCTGTGTGCCCTCGCTAACAGACTCTGAACCACACCTTTCGCTTTCAGAAGAAACAAACCCTGAGACACCTGAAGAAAGTGGACTACATGCAGGGCACTGATGCACATGCACAAGCAAAGACTGAAAGAAGTCTATCCTCCTCCCAATCTCCTCAAACCTTTCCAACACAGGATCTTACAAGTAATCGCATCTAAACAGTGCTTAGACAGCATGAAGATTGAGGGACGGACATTTTTAAATTTGGCTGTAGTTACGTGGCAGAGAAGAACTCATTTATTCCTCAGAAGAATCCATATCCTGCCACTCCATAATCCTTCCAGTCTCTCATGGGTGCAGAAGGGACAAGAGAAGTTATTAAATGTGGTAGCAGCCTCTCTGATTTATGATGGTCGTGCACCCACCCGACAGTTCAACGAACAGCCACAGTAATAATCAGACAACAGAGAATTAGATTCATCAACTATTTGTGACCTATCAAGGCTCTGTAATAACCTGAGCCCTGTCTTATATGGGAAAAAATTACCCCACAAAAGCCTTTGCCTTAGCAAAGGAAAAGGAAAAGCCTCAGCTTTTTGGAGAAGCATCCGAGGCAGCCGGTAGTGGCCAGTGCTGAAGGGAGGAGATGGTGCTGTGCAGGAGCTCAGGCGGGGGCTGCTCCAGTCCAGCAGCCCCCAGGTGACACGGACCTGCACCTTCCCTCCCTGTGGCACGGCAGGTTTGATGCAGAAACCCATTCCCAACGGGCCGCAGAGAGAGGGGAGGGCGAAGGGTATCGCTAGCCTTTGGGTTTCCATTCATAACCGCAACGCTACATTTCCAACCTTCCAAGGGGCTCTTTATGAATGTTATTAATTCCCCGCTCCCTGGAAGCCCTTTGGAAGAAAGGGTGGGAGAGAGCACAAGAGCGAGTGCTTACGGAAGGGCTGTTCATACAGTGCCAGATCCTTTCACAGCTATCAGTGTCCATTCACTGCAGCTGAATGTGAAATACACCATGGAGAATAGCTCTGGCAGGCTTGCGCGGGATGAAATGGAAAACTCACCTGACCTCTCCTGACCCTCTCCCCTTCCCCCTCCCCTCCCAAATCTCCTTGACCCCATTCACAGTGTGGGGAGAGGGGAGCGGTCATTAAGCAGGGATGGGAGAACGGCGATTTATTTAGTCTCTCTGAATTAACTCTGCATTTCCTTTGAGCTCAGGGGCTCCATTATATCGACCTCGGCAGCTCAGCTTAGGGAAAGAGCAGCAGCGGGTGGAAATCCCCTCAGACGAGAACAAGGAAGATCCGGGTGCTCCAGCCCATTTGAAATTCCCTCCCTCACCCCACAGTGCAGCATCCAGCAGCCCAGACACCAGGATATATTAATCCAAGACAAATGCTAGATGCTACAGATGTGTTCAGAGTTACGGGAAGGGGAAGGTCCCCACGACAGCTCAGAAGACCTTCCACGCAGTTTGGTTGAAAGGGAGACATTTGAATTTGTCAGGACTGGGGGTTGGTTCTTTCCTGCCATGCTGCAATTGCTTCGTTGCAGCACCTACAACGTGATCGTCCTGCTTTCAGGGCTATCTAAAAGCCAGAGCTTAGTTCAGGCCCTTTTCTGCTTGCTGCTCTCCTGATGCACAGACTGATCTCTGGCCCAACAGACACGTGCGCCGAGACTGAAGGCATTTCACTACCATCTCCACTTTGTGAATTGAAAGTAAGAAGCCAAAGAGAGAAGAAGGGGCCAAGTTTTAAGCACCTGCAGCTAGCAGCTGATTTTCAGGGGGCTGCATCTCCCACTTTCTGTGGGCCACTAAACCAGACTGCACCCATTCAGACGCTGAGCAAAGCTCTTGTCTCCCATAACCACCGAGCCACTCACCTTCCCTGCAGATGGCTGGGGCTCACCGAGATGGAGTTTGAGATGCAACCTCAGGTCCTGCCAGGTTCCTGCTGCCTCGACCACAGGGTTCAAGTCATTTCAGAGCTACCAGGATACATGCGCAACTGCCAGGGAGCAGAGGTAGGGCACAAGCCACCCGATGACCTTCCCTCTACCTTTGGCCCTCCTAACCCGGGAGGCTGGGTTAGTCCTGACAGTTAGCGGGGCTGGGCTGTTCCAGAGCCAGCCCAAAGGACTGGTTCACATCTGCAGAAGCTTTGGGAGGCATTTTTTTCTGGTATCAGTGGTTCCTTCAGGTAAAGGTGCATCTGTGAGGGCAAGCGACTGTTGAGTGTCTTCTGTGTTTTACAGTAAGCAGCAAGGTCAGAATGATCAAATGAAACAGATCATTGTTTGTCCCACCTTCACCAACTGGCTAAAGCAAAGGCACCAGGCAAAGGCAACTGAAGGTCCCTATGAGATGGATGAGAAGGTCAAAATGTTTGTTAAGAATGAGAGTTAGGAAAGGATGCTTTCCTAGACCAGCAGGCTAACAACACTGTCCTCGCTCTGCCTATCATACAGAGAGGATGCTTTCCAGGGTGGAGAAAGATCTGTCCCACTTGCCCTTCACCCTGCACGTCTCTGGTATCTCACGCTCCTTTCAGGAGCCGTGCCAATAGCTCTATGGACGCTTTATCCTCACCCCACAACACGAACATCAAACAGACAGCAGGACAGCCCACAGGCTCCACTGACCTCCTGTCTCACAACCTGCTTCTTCCTCTGGCAGACAAAGGAATTGCTCCTGGCAGGAGGCTTCCTCCCAGGCTTTGGCTGCCTTAGCTCCCGTGCCCGCCTGTTTGACCAGCGGAAAAGAAACAGCAGCAAAGAGTGGCCAGTTCCAGCCTGTCCTCCTCCTCCTCCTCCTCCTCCCCTCGCCTTTACAAACAGGAACCGTCTGTCTGACTAACGAGGTCACTGACTCAGCAGCAGCCACACTGACACTTTCAGAGCTTGCCACGCTTCTCAAAGGGACAGACGTCAGCCCAGCGCACACCATGATGCCAGCGGGTGCCATTAGCTCTCCTGGCAGTTGGCAGGCGTCATTGCCACGTTAACCCCCGCCTCTGAGCCGAGCGGCAGCAATGGGCTTCAGGCTGCCCAGGAGATCCTGCTGCAGTCCACGCTAGGAGGAGCGTGGCCGAGATAAGACAGGGTGCAAAGAGGAGCTGGGCACTGTGCTTTCTGCAGACAAGCAGGGGCTGAGGCTGAATGGCTGAAACCTTGCCTTGCTGGGTCTGTAGCTCAGCCCCATTTTCATCAGGGACACTGCAAAAGACAACTGCACTGGAGGGCCAAGTTCAGCTGTGATGCGACGAAGGACTGAGTGCCGCAATAAATATCCCATAGCTGAGCTCAGCTGCAGAGGGATCTTCAGACTGTGCTGAAGGAACCGCAATGGGACTGCTTGTGCCTGCCACACGGTAGGATGGTCTTGCAGCGTTTTACCTGCTCAGGACAGCCATCTAATCACCAAACTTCATTCAGCACACAGAATCCTCACACACTCCTAAACACATGCAATGCAACCAAAGAAGCAGCATTTTCAGCCTCCGCTCTCAAGAGCCTCACTCCTTCTGGTCACCCTTTCCTGAGTCGGTGTCAGGTCTGCTATAAACAACTCAAGACCTCCAGACAAGGTTGGCTGGCTCTACATCAGAGCTACAGCTTTGTTTTGCTACTGCATGACCCAAGCTCTTGCTTTTATTCATGAGAGGAGTCCCTGTTTTGGAGCAGGAGGGGAAATGAGAGCCGATCTGGTTCTGCTTTTCACTTGAGATCATTTTCGGTGTTTAAATACTGTGCCCATCACCCTGGCATTTGGTCTGAGTCAGCCTCTCCCCCACCCCCTCTTCTTTTTTTATTATTTTTAGCAGAAGAATAAAAATGTAAATTGAACTGGAAAGGGAAAAAATAAGCCCCCTCCAGGTGCCCCCCTCCTCCGCAGCGTGGTAACGGGCACAGATTATATCCGGCACCACATGACCAGGGCCCGTATTTATATGTCAGTGTGTAAAACCTACCCTGCTGAGCCGCCTTTTCTCTGCCTGAGGCTGGGGGCTTCTGCTACGCGTCTAGTCAAACAGGCCCACAAAGGGGATTAAGGAGAGCCCCTCAGCCCTGCAGAGTAATCCATCAAATTATCCCTTGTTGGCGTTGCTGTCCTCTTCAGGGGGAAAGAAAAAAAAAAAAAAAAAGCCCTCCAAAGGCTTTTAAAGGCACTGAAATTACACTTGAGCCTGAAACACTCCACCCAGCTGCTGTAGCCCACAGCACAATGGGCTGGTTGTAAAGGGAATACCGGGAAGCGAGGGGCGAGGAAAAAGAGACGGACACTGTTAAAAAGGGCAGCAGCCTCCCCATGTCTGAAACTCCAACAGGCGGCTCAGATCCCCCGCTCCCGGGACCCCGCAGCAGAGCCGGCCCCGATAACGCCGGGCTGCACCTCCCGCCCACCCGCGCTCCCCTGCCGAGGGAGGCTCTGGGATGCGTTTGCTGTGCCCAGACGGACCCACGGACACGTCCTCATCAGAGGCGAGGCTTGCAAAGGCAGAGTCTGCACCCAGCCGCGGAGGAGCGCCCGACCCTCTCCTGCCAGGGAGCAGGGCTGGGGTCTGGCAGTGCCCCTGACCACAGGCTGTAGCACTGTCACCCCATGCTACCTACACAGGCCCCAGAGCCCTGCAGCCAGACAGTCCTTCAAAACCCCTGCACAACACCTAACAAGACAACAGGCTTGTCTAAGGCTCACGGCACCTTCACCGGTGCCCCCACAGGCAAAGCAAAGCCAAAGAAAGACCACACTCACCAAAACTCTGTGAATGTCTACTTGGGCATTGAATCTCTATTTTCTTCCACTGCAGCTACCTAAATTGCACATGAACTTTTGTGCTGGTCATCACCACCCTATTCTGAGGTATGAAGTCCTCTGTCCAACAGCCCTGCCTAAGCAAGCACATGGGATTTCATAGGTTTGCATTACTGTAATCCTTCTTAGGGAGAAATTATCACTGGGAATGAAACAGGGAAAGTGGACAGTAAAGTACTTACCCCGGCAAACTGGAACTGGCAAAGAGAAGAGCGAACCAGTTCTGGTGAAAGGCCGTTACCACGTACAGAGAACACATGGCTGTCCCACTGCATGCTACACAGGTCACCTTAGCACTGAAAACAGTGACACACAACTTCTGAGTTTTAATCACTAGTGCCGAGTAGAAGGAGAATAATTTCCCCATCTGTTACAGGGAAGAGATGGGAAGGCAGAAACCCTAGCTGCTTTATTGTGTCTGCTTTGCAATACCTGTTCACAGGGCTGGGAAAATGGGAAGTGAAATTGGAACTTCTTGTTTCCAACCAAAGCACAAATGCTGCGTAACGGGACGTCTGACTGCTCAGCAAGCTAACGCCGTACTTCGGCTCCTCTTGCCAAGGAGGCATACTGTGGCTCCAAGGCAGCTCTAGGACTTCTACCCCATGATAGAGTTTCATCATTTCTGGCTTTATTTGGAAAGCTGTGACAGTCATGGGGCCAGCTGAGTCTCAGGACCAGCCTTGGGGTGGAGAGGACAGTTCTGATGTACCAGCAAAAACCAGGGGCCAGAGCAAAGGCCACGGCGGGCACTGACACGTGAGACTGCAAATCCAGACCACCAACTATGGATCCCGGGCCAGCAGTGGCCAGGAGCTCTGCAGAAATAAACTGCCGACCCTCGGCAGGAGGGCTGAAGGGGCGTTTGTTAGCCCAAACAGTACCCCAACAGGCTGATTATAAAGTAGCAGTGAGGGGTCTGACAAATTTAACCACAGCGGGAGCTGCTGCCACCTAACACTGAGGTCTAACCTTCCCTCGTTTTGCCAGAAGTCATGTTTGCTGAGGTCTGTGCCGAGGAGAGAGGGAGGAGGGCAATCAGCTAAAACTCCATGCCTGGCAGTCCTCGGAGAGCAACAGGCACAGACTTATACAGTCCCTTTTGCTTAAAAGTTTTGGGAGCACGACCTTGTGCTCTTCCTCAAAGGATATACTTTGAATCCTAGACACACACAGAACTAATGGGCTCTTTTGTAATCACATGGTAGTTAGTTCATTTTTTCATGGTAATTTTCTGGTCTGCAATTCCAGTTATTTGTGTGGCTGCCGGAGAAGTTTGATGCTAACATATCTCTCAGCAAGCCCTTTGACCTCTACTGGCAGGTTGGTGGGTTTCTCCCTCTCTGTTTTCTGTCTCTAAAATGAGGTCATGGCTTTGAATGAGACAAAGAGCCTTTGCAGCGTGAGGAATAGCCCCAAGACAGCTGTGAGCACAGAACCCCCATCAGTCACATCAGACCCTGAGTGCATGAGAGGCAAGCGAGCTGGGCAGCAGCCCACAGCTCTCCTGGGAACGGCTGGGTTTTACCCGCCTGCTCTGAGAAGAGATCATGCAACTGCTCGTATCAGAGCCGGTGCAAGAACGGATGTGGAACAGGCAGCCACCCATGGTGGAAGCATTCAAAGGGGGAGGGAATAAAGCAAAACTCTCCAAATACTTTGGACTGGGAGTTGCTGTAAGATAGCGCTGTCCTCACTGCCTGCCCCTCTGGCACCTGCTTGCTGGCTCTCCAGTGTTCCCAGTCTACCCTCTGGGCTTCAGCGGCCAGTGGAGGTGGGTTTATGCCAATATGCCAGACTGTCAGCAAGGCACTTTCTGTCACACCGGCCACGGGCCAGCACGCTCTGCCAAAGGGACAGGTGAAGAGCATGTGTGCAGGGAATAACAGGGTTTCTCTGGGGTGCTTTAAGGTCAAAGACCACGTATCAGAGTCCCGAGATCTTTCTTATAAAGAACAGCAGTTTTACATGCCTGGAGTAGCAAAAACTGCACAAGTTCTGACTTCTGCCTGCAGCACATCGACTTCTCTGTCTTAATGCGGGCCCTCAGATCACTGCTGGAGCAGAGAGTCTTTTCCTTATCATGACAGACCGGTCATGAGGTCTGGGTCTGAAAACATGAGATTCTATGATTTTACTTCTGCCTGAAATTGTCTGGATAATTGCAAAGATAAGAAGCAATCAGATTTTATCTTTTAAGACAGATAAGTTTCACTGGAAGATCTTTATGGGAAACTTAAGACTTTTCCTTTCCCCATTCTCACTATCAGTTTAATGTGTTACGGACTCTGAACATGCAGGGATTTAACATTAAGCTGTAGCCGTTCACACAGAACACACAGCAGCATGGAGTATCTGGAAGGGGAGTTTTCCACTTTTCAAAAGACAAGGCTCAAAGCTGCCATTTCTATAGGAGGTGAATGGAGCAAGGCATTTTTACCCCCCCCACTCCCCACCCCGTCTCTCCTTACGAACAGGAACCTAACTGCTGTTTTGAGCCCTGGAAAGAATACCAGTCCTAAATTATTAGCTTTTTAGTAATTAAGCATGGAGTTCAAGTTCAAAGCTCCCTGGATTTTGCAGAGCCCTCTGAGCAGGGGTGCTCAGGCTTTTTGTTGCACATGGTTAGTTTCTTGCTCTGATACAGAGTACAGACTGCATCTATCAAGGAGGACAGGCAGGAAAGCGGTCTGAGCGCTGAAGTTACTTAGCGCTTGCTGAAAACGTCTGCTGCAACGGCAGAGGATAAATCAAAGCTTGTGCATTTCAGACTCCGAGTAGAGGCCGTATTTCCTCTCCTCGCTGGGCTCTCTCTTGCCCATATTTACTGGAGTAAAGTTCAGTGAGCTATAAATGAAGCAGAAAGACCTCTGATATTCCCGCAACATGCTTCTGGGCTGCCTTGGGCAAACAGCCAGGGCACCTCGGGCAGGCACAGTGCTGGCTTTGCCCAGTAAGAGCCAGGAAAGGGCTTATCACCAGCACCATCCCAGGCCATTGTGGCTGTGCATCAGCATGTGCTAACTAGCCTCACTTACAGTCTTCTGTTAGCAGAGGGGATAGCTAGCATTCCCTGCTCTTGCCCAAAAGGCTTACACACTGCTATCAACATTGGCCACAGACAGTGATGAATGGGAGTATCTGAGGGCAGCACAAATGTAGGCTGTGTTCACAGAAATCAAAGATTAAAGAGGCCCTGTTGAATCATCTTCCCCGGGGCTGCTGCACGACTGCTCCCAACAGCACATTCTCCAGTGATTTGTCCAGTTTGGATGGATGGATCTTGAGCACTGAGGTTGCAAGAATTTCCCCTGAAACAATATCCATGGGCTAAGACATTTAATAGCTGAGAAGCGTCCTTCCTTCCTTCCCTCCCTCCCTCCAGTTATCCCCTGTGTAATTCCTGTGCTCTCCTTTTTATATGCATGGTCAGACCCCTCTCCAGACTACATTTAGCCACTCTCCTAAACCTAGCTTTAGTCAATTCTCATGAAAAGCCACCCTTCCAGGCCCATTAATTGCTCAGTCGGCCTTGGCTGTAGCACAGCAGCCTTTTGTTCTAGCATTGCTCCAGCTGCTCCCACCGCCCCTCGCACACAGGAGTCGTTTGTCATAAACATTCCCAAATGCACCTCTGGAGTCCAACAGCAACAGTGCCCGCACAAAGCCCTCCCCTGTCATGCCAAGAGCCAGTACCTGGTACGCACAGACTGCTGCCTTGGAAAGCCACTGTCATCTCATTGTTCCTTTGTGCTCCATCTCTTTGTACTTATGAACTGCCTCTCACCACAGACCTACAAGGAAGCTCTCTCTGTGACCAGAACAATCCTTTATTCTGTCTGCACAGCTCTAAGCAAAGGGAGAATTTTTTCCAGAATCCAGACCAAGGTAGCAGAGTGATAACTAGTACACTACATGGGCAGGGAGAGCACTAACAGAGGACACTCAGCAACAGCAGTGTCAGCTCAGGTCTTGTAGATGACCGAAACGCTTCGCGTACCCCCTCTCCAAACAGAAGATCACAACAGAAGTGGCACTACAGCCCTGGGCAGAGGGGAAAGAGAGCAGCCTAAGATCCTGGATCAGTGGCAGATGCTTCTCCAGAGGCAGAGTACAGCCCAACATTTCCAGACAGAGCATTGCTGATGGAAAAAGCATAAAATCACCAGCAGGGAACTCATGCACAGGTTCCAGAGTAATGTAAAGGCTTTTGGTCTCTGTGCAGAGAGGACAGAGAACTGTGTGAGTACACTTACATCCACTTTGAATCTAACCGAAGAGCCAGTTCTGCCCGTTGCTCCTAAATTAGAAGCAGGCAATTGGGAGGAGATGGCAGAATAGCGTTAGATTTGAGGTTTGATCACCACCTCAGTTTCTTTGATGTAGCAGGTCAGATCCCAGCAGGAATCATCCTAATGTTTGGTAAAGAAAGTGTGATCCACAGATTTTATTGCATGCACCATTTCACTGAAAGTCTTAACCCATAAATCTAAAGCAAGATTTAGATGTTATCCACAACTATGTACACATCATGCCTGAAGTTGGCTCTAGCCTGCTCTGCAAGAACATTAATGTCTTTTGAGTGCTGACAACTTGCACGGATTTGAGTCACTGCGCTCATCACATCTGCATTTTTCTTGAAGTCCTAGCTCCTGGAGACAAACCACCACAGAGAACTTCGGCTTTCAACAAAGTGAAGGTGGAAAAAAATCTGCTCTCTTGATTGAAGAGAAAAACCTTAGACCTCACAAACCAAACCTAGTGCCCATCATTGTTTTAAGTTTCTTTTTTCAAATAAACCTCATTATTTTGCCAGAGGCCATCCTTACACCTTCTGAGTATTAAAAACCTGGCAATTACGAGAATTCATCTGCAAGTCACCAGAAGTTGGTTCTTTCTGAAATCAACAGAGCTGATTTCATGTGTTACTCAAACAAGGTTTCCCTGGATGTAAGAGAGGGCCAGGTCCTTGAGATCCGGACCAGCAGCAGTTTCTTTTAGTCCATGTACAGTAACACAGAGAAAGAAAAACGGTTCAGAGCTGCAAATCAAGCACCTGCTTATTGCTGTGTGTGTTCCAGCAGCCCTCCAGCACTGAGACAAAGAAGCCATTCGGACCACATTCCTACATAACATTTCTTATTTTGCCAGACAATATTCATGGGGGTCTGTTTCTCCTCTTATGCAGGCTGGCAAAATGTTAAACAAATATTTTTGAACTGCAAGAGGAACTGACATTTTAGGATATGAAAACAAGGAGGAAGGGCACAAATTTGAGGACCTCCAAGGAACAGCATGCATACAAATAATAATAATAAAATGGTGACTTTATAGTTCCACTTAATTATGTTTTTTGAACAAGCAACTCGACAGCTTCATTGGTGGACACATCAGCGACTTCTGCAGCTCTGTAACACAAGACCAGACTCAGATTCTTACAGCAGTGAGAGCAACAGCAGCATAAGAAACATCAGGTTTCAAGGGCTACACAGATTCTACATATTGTCAGTCTTAGATCACTGAACAATACAAGCATCAGGACACAGAACTGCAAAAATAATCCTTTGGCTTACTATCTTCCTATTCTTTTGTTTGTGGTGAGTGCAAGATTTCCTTTACGTTATGCAGATCCACGCTTACAGGCAGTCTTCTATGAGCACGTATATTGCTTGACTACCTTGCAGAGACTGCTTTAAAGTTTCCCTGTTTTTTAAAAGCAAGGATTCCTCTGTGAGGGTCTCCGTCCCCTTTCTTAGCTGAGCCCTAGGGTTTCTGTTTTCACATGGGTAGTTTTGATGTCTGATATTAAGCATTCAGAAATCAAGTCAACATTGAAAATAGTTGACAGCTGCTCACAAGGTTCTCATGACGCCCTTGCTCCACTCATAGCACAACCTCTGTCATGAGTTTAAGAGCACAGCTGAAGGATCACAAGACTCCACAGGTTGGCTGTCTAGGGTTAGTTTTAGTTAAAAGTAGCTGTCTTACGCTGACTGCCCCCCACCTCCTGCAGAAGCCACAGGGCACGATCATATGATGGAATTATTTGCAACAGCAGAAGTGAACAGAGGAGATTTGACAGATATAACTCTTTTCCGTTTCTGCGTATCCCTCTCCATACCGTCTGCTGCTTACTTCTCTTGAGGTACAAGGCTTTACAACTATTATTGCCTGGTCACCCCTACCACTACCTGCAGCTGCTCTGCTCCCATCCCTCTGATCCTTTTGCTTCTGCTCCCTTGTAGCCTTGAATCCATCACAAACCTCCAAAACTTTCACCCAATGGGTCAAGTGTTTTGCTTTGATGTTGCCTTAGCCAAGATAAGGCGATAGCAACACACACATTAAAGAAAACCCAAAACAGTCAACTACCAAAACAAGACACTCCTTGGATGAACTGCTCCAACATAGAGAAAGGTGGAGGATAAACACAAACAGATGTTACTCACACCGCTTATAGCTCGTCTGAAAAGCTCTACAATCCTACTGTGACAAAAGTGGTATAAACCTCTGAAGAGACTAAAGACAGAGGAGTGCATTAGTACTACATCCATTGCAGTGTATGAAATATGCTTAAACTGCCCGAGAATATATAGCCATCGAGAAAAAGAGAGACCATCAGCAAATTACTTTGCAATGTCTGCTGAGTGTTTTTTTCTCGTCATTTAAGCAAGCTCCTAGCACTGGTCTAGCCTGGTACCAGACCTGACAGACTAACAGGCAGCTTGAATCAAACCAACCGCTAGTCACGTCCAGGGAAGAATACACAAACCCAGGCAATATTCTGAAGTTCTCTGCCACATCACCGTCTGCAGTACTCCTTAGAAAAGGAGCAGGCAGGAAACTGCCACAGGCATAACTTTTCACGCTGGTTTTTGTCAGTGTAAAACTATGGAAGCCAGAGATTGAGACTAATATAATCCAGTAGCTTAGAAATATCACTTACAAAGACTACTTTTACAGAGCATCGATGTTTGCCTGCCTTTGCTTTTGTACATTCCTCAGAAGTAATTTGCAAACCCTCAGAGCTTCTTGGGTATCAAACACAAAAGGCTCTGGATTAAGATTTTCAGTGATGCAGGCACTCTGCAGACAGGCTAATATTTCCAGAGGCTTTGCAAAAAGACACGCAAGGAGACCCACGCAGTTATGTTCAAAGAGCAGTTTTTGCCCTGTCACTTCATCATGCAATGGATTTGATGCTTTTAGGACCAGCTTTTTTGGTCCATACTCTGAACAAAGCTTCTACAAGCACCTTCATTACAAAACTGGGCCACTAAGGTTATTTTTTTTTATTTTTAACTGTGTGCACTCACAATGCCATTAGCCACAAGAGTCCAGCCATCACCCTAAACTCCATACGGAGGCTTTAGTCAAAGAGCAGAGACGTGTAACTCAAAAACCACCACCACCACCACCACCACCCCCCCCCCCCGCCAAACACTGCCACTTGAGTGCTCCAGCAAAATAAACAGTTTGGGGAAAAGGTTAGCAAGAGTTTACGCCAGACATCCATATTTTCTAGGGACTCTGGCAAAGACAAAGCAGAACGAATCCAGTGATTTCAGCTTCTCATACTATGGATATAGCATTTCTCACTGCCGACAAAAATTGACCGTGCACCTTCAAAAAGATGCTGCCCGTAGAGTTTGTCCGGAGTACACTGCAATATCTACTATGACTCTATTATATTACAGTGATGATAATCTTAGAGTCTGTAAGACTACTGCTTTGTTCACAGATAACGTTACCATTATCTCTTGGCAGCTTCTACACAAAGCCACACGGCTTGGGCCTTCTAGCAACAGCTCGATGTTGGGAAACACCTTGAGGTTCAGGTACTTTAATTGGAACCTCTTCAAGAAGACAAGACACTCTCGCAGAAGACACTGCACAGGCTACGTACGTAACAAGCTGTAGGGGAATATACCCACCAGCAGACAGTGCAAGAAAAATCTCCCTACAAGGAGAAGTTTCCTACTAAATCCTAAGATTGGTTTATGCTCTGAAATACAGGGATTTGTATCACTTGTAAAGCTCTCATTTAATTTGCTATTAATTCTGGAGATTCTTGCTATCCATATCAAATTTCTAATCCTTTTTTCAAATCCCATAAGCCAAGCACTCTTGGCTTCCACGATGTTTTGTGGTAATAAGTTCCAGAGTTTAAGGCACTGCCTGGAATCCAAGCACAAGGCTGGGAATCTGGCATTCCTGGCTCCACCACCACAGCCACTCCCCACCGAGTGGAAGAGTAGTAGCTAAGGATGATGCAAGAAAGTCCAGGTAGCACCACACTCTTAAAAAAAAAAAAAAAAAAAAGAAAATCGCAGGTAGGGTGAATAATAGAAAATGTTTAAAGGCTGGTACACGTTTTTCAGGAGCGCCTGCATGACTTCAATGCCCAGGTCATTTGGATACTTTTGAAGTTCTTACTCATACTCTATTTTTATAAATTTGTAGTTGTTCTCACATTACACATACAAACGCTGCTCTCATGAACCCACATCTAGAACTAGAACAGTGCCAGAATGGGATACGGTTTGAGCCTGGCCACTTTCTCTGTACTGCTCATAAGTCTGGCAGATCTAGGTGAGGACCAGGAAAGCTGTTCCTGATATGTTTCCCTTCCAAGTTTTTTTTTTTTTTTTAAAACATAAGCATAAAAATCAACCATCTTGCCAAGTCTGGCCATCACCAGCGTAAAAGCATTAGTTTATTCTAGCGCTTT
This sequence comes from Gymnogyps californianus, assembly GCF_018139145.2. Lineage (NCBI taxonomy): Eukaryota > Metazoa > Chordata > Aves > Accipitriformes > Cathartidae > Gymnogyps > Gymnogyps californianus. Next base: position 2,784,697 of record NC_059497.1, on the reverse strand, counting down.
TCTCTTCCTCCTAAAGCTGTCATCCGCGGGAAAACAAATTAGTCTTTGAGTTTATGTTTACTATAAACAACTAAGGCATTTTACCACCAAAGTCTCTAGTCATGCCAAAGTCAGTAATTGACAGAATATCCACGTTATGACATTTAGGTACCACTTTTAAGAAGACAGCCTCCTCGAGCTCCCGCTACAGCTGAAGGGGAGAGACAGGTTAACCTGGCAGCAAATCTAAGCAGAGCCTACAATTAAGTGCAATGAAAACTTCCCTTTGTCAAGTGCCGGCTTCCTTTGATTCTAAGGATTCACTGACCTGTCCCCACAAGTCTTTGGGATTTCTGGAAGTCCACGGTCACATCACGCTTCCCAAACTCTTTTCCCATTCAATAATCTTTAAAACGAACTCGGTCACAGCAGATGTCTCTGTAACAATAAAAAGCATGGAAAAAACTCATGCCACATCCCCGCATCAACACGGCTCAGGGAGGCCTGAGAAGGTGCAGCATGCGCTGCTCAGGAGCCCTACCTGCAGCCACTCTTGCTCTGCTTCCTGATGCGCGAGGGTTTTTTTGTTTTCCCACAGCAAAGCTAGCGCCGGATCGCAAGGAGCATCAGCAGGACCAAAGAGGAGTCTGCAACTGCCTCGTCCGAGCAGAGCAATCGTCCCCGGTCGGGACCCGGCGGAGCAGCGCTCTCTTCTCGGCTGCAAGTACAAGTGCCGCTCTGACCCCTCCGAGCCACCCCGGCAGCTCCCCGCTCCCCCTCGCTCCCCGCGGGCCGTCAAAGGGGGAGCCGCTCCCGCTACCCGGGACCACAAACTTCGGCAGCCGCATCCCCGCCCGCTGCGGCTCGGGCTGCCCCGCTTTGTCGCGGTGCGGTGCGACCCTCCGCGGGGCGCGGAGCCGCGGACCCCCGGCCCTACCTCGGCGGCAGCCGGGGCTCGGTACGGCGCCCGGCCCCGGTACGGCGCCCGCGCCTCCGCTGCCGTTTAAATGGGCAGGTTCAGGCCCGGCAGGGAGCATGCGCTGCCGCGGGCGGAGCGGGGCCGCCGGGGGGGGGGGGGGTTGCTCCGCCGCCCCGGGCCGCTCCCCCCCCCCCCCCCGCCTCCCCGGCCGGGGAGAGCAGCCCCTCTCCCGCGGAGCATCGCCGCCGAGCCCCGGCAGGAGCCACCGCTCGGAGAGGGGCTGCCCGAGCCCCGCTCCGCCGGGGCGCTCACCGTGCCCGGAGCGGGTCCCGCCGGTGCCGCTGCCATCAGCCTCGTGGGTTAGTCATTCAGCGGGGACGAGTCATTCAACGCAAATAACTCGCATTTTGAAAAAGCCCCGCGTTGTTTGTTTTTTTTTCTTTCTTTCCCTCCCTTCTTTCTGCTCCAGAATTACCCACAGTATGAACAGTTTCTTGGTTTGTTTGGTTTTACTAATCTATTCATTACTTGTAATTGCTTGGATTGTATGCAAATGGCTTCCATGCTATGGGAAGCTTGTGACCTGGCCCCTGGACGTTATTCATGGTAGATGACTGCTTAAAATCACATGGCGTGTGTGCGTGTGAGGGAGACACACACACAGAATATATATGCTTATACAGAGAGATCTAGACATTATATCGGTATCTAACTTGTCTAACAATAGCTGAAGAGAACCATGAGTTGAGGAAAAATGAATGCTCTTATTCATACACACAGCCCTCGAGATGAGAACCCGTAGAAAGAACAGCCTTCCTTAAACATCTGCATCAACAAATATTTTGTGTGAACACATGAGCAGAGCATAGGAAAAACGAGACAAGAATGCAGTTGACAAAAACAGCTGTTCTTAGTGTTTGCAAATGCTTGGGACAGTTCTTCAGCTGATAGGTCACCAAAAGACTTGTACTCGTTTGTACTATTTAAAGATTTGGCCCTCTGTTTTGCAATGGATTCATCCAGCTCTACCAGTTGCAGAAGCATTACAAAGATCTAGTTATTTTTAATCTTCACGGGGTCCCTCCTTTGAGCAACTTTGTACCTCTCAAGGTCAAAAATCCCATTTCCATGTCACATTTCAGCTTGGATCAGCAGGACAGTCTTGTTTTCACTGTGAGCAGCTGTTCCCTCCCAAAGTCTGCTGAAAGGACTCACCCTACATGGAAAAAGCAGAGAAGCACCTGCATTTGTTGTCGCTTGAACTGATGAGAACTCACTCACTGGGGTGGCTGACAAGGAGAAATGACACCGCTGTTTCCTGCAAAAAGTTTTTTGGCACTCCAGATGCAGCTAGGAACTCACTAGGGGAAAAAAAAAAAAAAACCCAAACACCCAAAAAACACTGAAGAGCTAGGCTATGACTTAAGTTGGTAAAGGGCCAGAGTCCAAATTTGGGTGGAGAGAACTGCCCCTGTTTTCTAGTCAGGGAAGTTCACAAGCAATTAAATAGCTATTAGTGCTGCTTTTTTAAAACTCTTTTGCACTGGAGCATATGACTCTCACTAGGTGGATTCCCAAATGCTGTGCCTACACTGAGCTCGAGGAGCTCGGCATTGCAGGGCTCAGTGGTTAGACTAGCAGCATGAACTTGAGTTTCCTATCTTCTATTCCCGGCTCTGACTCACTGTGTGATCTTGGTTCAGGCACAAGCAGCCAGTTTTAAAAAATAAATTGCAGGCTGTGGTGGTGGATACTCCTGGACCGTCACTAAGAGGAGGCTCTGCTCGTTTCACTCAACGCCACAGTACGCTGGCAGTTTCAACAGGCCGGGAGTTCTGCGAAGCTTTGCGAGTCAGAGAGCAAAACAGCAGCTCCACGTATCAGCTATACTAACGACAGGAGACAGGGCAGGTCATAGAAAGCCTTGCTTGTTACTCTCAAAAGTCATGAGATAGATTAACATTTACAGTTCCGTACCAGTACAAAAGACCAATACCTCCTGGAGACGGACAGGCTTTGTTCAGAAGTGGTGGTCCAGACCAGAGGCAGGGGAACTTGCATTGTTAACAGGCAGATCACATGTTCTAGATTCACCAGACAGAAAGTCGGTTTAACTATGACTAACAGAGAAGATTAGGACAACTGATATTCTGCTACATCAAATACTAGTTCATTCATGCTTCACTTAAATTCCTAGCGCAATGCCCTTCAACTGAGGCACTATAAAAGTTAGGTGCTACTCAAATATTTCAGCCTTCCCATGTCTCATCTCATTTTCCCTTTAATAAAGCAGTGATAACAATATTTACGCACTCTGACAAGCACTTGGCAACTTGTTGATAAAGGCTCCAGTTGGTGTGATGTATCTTTATTACAATAATCTCTTCAAATTCCAGCCAGACACTCTGCCCCTCCGTGGAAAGCATTCGTGGGTTCTAGCTGCCCGTAAACACAGCTCTAGTTCCTCCCTCTTCAGCAAGGCATTTTCACACTTAGCTTAAAGCACACCTGCATCTCACCTGGCTTCTGCTGTACAGGACTAGCTCCGTGCTGAACTGCTACGTCTTGTACTAGTTCCCGGGAGCGCAGAGGGAACCCTGAGCTCTTCTACATGTTTTTTCTTTGCACAACTTTTGCCCCTTCCTCTCCACAATGCCACTGCTTTCATTTACTGCCTCCTGCTCGTGAAGGTTAAATTCTTTGGGACAAGGCCATGCTTTTTTCTAAGCTGACAGCAAGGTACTAGTCCTGCACAGATAAAGAAGAAAAAAAAATGAAGAAAAATTACTCCCCTCTGGAGGAATAAGCACTGGAAGTTACAGCCAGAGACATACATAAGAGAGACTAAGATGGCAGCACATCAGGGACAGCACTTGCATAGCTGTGAGCAAGCACAAATTTTGTTTCATGGTCTGCAACACAGCAGGGACAGCTGCAAGGGCAGCTTTTCCCCTGCACTCCCTCTCACCAGCTCATGCACGTATGCAGCGTTGGAGTGCCGATTTCCAAAACACCGATGCTTGCCTACGGGGCCTCAGCTGAGGCTTTCCACGGTCATTTCATATACATTACCAGAGGGAAAGAGGGCACATGTCACCACAAGAAGTAACATGCAGCCACGCACTGGTGGAACTTCCACTCCTCCCTGCTCAGGTCCTCCTTCCTTCCACTACAGCTTTACAGATCTCGCATCTACCAGACGACAGCTCCCCACAACCGAGCAAGGACCAAAAGACTAGGCGTTTCCTGAGCCTTCTTATGCGCTCCTGTAGCTCCATGCTGACAGCTACTGAGGATCCCAGACCTAGTTCCCAGAAGCACTTTGGCAAGGGCCCAGTGGGATCTTTTGTGGGATCAGCAACTCTGAAAATTTAGACCATGTACTTGGGTACCTAAACATGGCTATAAGAGCCTGACATTGTTTTATACTACTGGTTTCAGTAGATCCAGTCCTGGGCTTATAAACAGACCTAATCATTTTGCTGAAGTAGGACTAGAAGGTTCAGAACATTGCAGGATTGAGCCATCATGGGAATCTGCAAACTAGATTAATTTATCAAAAGGGGGAAATACAGAGTCAACTGCCATCTCAGCTGCTCATGCCTGATTAGATCATAGCATAGATTTGCCCTGGTCTTATCTAAATCTCATGTACCCAGCCAAGTGGAGCTCGTGGTATCTGCTAGAATGTTGACAGGGGTCAGGCACATCACGTGGTGTTTTATTTGCCGCGTGGCAAATAAAACAAGGAGCCAGAGAGCAGGAGACCATCTCAGCTTTACCCTGGGCGCAGGGTGCGCTGTGACAGCTCAGACTCTTCTGCTGCAGCTATGCAGAGAATACACAATCCTTATCTCCTCTACAGATCTTAATCTTGCTGCACAGAGGGATTTCATGGATGCTCTGATTTACTCTGGAAGCCACAACAGCCCCAGATTGGCCAAAGGTAGCTTTAAGCCCATTTTGTGCTTAATTACAGAAAATGCGAGTCCTGAACTTGATTGCAGACTGTCTGCTGACTCACAATGCAAACCTTTCGCTCTCTGTAAGCCGAGAAAATAAACCCGTCCTCAGCACCCCACCCAGGGAGGTTAGGAGGCACTATTTACAGCGCACTCAGATACCAAGGTGGAAAAGTGTTAGAGAAATGCAAAGTAGAAACATACTTTGGTGGTTCTTAGTGGCGTTGCCTCAAGAACAAAGGTGGGAATTCATGCTGGACACTCAGGGCTTTTAGAAGGATCTTTCCTGAGAAGCTGACAGCCCCAGACCTCTCGTGCCAGTCAGGAGTGATGCTGCCAGAAGACGGACTTTGTATAATTGTGTCTAATGCACCTTTAAAAAGAAAAAGCCACTAGAACAAACAAAAGCAGCACCCGGCTGCACAGGCTGTTTATACTTGAGGTAGCCAGAGCAGGCGGCTGCACTTGAGGGCTTATCTGCGCTCTCTTTCTAAACAGGAAATGTATTTTTGACTCAAGCATTTCAGGAGAAGCCACCAGGCTAAAACTTTCAGAATGTGAGGTGCCAAAAATGAGCACTTGAACTCCCTCACGAGACCTGAGACATGGCGGGTGGGTACCCAGAACAGCAGGGGTATCGCCTCTAACCACAATGAGAGGAACTTGGCAGGGCCAGCTCTGCTGTGCACCAGGGGTCCTCCAACACATCAGCTGTAGGAAAATCAAGGGATGCAAGTGGGGCTACCAGATCAGCTCTCGTGCATGCAAAAACTGTCACAGTCAGCATAATTGAGGAGGGAGAATTTGGGGCAGGGAAACTACAGAAATTCTATTTTCCATGGCAGTAGGGGTTCCTTGGTAGAGGCATTACCTCCGGCTGGAGTAGCGCCAGGCTGCAAGGTGCCCGCTCCTGAAGACCGAAGAGAGCAGCACACGCTCTTGGTTCCTCTCTGACAGCAAACTGAAGCTGCAACATCCCACAGGTTTACTATCTCCTTGCTTAGCACCGTCATCCCTAACTAATGGTGCAAGCAGCTGGTTTTCTCTGTGTAGGACTGCAGGGAGGACACAGCATCAGCGCTATACCGGCTTTGCATGATTTTTAGCTCCCCCAGTTTTGCCATAAGTGTCACAATATTTAGTCTCAAAGCACTTGGAGTCATGGATTCAGTGAGGTGGGTTTTTTTGTTGGTGTTTTTTTTTTTTCTTTCTAAAGAGATCCATTTCCACATCTTTTGGTTGTAGAGAAAAGCTTGGAAACATGATTGGCCATAAACTGCCAAAACCAGAAAGCAATTAATATTTTTTTTTTTTAATTTGGAGTCTCAAGAGTTAAACAATCTCATGATTTTTGAGACTCTGCAAAGCCTGTCTCATATTGGAAGGGCTGGATTTGGTTAGAGAGATTTACTTGTTTGGTAGGGAGATGGGGTCACTGTGTACCCCTTACTGGATTCCAAGGCCGCTGCAGCCAAGCAAACAAACTTGCTCCCTCGTCAAAATCGTTATCGATACTGGAACAGGTCCCACTGTTTGCCGCTTCGCGTCAATGTTACTGTCCCTGCAGGTGATGCAGAAAGAAAGAAGCTGTCCGTGAAACTGTGTGTATATGAGTGTTGCTAAACCGGGTTTGAAATCCGGGCATATCTGCTATATTTACAGAGTGCAGGACAAACATTTTAGCATTCCCCCTGCTGTTCCCTGGGCTGCATTCTTAACCTCTGCCTCTTCTAAGCCAACCTCTTTTCCTTGTACACAGTATCATGTGCTCAGTTGCCTTCCCTGACTTTCAGGATGTAGCCAGTTTTGAACTGTGCCACCCGCCAAGCAAGCTGTGGCTGCCCCTTGCCCTGCCAGGAGGACACTGCAGAACCCGGCAGGGAGGGACATCCTTGCTACGAATGCACAAGGAGAAACACCCAACCACAACAGCAGCACAAAATCCAAACAGCTTCACTAAGGGGAAGTTAGAGAGGAACTGAACAACGGCTCTGCTGAATCCTCTCCCCCCTGCCGTGGCTTTGCTTTTTTTTTTTTTTGCTGTCACCTCCGGTGCACAGGTAAGCCCAAATTTCCCCTGTGTAAAAAGGAAGCACAGCTCTGTTTTGGTTCCTTGCCTGAGAGCAGCCACAGACTCCAGGAGTGCAGGCTCCAGCTCTCTGAACCTCTGGCTACTGTGAACTTTAATCCTTAGCATTGCACAGCCGTGCCCCCCACACCTGGCCTCTGGCCACAGCGAGCTCTTTAACCCTCTGCACCCTGAGGACAGCCAGGTGCCACTTAGGAAGGCCACTGTAAAGGTAAGGATCACTTTGCACCACCTTATTCTACAACTTACAGTCCATCTCTGATACCACCCTGCCTCTCCTCCCCTTAATACATCACTCCTCACCCACCCCAGTCCTACAAATGAGGCAGGGAAGAATTTCCTGGCCACTGCCTTCAGCAACAGCCCAGTAGACGCCAGGTTAGGAAGGGTCCCACTGTTCTCTGATGTAGCTCATGCTTTCCTCACCAGACTATTAGGTAATTGCTTGCATCCTGCCTGCTTGCTTCCCACTCTTACCCCAAGGGGGTAAATTTTATTTCACTGCAGCCCAGAGTCACATTGCCATGGGGCAGGGCAGACAACTCTGGTGTTAGTTTACAATTTCCAGCTCACAGGATAAGATTTGAGGGTCTTCCTTGTGAAATAGCCTATTTTGATTCAAATCTGGTTAGATAAAGCTGCCTACAGATTGAGCTCATTCCCACCCTGCACGTTTGGTACCTGCAACTTAAAGCTACTCTCTGCCTTGCCGCCCTTTAGTTCTGCTAAGCTAGAGACAAAGCAATGGATTTCTTTCTGGTTCGGGTGCCAAGGAAACTGTCAGCTCCCATTCAGTCTCCAAGCCATTCCCTACAACACATTTGCTCAGCCACTTGCAAATGATGCACCCCATGAGCCATCCAGTCAATTTCCCAGGACAGCTTCAGCGATGAGCGCTGGCCATGGGACCCTGGGACATTAGGTAGGTAACAGATGAAACCAGGGGCCCTGGTATGCAAGAGGCTGATGACCTTGACTGAACAATAACTTACAAATACAAGTCCCTCTGGAACAAGGACAACTAGACGAAAAAGCAGGTCTTGCTCTTTGTTCCACTTGGGGGCCATCTCATTTCTTTAATTAAATTCTACTTATTTGCAAAGCGACATAAGTTCCAGTTCCTTAAATAAAGCAAGGCCTAAACAATGAGAAATACCTTCTTTGATTATAAATCCAAACCCTTTCTCCAGGCAGCACCTAATGCCACAGCCCTCAGCTCACAGTGGAGGTGTCCCAAGACTCGTTCTGCCAGTGCCCTTGGCTTTTCTGCCTAAACGAAACACGCCACGTTCAGATGGCACTTACGCTTCTCATCACTGCAAATTGACTTGCAAGGTCGTGTTTGTTACCGCAGCAGCCACGCGGACGTCCACGTGCCCATATGCAGCACACCACGCGCCGATAAAAACCCCAACAGTCACAAACCCATTTGCTAGCTTTCAGCCTGCCATACTGAACAAGGCCTGAGCTCCCAGCCTGAAGGGGCTGTAGGAAATTATCTATGTCTTAATATACATTTTCCAGTCTAAACTGAGATCAAACTCCATCCATGAGGTGGAGAACTATGCATTGTTCTGGATACTGCCAGAATGAAGAGATTTCCAGGGGTATTTGCTCCAGCAGCTCAGCTGTTAAGAACAGTAATAAAGAAGGCAGAGAACTGCCACAATTCATCAGTATTGGATGAAGCAGGAAACATGAAACAGAAAATAACTATCAAGTATTTGCTGAAAAAGAAATTTCTTGTCAAACCAGTTGATCAAGAATAATAATCTATGAAACTTTACAAGATTAAAATTTCTCTTTTCTTATTATACAATTGATGGGCAGATATTTGCTTCAGGTAAACAACATGCACCCTGTTTATAGCACACAGTGCAAATATTTCCCAGCATGTTTATTCTGAAATATTTGTACTGTACAGACAGGAAGTGATGACAGAAGAAAGACACCCAAGCTATGCTCCTTTCCAAAGCACTGGCTGGAAGCAGCTGTTAAATAAGCTGCATCTTTGCTGGATGATGAATCCTGCCTTAGAGGAACTGAGATACTAGAGATGGAGAAGAAGGAAGCCATACACCTGTCTGCAAAGAAACATGGAAGTGATCCTGTAGGACTGGGAGAACTTTGATTCTATTGCATTAATTAAAAAAAAAAAAAAAAAGAGATCATCAAAAGAATAGTAAGAAAGTTTTCCATTCAGATCTCAATGACAGAACAGGGCAAACATGGCTATCTCATTTGCTTACCATCATCCCAGGTTTCTGTGTCTTCACAGGTCTTGCCCTTCTCTCCCTTTAATCTCTCTAAAAGCTATTTTTCTTTCTGTGTCACACTTCTCTAGAATTTTTATTGCTATTCACAGCACCAGGAGTCAGGAAGGACGTATTCTAGAACCAGCCAAGGCATCAGCTCCTTCGCTTCTGCTATTCCCAAACAAAATAAAAAATATTAATAGTGAGTGTACATTGATAACATTGTGATGAATTCACCTCCTAATCAGCCTCACTATCTTAAATCCTAGGGATGACTTTGACCTGAATGTTAAACATTATTCCATGATGAACCCTACCAGATCTCATTATTGACAATTCTGTGTCACTCCCAGCCCCAGCAGCTCAGGAGACTTACTAAGGGGTCACTGGCATTCAACAAATCACTTGTTTAACAAGGGAAGAATGGAAGAATTGCCTGGGGTCAAGACACACAAATATCATTGGAGACTTTCCCCAGCAGTGGTCCTAGGCAGAGTCCCCCCCTTTTTCCACATGGTAGAGTGAGTGCTCAAATTTGATGTAATGAGCACTGTCAGAATGGGATCAACTACCGAGGATGATCTATTACCCCGCCTTACTCCCTTTTTTTAAGGAGCTGAGAAACCTCTTCTGGAGTGGATTTAGCTGTCACTTGCCTTCATTTTTATAGGGGAATTTTTCTCTTGTAGAAGCCTAAACATGAGAGCTGGAAAAGATCAGACAGCCTTGCCACCAGAATGAACACAGGACTGCTTGTTACCATGCCTTCTCTACAGCAGGGCAGCGCAAAATCACCAGCTGATAGGCCACGGCCACTTCTCAGTAAAATTCAGAAGGAACATCTTAAAGTGCTCCAGCTGCGTACAGAGACAAGACACATGCTGAGAGGTGCACATGATCCAGACAGCATCCGAGTCAGCCTCATGAGGACAAGCGTCCTTGAGGTTCTTTCTCCTTTTCCTGACTTTTATACAGCATTTCTCAACTGTTCCACCACGTGACCCTCAGTTACAAAGAAAGAGAGCAGCTTCTCTCTCATTCAGCTGTAGCAAAAGGGTAGGGCTGCAGGAGTTTGACATCAAGTCTGCTCCTCAGTTAGATGGAGAAGATTCCCAAGAACACAAGTAATTTGTTTCAACTGACTTTCCTTTTATTTTTTTTTGGCCAGGGTAACTTCAGATATATTCCAATGAGGAATGTGCTGTAACTAGCAGCAGGTTGAGTCCAAGTTTATTATCAAGGCTCACTACACACCAGGACAAACTTTGTCTACACTAACAAGTTTTTAACCTGCTATGCATGCAAGCATAGCCCCCTAGAGCAGTTGCAACACGTGCCTAGAGATGGCATTTCCCACCCTTTCCTTGTTGTAGTAGGTCCACGTACTTCAGAGAAAAGCCTGGAGATCAAAGTAAGTTTTGAGAAATGTTGCAATATCAGTGAGGAAAAGGCTTTTTTAAAAAGTATGTTATGCCAACAGCTATTCTGCCAATGCTGCCAGATAGACCAGGTTTATGTTTAAAGCTTGGTTGGTTGTTTTGGTGTCAGCAACGCCTTCAAGCATTTAAAGCCTTGGGAAATTTTGTTTATTTAATTAGTACAGTGTTCTACCATCAGATCAGAGAACTGGTCTCTTCCTTGTTGGGTTTGAACTAAAATGACTGAACGTGCAAAGAGAATAAATCCCTACAGTCTACTTCCCACGCTACCCTCGTTGGGTACATTGGTCTCAGTCGCCGTCTTTCCAGCCATATGGAGTACTGCTTCAGGGGCATCTATATGAAGTTGTACCTAGGGAAGCAATACTGAAGAGGCAGAGAGCTATCCTTCAGCCTGTCAGATTTGCCAGGGGTCAAGTGAACTGGTTTCTCCTCCCCAAATTGTCTTAGGGTCCAAGCTGTAACATGGCTTGGGCCCCTCTTAAAGGAGACTTCACAGTTTCTGTCCTCACCTACACTCAGCACAGCCGTCCAGGAAAGGCCTGGCCAGCGGAAGGCAGAGTCCATGAATTTAAAGCAGACTGAAGGCGTATTTCTGGAAAGAAACAAATATCCAACAAGCTCACCTTAGATCTGAGCCAAGATAGCAATCTTTAGCATTCATATAGCAACTCTCTTTTTCAAAGTGATCTATTCACGCTAAGAATATTTATGTTTGCATTTAACAGACTTGGGAAGATGAAATATAAGAGGTAACACAAGTTGTTAAACTCTGCAACTTGGTCTTTTACACTTAAAAGCCCTTGGTGGTGTGGGGAAAAGGAGATGCAAGAGTGAGAACAAGGACTTGCACCCAAGGATATTTTCTTTTTCCTTTTGGCACCCTTGCTCAACAAAAGAAGGAAATGGGAAAAATGTTTAAAGTCACTTAAGTGGTATTACACATTTAAAGGCACAAAAACAGTTTAATGTGAATGAGACCAAAAGAATCTGACTTCCAAATATGAGACCTAGTTTGCCTTTGAGAAATGTGTCACATATTAGTTTAAAACTAATGTACTGAACTGTTTCTGGGAACAGAACGAACTGTTTCAAATGCAGTATTATAATCAGCAGTGAAGTAACATTTAAAAAATGCCAGTTTAGGGAAAAAGAAATGATGGCTCTATATAATAAATAGGATTATCCTCCAACTATTCCTTCCCTTCATTCATTTCTCAGGAAGTGAAGCAGAAACACAGCGCATGCTTTGGGAGAGACTACAATAATATCCTCTTTATAAAACATTCAGAAGACCATTTAGATAAAATTAAAAGTCCAAGCAGAAAGAGACAATTTTTTTTAAAAATCAGTACTAACTTCATCTGACAAGAAGAGGAGGACAGAAGTTCTCAGACATAAAACACTCCAATTAATCAAAAATGTTTGAAAATGTTTGTAATGAACAAAGCTAACAGACCCCACTGTTAAGGAAAGCCACTAATTGATAATGCTAACCAAAACGTCCTAACAAGGCTTAGTTAGAAATGCTTAAGGAAGAAAGATAGTGTGACAACAGGAAATTTATTGCTGCTGGAACTATTATCTTATCTACTCAAAACACAAATGTTATTCAACCTGAAAGACAGGAGATTATTCAAATAAAACACCAGTCTCTCTTCAAGCTACAGAATTTGCAAGCGAATATAAAGCAAACCCTTGAATATAAACCAAAACTTATCATTTTGAACGGTAAATGAAACATTATTAAGAGACAGAATAGGAAATGGCTTTGACTTTGTGCAAGATTGTTTTCATTTGTTGTCCACCAAAAAATACGCACATGCAGGAGACTAAACTGCAACCACGGTTTAAGGCCAAGGGCTGAATTTGACCTAGAGACTTTAATTCAGCATTGACTTTAAAAAGGAGCTATCCCTTACTGGTCTTTTTCATTCACAGGGGGAGAGTGCATTCCAATGCTTGCCCACAGTGGGATAACAGCACTTGAACTTGACCTGTATCTATGGAAAGAGGAAAAAACCCCAAAACACACAAAACCATTTCCTGGTCTACATAAAACTCTGAAGCTGGAGATGTGTGTTAGCCCAGGATGTGGTTATGAACAAACAAGCAGCACTCCCAGATCACATTCAAAGTCTAACATATCGCATGTTAGAGACGTTTAATGCTTTTCAATCAATGCACGATGAACAGACACAGAACAGACACCTTTCAGAGCTCTACGTTCTCCTTACCCTACACCTCCAGGATAGCCTTTGTACCAACTCCACAGGAGTTTAGGTTATTAGGGATATCTTTCTGTACTTGATTTATCATATTGCATGGTACCTAGACCCCAAATACCAGTGAAAGTAGTAAAAAAAAAAAAAAAAAAACACTGGTCACTTTGTGGTTTGCTACATCAAAACTATACCTAAAAATATACTTTTAAAGTACAGGGAATTTGCTGGGAAATCTCTCCATTTCCACAATTTTTCCAGGTTTCCTTCAACATGCAAGACTGGCAAGAACAGAACAGCAGCTCTTTAAATTAACTTCGTCCCATTTACTGACTCTTTCAAGGCCACCTATAGGGCCAAAACAAGCCGTACTGCAGAAAACAGATCTAATCTTGAATTCCACCTTTTGACTTTATTTTCATCCTATAACCAAATACTACCAAAAGAAACACAAACAGGATATTCCTGAGGCAAATTTCTGTTAGATTAAAACTTGACAGCTAGTATTCTTTGCCAAGAGAATCTTATCCCCCCGGTTTGGCAGCGCTTGCTGTAGTCAGAAAACCCTATGCGTGTCCACTTCTCAGATGCACATCCATTAAATCTGAAAAAAACCCATTTGTTTCTGGTATTAATTCCCTGTAAATACTACTACAAAGCCAATGGGAACTTTTAACTTATGCTGGCAGAGCATCTGCCTACAGGACTGAGCAGTCAGTAGATACACTGGGTTCAAAACAGCAATATTGAGGAGAAAAGCAGCCAGAGGCTGCATCTACTAATAGGATGGTCAAAGACTAGTGGCAGTGGGGAAGAAGAGTAGCTCTTGAAAGAGTTCACAGATCCTAGAATTGCACCATTTCTTAAAGTAAGTAGTGTTTACTTCTGGGGACAAAAGAAGTGCCACACTTGCTAACTGCTAATTAATCCTAACACTGAAGTAGTGTAGCAGTACCTGAAGGTAACTCTACAGCTGCTCCAGATAAAGAATCCATGCAAGACTGCAGCATATACTAATAACTACAGATAGCATAGCAGTGAGGAGAAATACCTGTCAAGGTTAATTGGCTGGTATGTTTAAAAAGAAAAGAGAGGAATGCCATAAGCTGCGTTACTAAACCACTCTGTTCCAGAAGCCTGGAGCATCATTGTCAACAGCAGCATCCAACACCAAACACACCTATGTTACATAATTGCATTTTACCACACTATGGAATAAAATAAACAGAACAGGTAGAGAAGCAGAATCTGCAGCCAGGCACCAGCTTACGGCTGTCAATAAGCGTACGGGATTTTGTGCTGGGCAACAGAGATGGCATTTCACAAAGTACCCCAAACAGCCTCTGAAAACAAATACATTAACCATCCTATGCTGCAACCAGGGGCAATGGCAACCTGGTCTCCCGCCCAATTGTAGCGAGCACCAAATGTCTCAGAGACCACTGTTCCGTTATGGCTGAGCGTGCTGCTGAACTGGGGCAAGTACAAGACATACCAAAATTACTTGCTCAATAAGGTCACAAGCATAAGTGTTTTGCCACACTGAACCCTTAGGAAAACTAGGTCCCTTAGGATCCCCAGAAGCAGCTTCATCCCAAACCCTACCACAAACAAACGCTTCCAGGCGTTCATCCTGAAGAACCACGACTTCAGTTTTTAAAACACAGACGAGCAAAACACAAACGTAACAACAAGATCTACGATTCACCGTGCCCATAACGACAAAACATTGTCAGCCGACGCCGGTTCAGCGCAGCCCTTGACACAGGCCGCGCTGTTCCCCGCCCGGCCCGGCCGCAGGGGCAGAGGAGCGGGCGGACAGCGCGGCAGCAGCCCGCGCTGCCGGCGGCGCGGCCGCGGCGCCCCCTGCTGGCGCAGCGCGGAGCCAGCCCGGGAGGACCCGGCGGGGGAACGGAAACGTGAGCCACCGCGTGTGGAACCGCTGCCCAGCCTGCTGTTGTACACCGCGAGAACCAAGATTCCGCAGGAAATTAAGAGGAAATCTGCTACAATGGGTTTCTTAAAAGCACGAACTCGCTATGCGGCATGACCTGCGGTGCACGGGACAATGCGTGGGGAAAGCGACCTGTACCTGCGTCAGTACATCTGCATTTGAAATGACAAGCGGCTCGCGATGATGTAGCGCACGTTCCTGATGAACACAGTTGTCCTCTTTCATATGATACCCGGAAAGAACAGGCTGTGTATTTACTGTCATTGCTGGGACATATATGGCAAAATAGAAAGCTCTTGGAGGCAAGCGTGACATTGAAAGGCTTTGTCTTGCCTCGTCATTGCTTTTTGTAATTGGTTTTGAACCTGAAAACCTCAACTCACAACTCTCGTGGAACAACCTGTGAAGCCAAGGATTGTGTTCTTTACAGCCAGTATGACTTAATTCTCTAAATCTTCCCCTCAACTCACAGGTAGCAATGGGAAGGTCGTACTTGCCAAACCATTCTGGCCAAAACCTGACTTAGCCTCCTCAGAGAAAGCACGAGCTCTGCAAAGGAATTAATCCCAAAACTATCAGACATCATGAAATACTAACACATTTCTACATCTCACTGACATTCACAAAATAAAAAACCACCACAGAGGAACAGTACCTTTGAATAGCAGAAAAATTACACAAGTCATGTTTATGGGTTATAAAAGCCCTTTTATAAAGCCATTTTTAAACAAAACCAAAAAGTTTACAAAAGAAAATAAAAGATACAGAAGAATGAGTTGCTTAATATATTCCAAAAAGGAGAAAAATAAAAGAGGGGACACAATTCCAACATGCTGAACAATAAAGGGTTCTTTTTCCTTGTGTTTTTTTTTAATACAAAATACAAGCGAAGGATACACATACTTAAAACAGAGCTCAGGAGCAGGTATGCAGTCCTGGGAACCCTTTCAATAAAAGCAAAGCAGGGTTTTGTTAATTTTTTTTTCTTTCTTTGCAGGTACATACAGAGACTGGAATATGTAAAATTAAGTAGCACAAAAGACCATCACACAATTCTACCAATGAATGTTGCATCTATAAATTCACGAACATGGTCAACAGTCATGTTCACTTCAACCCCTTAAAAAAAAAGTGTTGTTTTTATTTTAAATAAAGCATTAATGTTACATTCAGACTTAACTCCTAGTACCATGCGGTAGATCTCAGTATTGTCAAGGTATTGCAAGAGTCGCCAACCCTATTGGGCCCAGTGATGACAGCCATGTCTGCACACACACACCGACCATGGCCCAGCAGCACTGGAACACTGTTTGCAGCTGCCCCTTTTTCTGTCTGCTCTTGAGATTAAACAAAATTAAAAAGGGATGGGGAGGGGAACTGCAAAGAGCCCGATTTTTAGAAAAGCTCAACAGGGGATTGCAAATACTCAAGACAAATATTCATTGCATACCATATAATGATGCCTTGCTGATAGCCAAAGGCCCAAGGCCCTACCTGGAGTCTCCTCCTCTACCTTCAAAGTGATTATTCAGGGTTTGCTGTGACATGATGTTCATGGTTAAACAAAAATTATGTAGCTCTTATTTACAATTTTTTGTAATAATTGCTTCTGCAGGAAAAAAAAAAGTAAAACTCACAAATCTTCAGAACACAAAGGGAATAAGATGTCAGACACTCCCATGCGCGCACTCACACCCGCGCACTCGCACACAAAATACTTCAGGGGCTTTTACACACATTATTCTGGCTTAAGCTGATTGAGTATTTCTCCATCCCACCCACTACCCCTCCCAAAATATATATATAAAAAACCCTTGCCCCAATATACAAAGCATATGCACAATGGTGTTTTGCAGTCACACTGAGCATGCTCAGACCGATGGACCCACTCGATTCACCGCGGCTGAAGGGGGCAGGCAGTCTAGAGAGTCATTTCCAATAGTGGTTGATACACAGAGTCAGCACATGGTGAGAACTTGACTAGACTTAAAAATATTTGTGTTTTGTTTTTAATATAAAGAGTTCAATGAAAAGACATTCAAGTGCCAGTCATCTACTGAAGTGGGAAGTCTAAAACGAGGATACACTTGATTTGGGGAGGTCTCGAAAGGACACTGTCATCTTTCAGAGCTCTGATGTTCCTCATAGTACTTTAAAAAAAAAAGTCATCTTGGACAGTAAGAACAGAATAGTTAGTTTTGCTTCCTAGTTTCATTAGCACAACTTGTTTTTAAACCTCCCAAAACTGTAGGAAAATATTCAAAGTTCAGGGAAAACTTTCTATTTGATCATATACATATAGAATATATAACTTCCACATATAGATGTGACATCCCCCCCCCCCCCCCCAACCTAACATAACCTATATGCCAGCAACTATTTTGTGACAGTGTCCCTTTGAATATCTCATCTGCTTACATTTTCATATCCTGCCTCCTCCAACAGATGAACGTCCACTTCTCAAACATTTAACTCACGGATCAGTTTGTAGTTTTTAAGAACCATGTGTTCAACAATATGATCTGTTATAAAAATAAACACTTCACAAACAAATTACATAAAGCAAAGCACCAGTTTCTACAGCTCAAAAGCTTCCAGCATGTTACAGTTTACTTCCCTCCCTCCTTAACCTGGGTGCCTCTGTCTATTGTACCTTTGTGACCATCACCAGCGGAAGGGAAAAAAAAAAAAAAAAAAAGGAAAAAAGGAAAAAAGGAATTCAAGCACATCTTCTGCCACTGCCCTGGTAGTCCATCACCTGCGGATGTAGCCATGTGGTGGCACAGGAGCTGAGCACGCTCAGAGCCGTTACCTGGCATTGGTGAGGTTGCCTAGCAGAAGTCACCCAAGGTGTGCTGCTTCTCTCCCCACATACTCTTCTGCTTTGACGAAGTTAAAACAACAAAATTAAAAGCTTCTTCGCTGCCCCATTTCTAAGTCTTGCTCTCACCCACAATCCATTCTGAAACCCATTTAGCTTGGCATGTTTGGCATTCTCATGCTGATCAAACTGAAACTGAAGCAAATAATCTTTAGTATGACATTCCAACTGAAATAGCAAATTTTTACCGATCAAGCCTTATGGCCAGTTAAAGGCAGTACTATTGGCATGTAACTGCAAAACTGGATGTGGTGGTGTGGATTCAGAAGCAGAACGCATGAAAGGACATATAATGGAAGTTAGCTATGAACTACCATTTTAAGAGTAAGACCAGGGCAGGGCACTAAATTAACTGAACTTTGGAATAAATCCATTTACCTCTCTGCAAAGGCTCCAAAACTACAGCTGCGTAACAGAAGACAATCTTTTCAAAGCCTTCTTCCGTGAATGAAACTTTCTGCTCCGTGAAGAACTATTCACACTCCTAAAGAAAGGCATTTTTACAGCTTTCCTTCAAGAAATCAGAATGCTTAATACAAATTAATGAAAAAGGACATTTAAAAATGTTAAGCCTGCCACTACTGAAAAATGTTGTGTACTAAAAAAAAGTATTAACCTTCACAATTTTCTTCTGTCTGTAGAAATGTAAACTGCTGTATTTCTAACAGAGTGACCAAGAGACCATTAGGGCTTAGTGTTTGCACAAATCAGCAAAACAGTAAGATATAGAAAAAGTTACAAAATCCCAGAAGTAGTACAGGATTTACATAGTGTTTGGGTTGTGACAAACTCAAAGACAGGCATCGTGCAGCCTGTAAGAGCCATGAGAGATGAACATATGAGAAAGCAGAACAGTTTTGTAAGATAAAGGGCCAAAATTGCCAGGCATAAAATAATGCAGTCCAAAACCTGAACTGAGAACAACGGAAACATACTTTTCACAGCCTTAACTTTAGTTAACTGTGTTAGAAAAAAAATCCAAAAATATATTTTAAGTGGAACTTACAAAATACACTCTTCAGAAAAAATCTGGTCTAGCGGGTAAAGAAACAGCTGTTTGACCAAATCAGCTAGAGGTATTCTACATTTAAGTAATCCTTGTACCTTTTAATACCAAAAAAACCCTAAGAACCCAATAGACAAGAATAGCTTGAAACATAGTCTGGACTGAAGGGGAACAACTATGTGGACCAGACATTTACAAAAGTGTATGCTACCCCCAAATTTAATCCAAATGTTTTTTAAAACTTGGCCATTTATTTTCCCATATTACCCAAGAAGCACTGGACTAGGAGTGGAGGGAATGCAAGAGACTCTGCTCTCCCAGAAATCTGGAAGGTGGGAAGAGGTGTGGGAGAGGAGAGGGGATTACGTTCGCTTCTTTTTCAAGACTGATACTTCACTCCAGCCTTAAGCTGTTCTGCAAAATTAAACCACTTTAAAAAAAAAAAAAAAGATTTACAATGGCAACACCGATCATCTTTATTGTAACGGCAACAGTAGTTTCATTATAGTAAAGAATGTTAGAGAACTTAAATTTTTATAAGCCAAGGTAAAGTAATTTACCAGCCTCAGTAAAATCCATGGCTATGAATCACACAAGACAATCACTTGGCTGTTACATTACCGTTCCACATTTTAGGCTCCACACTGTGCTCAGCATCTTCAGGCTCCCTATGCCATTCAGCCAAGTGTCCTTCCTGGTCGTATTAGTGTATCACATCTAAAAGCTCTCTAAAATCCAAACAGGATTAAAAATCTGGTAGCATGTGCACCAGAAATCCAACTAATTAGCTGCCTTATGTTACCTTCAAGAGGCTGGTTACAAAACGTGTAGTTCTGTGACAAAAAAACAAGATGCAAAGCTTGTCAGCTATAAGATAACTGTGAGCGACATACAGAAAGCACAAAGGGTTTAAGAAAAAAAAAGAAAGAAAAATGGCAGGTCCAGTTTTCAATATTTCCACCAACAAACATGGCAGCAACCTCTGTATTAGGGTTTGAAAAACCAAGGCTTGTGTACTTTAATTAAAGTTTAAAAAAAGGATATGGCTGCTTTGATAAAAACACATTAAAATGCCACCACACACATCTCAAGTGTCTTGCATTTAGAGGGACATCCTGCTTTTATTATAAAACGACAGCCCTGCTACACTGCTTCCAAACTCCACTTCTTTCCACCTTCATCCTTTCATAGTGTTCCCTATTCAGCACTTCTTAGGCTTAGGGAGCAGAATGATGACCAACAGTTAGAAGCAGACACGTCGATGTGGGAGCAAAGCCTCCCACACTGTAGGATGGAAGGATGAAGAAATGGAAGTGGTATCGTGGTGATGTTCACTATCGATGGAAGTCTGCTGTCCAACACTGTAGCTGGAGAGGCTGAGAGGTATGACTACATAGCCTTTCTGAGGACAGATGGAGGGAGAGAAGAGAAACACTTAAGCGTGACTCATGGGATCCGAGACTGACCAGAGCATTACAGGAATCCTTTGCTTCACATTTATAAAAGGACATCCCTTGACCCAAAAGCTAACGAATTTAGTTTTACACTACCCATTAATTTTTCTCCTTGGAAAAACTTTAAAGACATTTTCCACAATACCAAATGGAAACCAGAGTTTAAAAAATTGTTTTCAATTTCTCTTCCCTATTCTGCCCATCTATAGCCAACCTTGGAAGAAATAAAATAGAGTTAATGGATGTGAGAAGCTTGTAGGTTGTATATCTGAATTTGTATATAATGAACTGCAATTTGCCTAAAGCAGAATAGTATTCTATCCAGCAAAGACAAAAGATCTCGCATCCTAATTGGAGGGTCTTTTCTAAATAAAAGACAGTGGACCATCTACAAGTCTCTTGATTGCTTTCCATGAAAAACATGCCTGAATCCAAGAAACACAGGTTTCCTTCCCATGTTTCCTCTTCCTCAATTGGAATTCGTATCAACTACATTTTTTTCTGAGAGTGAACTTGTATCAACAAAAGTCTGTTAAAGCATAGGTTCATTTTTTCCACATATTCAAATACAGAATAATAGTTTTAAAGAACTCTTACCAGCACTGGGAAATCTATTCTACTTAACGATTTGTAAGTATGGTTTCCACGTATCAGTCTCAAACCTTATTGCTTCACAACTGCAGTATCCCTTGAAAAAAATATATATTTAAATGGTCTGTTAATTTGTCTCAAATGGCTTTCAGATTTGGTGGGGGAGGGAGAACGGAATGGCCAACAGAGAACATTGACTTCAAAATATTACTGTATAAGGGTTTCCTCTTATTAAAAAAAGGATACACTGTATTAAACAGCTGAAAGTAAAGACAGCATTCAAAGCCCATGAGTCAAGCCACAGCCAAAACCGTGTTCTACCCCTAAGTATGTTTTCTTTTCCTTTTTCTTTTTTTTCTTTTTTTTTTTTTAAACAAAGATTTCCTCAACTGCCATTTAATCTTCACCAGAGGGTGCTTCATCTTCAGATCCCTCATCCCCTGACTTCTCTGGTGGAGGGCTGGCTGATTTTTTCTTTTCTGGGGGACTTTCAGGCTCTTCATCCTCTTCTTTGGGGGATGGGGTCTTTTCTTTTGTTGCCTTGGAAGCTGTGGGGCGGCCTGCCTTCCCTTTGCCTTTCACTGGACTGGGGGTCACTGAAAAAAGAAAAAAGCTTATAAAAGTTATGATCAGCAATAAAGACAAAAAAGTCATATGGCTTTATACAAACAGGATTTACAAGACACTTCAGTAGCAGGTTTCATTTTGCTTTGACCATACCACACACATGGTGTTTTTTGCACTCCATATTAGTAAAGCTGAACTGAAAAGTTAGCTAGCAAGATTTAAAAACTATTTAATTGCAAGTCCTGACTAATTACTGGATATGACATCATAAATTAACATAGCTAGCCTCTTGTCAAACCAGTACATAGATCCCTATTATGATTTTAGACTTCCTGCAGAAATGCATCAGATTTTCCTTTGGTTCAGATTTCTCCACCTTCCTCTACCCTGAAAACATCACAAAGTCCGTGAGTCCCAAACAAAGCCACAAATTATATTATTTGGCTATGATACATAGAAAGTCAGACTGCAGCATCTCAATAGGGAAGGTTTTGCAATCTATGCAGTTTTTGCCAACGAGACATAGATACTAACTCAATCTCTTATGTAAGAATTAAAGTCACCTTATTATTTCATAGTGCTGCTTTAAATCACGTTACACGAATTAGCCCTTCAACATTATATGTGAATGCCTACTGACCCCATGATTTCTACCGAGTCTTCTATAGTAGAAAAATAAAATAATAGCCTCTAAAGCAAACTGCGTAACTTTCTTTGCATAGACTCACCTGTAGCCTTTAGCCTGGGCTTTGGCATTTTCTTTTCTTTCCTCTCTGGCTTGGATTTCTTGGAGACCTTTTTATTTTTCTTTTTTGAACTGCCATAGTCACTATCATCATCATCTTCCATGAGGAAGTCTTCATCGCTTCCTGAATCTGCTGAAAGCACAAAGAAATTTAAGTTTTTGGAAAAAGGGAAAGGGAGCAGAAGATACAGTTGAGAGATCTACAAGTTAAACTGTGGAGACAGGAAACTAGGACTCTGTGACCTTATGAGCTTCCATCTATCTGCTATGCTAAAGAAATGTGACAGAGCAGAAGATTTTACATTGGTAAGGATAAAGCACTACTATGACGAAACAGGCAAGTGTTCTGAGGTCCTCAAAATACACTCCATCTCCTTAATAAGTAACCTATCTCAAAATAAATCTCTTGACAGAGAGAAGTTAAGTGATCTTTTCAATGGTACTCTTACTCCATTCTGAAATCACGTTTGCACTCCGTATTTCAGGAACTTACTGCGGTTCATTACCAGCTGAACCTGTCTCCTCTTATGAAACAAACTGTCCTACTTTGATCAATCAAGGATAAAGTACTTTTACATCATCTGAAAGTAGCATCAATGCCTCAAAACCAACAGAATAGCAAGAAGCAGCAAAAAGCATTAAGAACTTTAAGATAATCCTTTAGGGCTGCTTTTAAAGACATACATACATCTTTGCTGCAAACTTCAAACAAAAAATTCTAGATGTGAAAAACGTAAGCTTGGTCTGTTGGACAGATACGCAGTAATAAGTTACTGAGAAGGACAACTTATGTCTTCACTGTCACACTCAAAAAGCAAACTGTGTTCCTTTTGCTGTCTGGCCAGACACATAAACTCATGTCTGGCACTATACCCATGTCACATTGATTTTAACGTTTTACAGTCCCATTTACTCACTCTCCTGGAACTGTGCCTCATCATCCTCTTGTTCTTCCTCCTCACTACCCACATCATCCATAAGCATCTCTCGTTGTTTAGAAGCTGCTTTGGATGCTGCCTGTCGTTGCTGACGCACATTTTTGTGGTCTTCTTTCTCGTCTTCACTGTCCTCTGCAGCAAAAGTCACCAAGTTATAATGAAGATACAGAATACAGACCACCTAACTGTCTTGAGGTAGCATGTGGGCAAGACAAAGGTCAAGTAATTCATAAGAAAGTTAATCAAGACACTTGCTGAATAACTGAGCTGTGAGGAGAACACAGTCACATTCAACCTAATAAGCACGTTTCTGTAGTCACCCAACAATGATCCTGTGCAGTATCTTTCAGTGCAAAGACTAGCAACCCTTTTTTTTTTACCTGCAGGCCTTTTCCTGGATTTGGAGGCTGCTCTCTTATTCTTTTCTGGTTTAGCCTTTTTTCCTTTTTTGCTTTTTTGAGAGCTCTCATAGTCACTGTCAGCTTTGCCATCATCTGCTCCTAAGTCATCATCTTCACTGCCAAAATCTTCATCTGGAAGGAAAAGGTACAAATATGAAGTTTCTTCTATCATTCTGAAATACAGACAAGAACTCCAGGGAAGAGATTAACATACACCTATCTACCTGTGAAGACAAACTTTACAGCAGCATCATGTGACACACAAAAATGTTATCCCAAAGCAAGGCCAGAAGCAACAGCAGCAAAGGCAGCATCCAGCTTAAGATAAGTGTATTAGAAAAGTGCATGCTTCTCTAGTCAGAACAATTTCTTTCCTATGTCAAATCCTACTCCTGTAACTCTTACAAACTGCTCTTTATTTTGAAGATACACTATCAGTACAATGTAGTTAGTTACCTGCCGAGTGTGAATCATCTTTCTTAGTCTTCACATCTTTTTCTTCTGAATCCTCACTGAAAATGAGATAAAGACAGGGTTTGATTGCTGTTTTAACTTCTATTTCAGTCACTGCTGTATGGAAAATATCAATTTTCATAGAGCAAACTGATCTCTAGGCTGGGAACATGCACTTTTCCTGGACATTACCATGTTATACTTCAGGATTACTCAGGTGTATATGTAGTTATGGTTGGAAAGATAATGTTCAAACTCTGAATCACATACAAACTTACATGGAGTCAAGTGAATTGACCAGGAACTAATTAGGTCGATATGAACCATGCACTTCACTCTGAAACCTACCAATAATCCGGATGTCTTCCATTTTATAGTTAGAATTTTAAAGTTTTATATGCTAATGCATGGCTGAGTCTATAAACGGAATAAAGTTTTATTCTGAATAGATTTATAATCATCAATTGTCTTTATGCCATTGTCTTCTTTGGACTCCTTCATTCTGTGTACATTGCTGTAGAGCACTTAACTAGCA
The DNA here is from genome assembly GCF_018139145.2 of Gymnogyps californianus. Classification (NCBI taxonomy): domain Eukaryota; kingdom Metazoa; phylum Chordata; class Aves; order Accipitriformes; family Cathartidae; genus Gymnogyps; species Gymnogyps californianus. The sequence continues at coordinate 2,760,307 of NC_059497.1, read as the reverse complement.
CATATTTGGTCTACAATCTCTCAAATGATCTGATCTCTGATGGAGTTTCACCGCTCCCTTCTAGTGGCTGCGGACCTCATCAGAGGGTATCCTTATCAAGCAGGTACTAATGTTCTGTTCTTATCCAAACCGCCATCATTAGTCATTACCACTGTCCGGAGAGGGTTCTCCTTCCGGCATGTAAGAACACGCACTCCAATCACAGAGTAAACAAATGTTTTAAACAGGAATGGTGAATACTCTGTTGAGGGCCACTGATGGACAACATGTGCTTCAGGAATGGCTCAACGGCAGAGTTTGCCAAGGTCAAGAAATCCAATAGATCAAGTTTGGCAGTTGGAGCTGACACACAACATTTCTCAAGAACTCTAATAGTTTAGATAACTTGTCGCATTACAGCCCCTCAGGCCCGTATGTTTTCAGTCTTATACAGACAACTGAGGATTTCAATCACTTAAATACATGAGTTCGTTTTACATGCAAGCCCTCTGCAATGTTTGTGATAAACATAGAAATGTTCTTACATACTTAAAAATCCCCGAAGCTAACAGGACATCAAGGTCAACTATTTAGTTGCTTTGGGAGCTGCCTAGCCCAAATTCTTTATATGTCAGACCCAATAAATCTTTGATTTCAGGTGTTACAGGCATTTGCCAGGGTGAAAATAGTCTCTCCCTCAGTTCACAATAGCAGGTGCACCACACAAATATTCCCATGCCTACATTCAGCTTTCAACTTATAGAACAGGAGCACAATGGGGAAGCCTCTTAAGCATACCTGCTGGTAAGTTACCTATATTCCAGCAAACAGTGCAACAGAATAGAGACACACCTTGGGCTTACAGAGTAAGAACCAGCTGGCAGAACTTCCATCCCTGAAGCTGATGTCTGTCATGAAAGCAGTCAATTGACTCAATAGGTCTTATGGCAATCATTTGCTGACCACAGTTATTGTAAAAAGGAAGGTACTTTCACTCTACAGGAAAGACTTTCACTATTCAGTAGGGCATCACTTACAACCGAGTCCTTTCACACTGCTGGAGCAGCTCAGTTATCAAAACAAGTTTGTTTATGAATTAGACAAAACCGGAAATGAGAAAAGAACCACAAAACTAACAAATGGCCCCTACTCCTAACTGCCATTGTACCGTCCCATTTAATCTTTAACCACAGGAATGCTCTGAGCATACCAAAAAAACATGGAAAATGAAACGCATCTTGCCACTAACTTACCTGGATAATTGTACTAGTTGCCAATTTTTGTAACTCGGATCATATTCCTTCCCATTCCAATTGTCTAGCTCTGGAAAGCTATTTTAATGACGAAGTACTAGTGACAAGCACTTTACACATGATTTCTCTGTCTACTCAGATAAGAAAGAACCACCTCAATGTCCAAGCTGGTTATGCAAGCTTTGTGATTGAGAGCTCTGTATCTTACACTGCAGGCCTTGAATCCCACTTACAATCATTCCTCTTAGAAGATACTGCTCCCCACATACAGGACAAGGTTTGGAGACATGTTCGTAACAGATGAAGTGCTTCTTTTACCTGTCCTCCTGAGAATTCTTCCCAGATCGCCTCTTATTTTTAGCCTCCCGGGGAGACGAACGGATTTTCTTGGATGGGGGACCTGAATCTCTTCCATAATCTTCATCTGGACGGGACAGTACAAAATGGTTTTGAATCAAACTCCTAGTTCCCAGCAAACTGACTTCCTCAGCTATAACTTAAACTGACCATTTCATGCACATCAAAAAGAAGCCCTTCAAGAAAAAAAAAAATCACAAAGCTTCAAACAAAACTTTATAGAAGCAAAGTCCTGTCTTAAACTAGTGATTTACCTTTTCTTCTGCCAACAGCACAATAAAAATGCCGCATACAATCAAGTCTGACACCGGAGTATTAGGAAACATACAAAAAGCCTCACAAGAGGACACAGTATCTCATTTTACAGCTAGTCAGAAACAGAGTTATTATGTAAACCTATTAAAAGTTAACATCCATACGTATTTCTACATGCTTTTAACAGCAAACACTTTATTTACTGTCCTGATGGGAAAAAGTATGTCATTACATAGTAGTTTACAGCATAACTTTTTACAACTATTACACAATACCTTATACAATATGAGTAACAGGACGGCAATTAAGTACTATGCATATTTGTTTCCATTAATTATCAGTGCAACCTCATGTAGCCAACAGTAGCAGTATGTCTAAGAACACAAAACATATTCCATATGGCTTCCAGAAATATTTCATTAATTCACACAGAACATAAAGATTTTTTTTAGATGCAATTCACAAAAATGCCTGACATTATGGGATTAACTAGAGTCCACTAAAATAAATTGAAAACATATTTTACTGTAGAAAAAAGTGGCATCAGGGAGATTCTGCCACAGAACATAACACAGACCAAGGAAGAAGACAGTTGCTGCCAACAGCCTCAAGGCACTACAACAATACAAGCATTAAATAATAAGATTTCTATCACCATTGTTTGTTTAATACAAAACATATGAGAATCATTATATTTTCAAATACTTATTAACAGTTCAGAGACTGAAGAGCAGAAACTCCTTAGAATTTAAGATGTGACTAGAAGCAAAACAATTAATATGCAAAGCAATAAATGAACTGCTCTAGCCCAAGAATATTATATTATTAAGAAAAAAGTCATTTACCAGCATCATCTGATTCCTGAAACTGGGAGTAATCGACCACCTTCCTGTTCCTGTTAAAAAGCAGGGGGAAAAAAAAAAAAAATATAAATTAGCAATTCATAATCTCAGAGATACAAAAGCTTTCTTCAAGTAATAAGAAAGTGTCATATCCTTGCTTCCAGTGCAGGATGTGTAGCCCAAGAACACCCCAAGAAAACTCTCATAAATAAGCCACCTACACCTTGAAGAAATGAACACACAGTATATTCTAGCATTTTCCTAAGAAGCTATACTATAATAGACTGGATTATATTTTCAGAATCTGAAAGTGCTTTTTGATAAGTAGCACTCTCTTACGGCTCATGACTGCAGTGAGGAAGAGCCATCTTAACCTACGCTACGTGGTTCTTTCATTATTAAAACTATAGATCTATCATTATATATCACTATACTAGTGAAAGCACTATTTTAAAGAATGCATCAGCCTGAACTTTAAGCCAGAGCTCCCCCTAACACCCTGTCTCAAAGCTGTGATATTTAAGACTAGGATTCCAGGTATAAAACAAGTACACAAATATTATCATGAATTAGAGAAACATTTCCTAACTGCTCTTTTTTGAATTTCTGCTTCTCACAGCTCAATATAATCATGCTTGCTCTCATACCTTCTCCTCGAGATTCCCCCCCCACCATGTGATCCCTGTTTCTAAGGCATTTTAAGTTTTCACCAGGGCCTTCCAGGAGCTTTCTCAATTAGTGACTTTGATGCTCTAACAAGATGTAAGAGAGCTGTTACAACGCTGAACTGTATCACTAGGCACAACAGTTGAAAGAAGATACGCATTTCACCCAACCTATGTTTTTGGACAGCGAATGAGCATGGACCCATGCCTTCTTTACCTCATCAGCATCTTCTCTGCTCTCTAACCAAAGTGAAAGTAACACAGGCAACGAGGTATCATTAACAGTGCAAATGCAACGGCCAATTCTAGACTAGTTAACTACACAAGCAGCTATTACTGAAACTAATACCTCACTTGCCAACAAAATTAGATCTGTTTCTCTAACTTACCAAAACCTAAAAAACAAAATATAAAGTAATTGTTGGCTATTTTCTCAGCACCTGTCCCAACTACTTTATTGAAAAGACATAAATGCCCTGTAATACAGCTACTCAAGGGAACCAAGACAGCTATGTAACTGAATTATATTTGAGTTCTAGCTGATAATGCCTCAAACTCAGACTCCAAACATCCACCTCTTATGGCTGAGATGCAACGGGAGGAGGCACAGCTGAAAGGCACCAGAGATTCAGACACCCCTCCACACACACTTTTTACAATCCCTCTGACCCAAAGCCAATGATGAACTTGATTTTGCAGTAATCACCATGTGAGCTCACCTCTACAGCTAGAAAAATCAGGTGATGGATTTAAGTGACCTACCCAGCATCACAGACTTGAGGACCGCTGCAAAAAGAAGCCAACACAAGCGCCATCCAGCACACGAACCACAATGCCCTTCCCCTCTCCTGCACTGCAGAGCACGACTGTTGAATTTCACATTCAGTTCCCATAACTGAACTGCACTTTGTGATTAACTTCATGCATTGCTGGTAAGACTGTTTAGTTGAAAGATACCCCAAAAGTCATTGTTGCATTCTGGCTGTTGATCCATTTGAAATCAATTATAAGTCGCCCTCCTGTACAAGTACGTCTATTCATGGCTTACAGCAGCAGCCTCCAAAAGATGAAGGAGCATAATTATTTTATTTCAATCCTACACCAAGCCTCTTAAATTCCAAAAAAACCCCCCAACCCCTCAACAAAAAAACAAGCAAATAAAAGGAAGGCAAGACCAGTCATTAGATTTCTATAGGTTGAATCCCATCCAAGCTTCAGAGTACGCGTGAGTGGAACAAAGTACAACAGCAATGTGCTACAGAGCACTGCTCACTCACTTGCAGTCTGAATAGGGTAAAATACCAATTTAGGAATACAACTATTGGCAATGCTTGTTATGGTGTACTGTCCAGGGACTCAAATTCCCGTTCCAACAGGTAGTCTTCCTGAAGATTGCCTCCTGACCCATCTCACATGTGAAAACACTAATTTTATTCTGATAAGCATCTGAAGAACAATAAAGTTATAAATAAGACATTTGATTTGGTGTAAGTATCACGTATTAGGTTTTTTCCTCACAAAGTGTAAGCGGGGGGGTGGGGGAGTAGAATTGCCATATATTCTGTTCTAGCAGTTCTGTAAAACAATGGTTTCTGACATCACCTATCTAACAAGCAAGACGGAAATTGCAATATTGCCACCTTGTAGTAAGCTGGTCATACACAGCTTCATCTTGCTTATTTCAGTCAAAGACCCATACTAAATCAGGTACTGAAAATGTAACACAGTCAGATAAAACATTAACCAAGAACATTGCCCCTAAGGAAAACATCGTTCCTCTTTCTAAGCACTGTACCCTATGTTTTCAGCTAGAAAGTAAATCCTGCTAGGCTCTCAATTACCTGGTCAACAGGAGTAGTGATATTTGTATCCAAAAAAAAAAAAAAAATCACTATGGCAGAAGAAAACAAGAGAGAAGGCTGTTTGGCTTGCTTTATCTTGTTTTGCAGGACAAGGAGAAGGGCGGAGGAAAGAAGGAATATCTACACTGATATTACTGAAGATAGAAACTTGCAAGTCTTCCCAACAGAACTAGAGAAGCTCACAAGGGCAGAAACGTCAAACTATTCTTGCATCTGCCATTCTCCTCACTCTATACTCATCATTCACCCCATTTAGATCAACTTATGTTCTTCTTTAGAACTGTCAACAGCACTGATGTGCAATGCTTAATAACTATGAGTTTGCAAAGAGACACCGCATCTTTTATTACACCAAGGTGATAAAAACATAGTAGATAAGTTCACTGGAGTTAAGAGTCAGAAAAAAAATATTGCTGGTTTTATCAATGAAGAGTATCTCTTTGCCACTAGCAAAAACTAGAAGATGTTAAGGCAAGCGACCAGACATAAAAATAAACTATTTGTTAAATTCAGTCAGGCTGAGCATAAAAAGACAGTCTAATAGACATCTGGGATGGATATTGTTCAATCTGGTTTAAAATATGCCCTGAAATTTTAAGATAACTTACTTGCTAATTCAGCTTAACATTTAAAGTGTGCATGTGAGAAGGAAGTGGGGGACAAAAAGGTATAGAGAGAGGTCCCGATAGCATACGTTTTTAGTAACAGCTGTCAGTCCAATATTTCTGGAATAAAGAGTAACTCATCTAGTAAGTCATCAACATGTTACATCGGAAGCACTTACTTAGCAAAGTAATACTCAAGTAATTTAATAAGAACTCAGAAATGCACAGTAATTCTTACAACACACAGTCGATGCCTACCGAACCGAAATTCTGAAATGATGAAAAGCAATATTAACATTTCAAAGGATCACTAAATGCCTGTACAACTGAATAAGGATTGTATAGTAATACCCCATCTTCAGCTAGTGAGGTCACTAACCCTCAGTCTTTGAAGTCAACATGACAGAATACAAACTAACAATCAGTTAGAAAGCTTTTGGTTTTTTTAAAAGGGAATGCTTAGATCCCCAGATATTTCCACAGGCATTAAAATCCACAGATAAATTCCAAGTTTAAAAAAAAATACATATACTCCTGACAAACAATGCTAGAAGGAGTCTTCAAAAAGCTAGTAACCGATCTCATCATGCACTGAAGAGGAATGTTTAGGTCAAATGATTATCAGCAGCAGTAACAACCTATCCTCTTATACAATATGGCAAGTAAAATGAATGACAGATTAAATGGTTACTGATTTTTTTTTTTTTTTTTTTTTTTTAAACTACAGCATTTAACCAATATAGCCATCAAACTAAGCATTTGTGAAAAAAGTTATGGACCTTTCTCCACATTAAAGGCTTGGTGCAGGTCCGGCACAGAGTGGTCAGTTTCACTTTCTGGTTCTCATTCCAGTTGGTAAAAGGCGTCCCACTTTGAGGTCAACATATTCTTAATAAATATTGCCATTAAAAGCACCACTTTGGTGCCTTTTTTATACACAGATAAGAAAAAAGACAGCTAGGAAATGTTTCTTACAGGTATTTTCAAAGTTGTGCAAAACAAATATGCAGTGCTAGATTTAGGCCTTAAATGAACATTCACTTACAATTATGCATCGGAAGTTGAAACATCGAAGCCTAGTGACAGTTATGTACCTAAAACACGTCACTATGGTGTTAGTCTATTTAAAAATTGGCACAACTGTACTCAGATAAGACTCACCGACTAGAGGTTCCCAATTACAGAGGTCATTGTTTGGGTCTGGACTTGGTGTAACTCCAAACGTCTGTAAGACTAGGCACTGCTCATGGTATCTGCAGAATTTTTAGGGATACACATGACTTGAAACTCCATAAAACAATTAAATGATTTATGCAGCAACAGTTTAAGCAGTCTTGTGCCCATCCTCCATTTGAGCCTAACTACAATTGAAAAGATTTTAAAATACAATATAGAAATGTTCTGATGCAGAGCAGGGGGGAAAAAACCCCAAACCCCAAAACACACACACATACACACAAAAAAATAAATTCTGCAACCTGTGTTGTTCCTGGTATTTTGATTTTTATTGTACCTCTGCCTTGCTCTCTGTTTCTCTTTAGACTGAAAGTTTTCAGAGCAAGGATCATGTCTTTTTACTTATCTGGAAAGTGTCTATAGCTTATCTCTGGACACTACCACACGTTATTACTCAAGTTAAATGCCAGTCCCCAAGGAAGTGTTGCTTTCCTGCTACCCCATGGAAGTTTTCCAGAATTACAATATTTATACTTCACACTGTCCAGGTACAACACTGGCAACAAGACAAATTATATTTAATAGATAAATACGTTTTTTCCTGCAAGTAAAATTTCAAAGGACCATCCTTCCACTGTAGTGCCAATGCAAGATTGGGATTCAAGAGTTACTAATAAAGAAAAATTAAGTACGTAAAGCCTCGAAGCACTGAGATAGATCAATTCTTAACTGGCTCTAATCTTAAAATGAACAAACAAAAAACCCCTGTGATTTCCATACCTGCCCACACCATTTCATTTTGCAATGTCTGCAGGAGAGGAGTACCAGCAAGTGAAAGTGACCAGTGAGGAAAAGCAGAAGCAAAGTCCATCAAATTTAAAGTCAAAATTCTTACTTAAAACACACGAATTCATGCTGTATATAAAAATAGTGGCTCAAAATGTTTTATTTCATTTGTATTCAAGAACAGACAGGGATATAATAATGCAGCCACCAGCTCCAAATGCTCTTTGCAGTACTTCAGAGGAGTTAGCCACAAGATGCAGAGGTTCAGTAACTGTAGGTTCCTTTACTTTTTACTTCTTGCCATTTTCTAACAATAGTGCAGATACCATCATTATCCACCCAGGAGAAGTTTAATTGTGTAGAAAGTACTTGGCTCTAAGTGCCAGGCACATGAAGCCTGTAAATACCGGGACATTATTACTACTTCTTAACAATTTTAAGAAACTGACTTCAACAGCCAGACTCAGTCTTAAGGCAGTCTTCTATCCACAAGTGGATTAGAAACTAGCAATGTATGTTGGATTTTATTAAGTTCATTGTTTTAGGTGCGTATATATTCACTAGAAACTAGCAGACATAATAAATTAATTCAAAGACCACTGAATAGAGGAAAACCTTTCCAACACTAAATCTTACTCTGATGAGGAACCTTTCACCAGACTTCCACATTACCAACAATAAGCTAAGATATCCAGAAAAAAAAATGTATACAATTTTTAAAGTTTTGAATTTAAATCTATTAGGAGAGTTCTCTAGTTACTACCTAGTAGAGCAATATAATGTCCTAGCTACTGAATGTTTACATTTTTTCCCCTGAAAGGGCTATTAAATACAGCTAGATAGTGGATTGCTAGATCTAGACTTCACACATGCCAAAAGGTTTTCTGCTTACTAACAGGCTGCTGGACTTTGGCACTTAATTTTCCTGTAGACCAGTGCCTGTCAACTGAGGGTAAGACAAGTCAGATCTTTCACAACACTGCAGGATTGTACAGATTTTTTTTTTAATTATTTTTTAGAAATGGTTGCTTACAAAGTTACTTAATACCAGAAACCTTAGAAGCTATACTTTTAAAGATACAACACTTTCCTTACCTGTAGCAAGACTCCAGTGCTGGCAAGTAAATCACCAGCAGAACGTACACTGAAGTGTCACCCTGAGCAGCAAAGTCACATCACCACTGTATTTCAGAACACAGGCACTGTCATTCAAGATCAGACCACTAGTCCATCTAGTCCAACATTCTGCCTTGCAAAAGGCCAAAGCCTGATGCTTCAGAGCAGGGTATACCCAGTCCTATTAATCCACCTTTTGGACCCAAGACAACTCCCTAAGACTGGAACTTTGAGCTTTATTTACCCTTACCTTTGCATGCAGGAATACACTATTGGTCAAAAAAGAGCTATGAAAAACAACCATTTCATTCATTACTGTGCCAAACCTTCCTACTTGGCAAAGTAGTCCTAGTTTAGTTTCCATTTATTTTTTAAACTCTCATATATTAGAGATATTACTTAACCATGAAGGCTATGACCTATAAATGTATATATTTAAGTTTTATAGCTCCAATTATTTCATACTTATTATTCCAAAAGATCCAAAATACCTAGGATCCACACCCTAGATCAGGCTTACTGGGAATAAAAGTACCACCACTTACTTAAAGTATCTTGAGAATGAAAAACTTTCAGAGCATTCGAAGAATACCTTATGAAGCCTCTTACCTTTTCTATAAAGACATTTCAAATTACAAGTTCACTCTCTGAGTACTTTCCAGAGAAAAGTAAAAAAGATTACACTCCTCCCCCCTCAGCAAACTTTCAGATACATGGCAAGTGCTCTATGCCGTAGATTTTCAAAGTTATCACGATTCAACAACGTAGTTACGATTACCCTGCAACTCCACACTCCAGGTCCAACGCTGTTTAACGAAAGACACAAACACCACGACCTACCTCCTTTACTGTTGGGGAGAATACAGCCCGTTTAGCTAAATAGCCCACGGTTTCCTCCTTCCCCACGACCCCAAATCAGCCCTCTCGGGGGGACGGGGACACACACCAGTAGAAAACCGACCCGGGGAAAGCAGTTAGCTACCAGGCGAGAGGAAAAGGGCGTGTGTGTTCAATGCTGTTCCTACCAGAGGGGGCGGCTCCTCCGAACTCCTCCCCTAAACGTGGTTTAACTTGTACGCACTGCCCCTCTCCTCCAGACCCTCGCTGGTCACGGCGTATTGCATGCGTGTCCCCTCCCCCAACCAGCGTGGTCTGCTCTGCGCCCCCCCCCCCATCCCCGTCCGTCTTCCCCCCTCCTGGAATGGGGTGCAGGGGGCTGCGACAGAGGCCTGCTGGCGAACACCGCCTCTCGCCCGCCCGTTCTGCACGAAGTGGGTCACGCTGGATCGCCGAGATTCAGTTTTCCCGTTACAAAATGTGGGACGCTGTACGCAGCCTCTCTCAAGGCCTCCCCTTTGCACCCCCCCACCCCACCCCCCCCGTAACAGCGCAGCCATACGCGCTGCCGCCTCCCCGCTCCCCCCAGTAAGCCCCGGGCGATGCATATCACCCTACGCCAGGCCAGCAACAAGGCGCGTTGCAAATAAAAAAAAAAAAAAAAATATAAAAAGTTGTAAGGGACAAAAAAAAAAAAAAAAAAGGAAAAAAAAAGGGAAATACAGGCGAGAACGGCCCATGCTGCAACCGCGCGGCCTCCCTGCCCCCTCCGCCGCGCACGCTCTCCTCCCCACGGCCACGCAGCCGCCCCTCGCCCTGCGGGAGCCCCGCCGCACGCCGGCCCTCCAGCGAGCGTGCACCGTCCTCTCCACCCCTCCGCGGCTCGGCCCGCCTCGCCTCGGGCTGCCCCTTCCCCGGGCACGGCCTGCGGCGAGGCCTGCTGCGGGGCGGGCGGGAGGGCCTACACCGCCGGCCCGCCGCCGGGGGCCGGGCCCAGGAGGAGGGAGGGAGGGAGGGAGAGAGGGAGGGAGGCAGCGCTGGCGCCGCGGGTGGGAGGAGAGGCGGGAGCGGGGCCTCCGCGCTCCGCCAAGGACTCACCTGACAGGCCTGGACATTTTCCCCGGCGGTTCGGGCCCGGCCCGGGGAACGTCGCCCAGCGCTGAGGGGAAGGAGAAAAAAAACGGTCGCCTGGTGCGGGCTCGGCGTCGCCCGTCCCCTCCTCGGAGCGAAGCGGGAGCCCTGGGCCCAGCGCCTCAGGCCGCGCCTCCGGAGCCGCCTCTTCCCCCTCAGGCGCTGCCGCCGCCGGCCCGCGCCCCGCCGCGGGAGACACCCGCTCCTCTGCGTGGGCCGCGCGGCCCCCCCCCCGCCCCCGGTCACCGCTCCGCCGCCGCTGCGGTCGCCGCCGCTCGCCGATCCCCCCCGCAAAATGGTCGCGTTCGCAGCGCCGAGAGGATGCGAGCGGGGGGCGGTGCAGCCTACCCCGCTGGCACCACCTCCTCCCCCGCTCATTGGCCGCGGCGGGCGGATCGCCGCGCTCCATTGGCTAGTTCGAACCATCACGGCGGGCAGACCCTGCCCACTCTCCCCGCGGGGAGGGGAGGGGGGCGAGGACGCCCCACACGCTCAAGCTGCTGTGAGCGACAGAGCGGGCCGCGGCGCTGCCGGCAGATTCGCCACCGGTTCCCGGCGCCCCCACGCCGCCGTCCCGCGCGGGGCCGCCCCGTCTCGCCCCACCGGCCCCACGCCGCCACCGCCGGTACCCGGCCCGGATTTTCCCCGCGGCGCACGGGGGCCGGCGGGGCCGCGGGGCCCGACCCGCAGATTCGCCGCGCGGGGCCTGGCGTGGTTTTGGAGGGAAAACGCGGGGAAGCGGCGCGCCGCCTCGCAGCGGCCCCGGGGGCGTCGAGGGCCCCGCAGCGCCGTCCCCGGGCCCGCCCGCCAGCGCCGCTCCCCTGACGGTGCCCGACCGCGGCTGCCCGACCCGCGCGGTCCCGCTGCGCGCCCCACGCGGGCCCCCGCAGCCCCGTGGCCTCAGGGCCCGGCCCACGCCGCCCCGGGGGTTAGGGCCTACAGGGCCCTGCAGCCCGCCGGCTCCCCTCAGAGCGCCCCGGCGCAGGGTGTCCCCCGCCCCGCGGAGCCCGGGGCAGCGGGTGTGAGCTCCCCTCGGGTCACCCGCCGCGGCGGGCCCGTTTTCGGGGCACTCTAACGAGGGGCAGCGCTGCCCCGGCCCCACCTCGCTGCTCCCCTTCTCCGGAGCATGCCGCAGGCCACCATTGCCCCGTGGGGCTGGGGTCTCCGCGGGGGCAGGAGCCGGGTTTGGCCGTGCCGTGCCCTCGAGGTGCGCCATGCTTATCGCGGCTTAGGAAGGGAGGTTAGGGCCCGGGAGGGTTGATCCCAGCGCCATTCCTCTTGTCGCAGGTCCTTTGTCATGTAAGCGTGCCGCCATTCAGGGCCAGACTTCAGAGGGGTCTGCCGGGGGAGGAATACACAAACGGGTGAGGCACCAGGGCCGGCCAGCACAATGTCTGTCACAGACCGGCCAGGAACACCCGGGGCGGTTCACACCGAGTCCCTGACACACGGACATCACGCCATTCCATTGCACTTACCGCAGCATTCGTTCTTCCTCCGATAACCTCGACTCGAACAGCACCTCTGCGCGCTGAAGGCAGCCCCCGTACCAGATGAGGTGATGTCGTGCAGTGGGATTGATAATAAATCTACCTACTTTCGTATGTTTACAGCACATCGCTTTTCATTTTGGTTACACTGCTCAGCCCTAGATTCGGTGTGAAGTATTTTTCTTACACAGAAATGCAGAAAATTAATTTCAGCAGGTGTAGATTTTATTACCGGTACTGATTTCATAACCACCACTGCTTTTCCCTGTACTAGTCAGCGGATATAAAGAGCACGCACAACTTACGCAAAGTCCCGGGAAGGTTTTGGGTTCTTTAAACTCCCTAGAAACCCAAACTTACTCATTTTGTTTAGAAAAGCAGCTGCATTTGCCATGGAAAAATAGAATGTATTCCACAATCCATTAAAATGGCAGCTTCTGCAATAGCAAGTCACTTTTGCTTTGCACTTGAATCTTTAGAGAGACTCATTCCTCCATTTTATTAAAAACAGTACTTAAACCCCTTTTTTTTAATACGTTGGGTTATCTGAGAAGACTGGTTTGACAATACAGATATGGCCAGCTTTTACCTAATTATAGGAGTAATTTGAGTTCCTTTAATGCCTTGCTTGAGCTTAATTTGTTTCCTTTGGAATTACTGCCATTTTTCTGATCAATTCAGATGTGCCCTGTCCTTCGTGCAAGTCAATACTCATGAAAATCAAGCTGATCAGGAAAGAAAGAGGGGCATTCAGAGCAACTGCCTGCTGGCATGGCCAGCCCCAAAATACACCCCATGAATTAATGAGCCGTAAGGAGGAAGGTGTATTGACAACCAACCACATCAAGGAATTCTTTTCTTTCTCCTCTTAGCTGGATATATTGGATTAAAAGCCACTATGACTGACTCACAGATGCGAAAGTTTTGCGTGCTTACGTCCCCCTTGTAGGTCAGTAAGACTACGATAATTGAGACAGCAAGATGTTTCAGTGAAAAGGATCTAATTTGTTTTGCTGGCAACACAGGGCAGTTCACACTGTATGCTTTATACACACCCTGTTATTGACAGCAAGACTGTTTCTAGTTTGAACTTGTGAACCCATTTGTTAGGACTGTTGGGACAGGAAAACAACAACAACAACAACAACTACACAAGCAATGTCAAACTTTTATTTCAAACTTTTGCAATACTGCATTAGTTACTGATTGATGTGGAGAAAACCTCCCAGCAGTTTCTTCTCTTTATATAAACATGATAATACTTCAACTTTACAGTAATCACAACCCTGTCTCTAAAATACTTCTGTGTAACTGCAAGCGGTTGGGGAAAGAAAAAAAAAAAGCTAAGTTTTGGTGTTGACTTATTTCTGAACTATAGTCTGCCCTCATGCTTTCAAATTCTATTGCAGTAAAAATTTCCAGCTATGTGGACCTATAGTATGCTGTCATCAACATATAAAATACACCGTTAAACTTCATGTGGTTTTGAGTCCCATGACCGTAAATTAAAGTTATAGGAATGAGAAAAAACATGTGGAAGAGAGGGAAATGGGTACAGTTGGCCCAGAGTCACACAAAGAGTACAAAGTCAAAGTAGGCACTGCAGAAGGGAAAAACAAGTGCCTTCATTTTCAAAACAGGTCACTCCTGACGAAGACACCAGTGAAGCACAGTTCATCATAATAAAGATGAGGCTTTTCTGATTCGTATTTGAAAGATTAAAGTTTTTATTGGTCTGCATGAATGAGACTCAACTTTGTTTAAAATATTTCTTAGAAACTGCTTCACTCAACTTGGCTTTTCCCTTTCCGTTGTTTTAAAAATGAGAATTATTTCAGCTAGCACAAGCTGGGCACAATCCATTTCACAGGCAACCGTTCTTTCCACACTGCCTATCCCAGCACAGAGCATGTTTAGATGGGGCTTTTGAATCACTTTGTTTTACAGGACTGACTCAAGGGGAGGTTTTTTGTTTTGTTTTGCTTTTTTAAGCACCTGATGTACCACAGAGCAAGCTCTGAAAAAACACACACATCTGCACAGTAAAATCGTTTTCCTGTCTGGTTGGGTTTTTATACCAATCTCAAGCAACGACTGTTTCTGTTGTGCAGGCTTGTTTTTTGACACTTGTCTACTGCGTCTATTAAGATGTTAATAAGCAGTAAGCAGTGTGGGGAAAAAAAAAAAACCCAAGGCATACACCAGTACCGGAAACCACTGGGCAGAACAGAAATTATGTACAATAGAAGAAAACCTTTAAAGATCATCCTTTGGCTTTTTGCTTGTTTCGGAGAGGCACTTATGAAAAAGAGGTCCAGATGAAGAGGTCCCGACACCAAAGAGGCACTGGTACCTATCAAACTGACGTGCAAAAGGTATAAAGATGCTTTCCCGCAAGATGCATGGCCTAGCAGCTAGGCCATCGAAACAGGAATTAGAGGTTTTCCTTGCAGTGCCAAGCTCTTACTGACTTGAGTTAGTTGGTCCTGGGCAGAGATTTCCACTGCGTGCCTCGGTTTCTCCATCTGTGAGGACAGCTCTAACACTTGACCTCTTTGCTGAAACGCTTTGAGGTGCATATACAGAAACCAATAAATGACACATGAATCTTAATGGTTTCGTGACAGATCCTTTAAAAAATTAGAGCCTGCTCCCCATGTTCCATAAAGAACTAGAAATACTTATAGGATTAAAAAAAATATTTTTTTTTCTTTTTTTTTTTAAACACAATGTTTAGAAAGTAAAATTCAACAAGACAGTTCCATTTTGTTGCTAACCAGTTCTACATGTTTCACGTGTTTCTACAGTGAATCCAACAGTGCAGAAAAGGGTATATTTAAGCGCCTATAAAACCGAATTTGGCAATATTTGCACAACAGAATCCTAGCCCAGACATTTTAGTTTTTAATTAAAACAGTGGAACACAACACTAATTCTAAATTTCTTAGCCCTTACTTTTACTTATCAATCCTTTTCAAATCCAGAGAATGAAAACTCAGAATTTTTTGTGTTTAGTGAAGGCAATCAGTTCCCGTTCTTACCACCTTCTCCCTCCATAGATCATATAAAGTAAGAAAAGACAGGCAGAAGGAATACTTTGCCAAAGAAAAGCAGTCCTAATTCAGCAGGAATCAGGACAAACCAATGTATAGTCCTGTTTTCAAATTAAACTACTCAAGAAGGGAAAAACGTTACTGAAGACCACTTGTTCAAATCCTAACCTAAAACACAGGCAAGACAATTCTATAGCATAGCATGCTTATATCAAATGCATACAACGCTATATAACTCCAGCCCTACAGACCGAGTTTCCTATTAACTCTCCCGAGATAACTATCTAGCGTGCTTTTACCAATTTTTTGTTGTTGTTGGCAAGAACGGTTCTCAACAATGAGTACCTGGGGATATGTTAGGGAAAGCAGGCACCAGAAGGCAAGGGGGGAGCAAGTTCTCTTCATTTCCTTTTGTCCTGCAAAGTCTTCTCCTTTGCTTCCCCCTTGCACCACTAAAACCAGCAGGTGGGCTTGCAGGGAGCTGCCTTCCCTGCACCGTCCCTGCTACCAAATTCACTCATCGCTACAGAATAATTGTGGGAAGGCAATTCATCAGCAATTGCAAAGCTGTTTGAGATGGCAGGACACAGGGTGTTCTAAAAGTGAAAAGGGCTGTTGTTCTGTCATACAAAGGAGTTTACAACCTATTCCTCATTCAGCTCTCCGTGCCCTAATAAAGTGGCAGCAGAACAGAATACGTAGGATTGTGCTAGACAGAGGGTGAGTGAGAAGGAACGAACAGAAGGCAACCGGGCAATTCTTGACAAAAATTTGAGGTCTCTGCTGTTAAGCACCACAGTCAGTACACACCAAAGGAAGGGCTGTGCTACACCATTTCTCAAATTCACACTGATAATTTTACAGGTCTAGTTACGTGGGACAGCATCCTAATCCACACCTGGCTTCACATCTTGAGGACAGTTAGTGGCAATGATGAGATGTGTTGGTCTCTTCAGGACACGTAAGCAGAGGGATGTAGTTCCAGAGCATGAAGTACAGAGTTTGCTGTAATCCCACACTGGGAATCGACAGGCACAGAGAGACGGCTTGAACTCTGTGTGCGTCAAGGGAAGGTCACTGTAACGCTTTGGACTGCTGCCTCTGTGTATGGGGGGTGCAGGCGGTGGGGAATAAAAGGTGTAAGAATATTAAAAATATACCTTCGACATCCTTCGCCCTGCCTGAGACAGGCCATCACATGTCAGAAGATGAAGTGCTCAAAATTAAAAAAAAAATTAATCCAAGCCATGTGCTTGAACACGGACCGTGCTACGTTACTAGCAGCAGAGCTCCCAGTTGCTACTACACTAGAAGAAAGAGGAATCTTCTTACTCCTCTCTTCTTTCCACTCCTCACACCAAGGCATTGTAGCAATGCTCTACTGAGAACAAATATGCACTAAACAGAGGACAGTTCACGATCATGTAAAAAAAAAAAACCAAAAACCAGTGACAGCCAGTTTAGGAAAAAATGATGATGATAATAATAAAAGGACATTGCTGCTAGACCCAAGGCAGGTGGTGTAGTCAGTGCATCTAACAGCAAGCCCAGCCTGGCGGGGTTGTCTCTTTTATGTTAATGTAATCCCCACTCCCAGCAGCAGAGGAACTTCCATCACCAGTGGATGAGGACATCATCTTTTCAATCAGGACTCTAGAAGACAAACATATGTGAGTTTGTTTTGGTTTTTTTTTTAAACAAGCAGCATCGGGCCACACAGTTTTTCATCAGTACAAAAAAGAAAGAGCAATTCATTCTAGAAGGACACAGAACTCCAGAACTTTAATGACTGAACAATCAGGTTAAGGAACCTCATAGCACTGACAACAGCATTACTGGCAGCATCAGAAGATTCTGCAGTGACCGGATAACTAACACCACCTACGGCAACCACCTCACCTCGGGTCCAGTTTAGGACTGGGACACAGCAACAGGCTTCCTAGGTACCAACTGCCCAGCCTCCAGATCAGGTGTGAATACCCAGTCTAATACCTTTCAGAAAAGGCCAAATTCTCCATCCAAGGGTTGGTGCATCACGAAAGAATTTCTAATATCTTTGCACAAGAAGTCCCATCCTCCTGGTAGAGGCCAGCGTATGAAAAAACATCCCTGGTGTTGTTCAAAGAGTTTCTGTTTTCAAAAGCATGTCAGAGCTTAACCAAGGAGAGAAAAACTTCTGACCTTTCAGAATTCAGTTTCCCTTCGGGAGATTCACTTGCATGTTATTGCTGCTATTTGTTACTTACTGACAGCATCTCCCCTCGCCTCAAAGATGGCCGTGTCCGAAAGAGGGAATTAACTCTTAGATGTATCACCAGTCATTGTGCCTACCTCATGGACTCATTAATATTCTTGTTTTCCTTGACAGACGTCTCCACCCAACCAGAAAAGCCATTTTCTTTGCTGAACCGATCCACCTCGTCTCTTGTCACTGCCCATGGGGAAAGGTCGCACTGTAAAACAAGAACCAGTCATTTTAAAGTTTAGCCTTTTAATTTTTAAGCTGGGAGGGGAATTCTCCCCCTCAGCCATTTACTGCCTGTGTGCGGGCAGGCAGCAGGTAGGCTCAGCCCTTCGCATCTCCCAGATCGCAAGCTGATAGAGAGTTCTTCAGGCAAGGTTCCTAATGGGACGTTGCAAGCAGCAATATATTTATCTCGTCTGAGGTACTGACACACCTCAGTCAAGCACGCGTGGAATGGAGGTTCATCCAGCACAGGACAAGAAAGCATTGTCACTCATCCAAAATTTGCCCGGCCTCTCAGCAGCAAGGAAACGTGTTACCGGTGTGGTGCCACTGAGGCAGCCACGCGGATGCCAACGGGACGTACGGAGAGGCAGTGAGAAAACCTGTCCCCTGACAGCTTGTATTAGTGTGACTGCAGCACGTACAGTCACACAGATTTGCCTACTGCAGCCAAAATTGTTACCTTAAAACCGGGGGAAAGCATTATTTGTGAAGAAGCGGAGAAGAAAAGCCACTTCCCTGCCCACCCATCACGTTTTTGAGTCATCTCCAGTTTTAGGCTCTCTCAAACCAGGCAAGTCTCAAACTGAATCTGGAAAGGGCTGCTGAGCCAACGTTGGCACATGAAGAACGTAAAGCTGGTTTTTAAATGAAAGAAAAATAAATCATTAAAAGACAGCAACCAATCTACACAGTGAAACTTGACACTGCCTCCAAATGAAAACGAGACATCCCTCTGGCAGCTCTGAACAGAAACTTTACCTGCAGTATCATACACAACCTTCCCAGGCTACTGCAAGTTAGAGACCAAAAAAGAAAAGCTTTATCATCCAGGAGCTACAGAGCTCAAGCTCCGACAGCACAAGGCACTGCATCCTAGGACAGAGCAGTTAACACCTCCTTAGTGCCATACACGCATTAAGTCCTACCAGTGTCCTAGTTACGGAGGAGAATCTTTGCTAGAGAAAGAAAATTCAAGGAGAGTTAAGGAAAGGATTAAAAAGACCACAGGCTATGGGACAACTCTAGGCAAGGCTTAGTGCTGAAGGTGTCTCCTTCCATTTTGCACTCCCGTGCACACAGACACACACACAGAGCGCGTCTAGAGCTGCTCACTTTGTTAGCCAGCAGTAGGCAAGGCACGGGGTTCCCATCCGGCAGCAGGAGCTTGCTGTCCAAATCCTGCTTCCACTTCTGGCTGTTGCTGAATGTGCTGATGTTGGTGACGTCAAACATGATGACACAGGCTGACGCCTCCCTGTAGTACAGCCGCGTCATGGATGTGAAGCGTTCCTGCCCTTCGGGATCAAAAGGAAAAAAAATTACCCCCTAGAGTTACCATTTTTAGATTTGTTCACACAAATAACACGTTTATCATGGTACCTCATCTTCTAAGTTGATGCTAACAATATTCACTTAAACAATGAGGAAATACGGGCACTGAGAGGTGTCCTGCCTGGGGTACCTCAGCAATGCAGCGGCAGAACTGGAACAAACTGGGCAGCTCTTAATCCTGACCCAGACACTCAGATGTCCCAGAAAAACCTGCATTACTCCTGGTGTAACAATTTAAATCTAGTGTCTCCGACCACACGTTCACCTCCCCCTGAGCAGAATCCCGCCAGCAGCAGGGTGCCTGGCCACCACCAGCCGTCCCTGCCCCGGCAGGACTGTGCCACCAGCGCCGACACGTGCTGCTGCCTGCTGCGGGCACAGCGTTGCAGACCAGGCTCTCCAGAGAGAAAAATTCCATAAAATTCCAGAAAGCATTGCAACTCACATACACTGTTACTGCTGTTTATACCTTATGGCCTGCCTGTACTACCAAAACTGCATCCAGAGAGTAACCCCGCCGTGCTGCTGCATGGTTTGATTGTACTTGTGTAGAAGGGGACACACCACAGAGCACTCACATTGCACCACATGGGTCAGGGTGAAAACCAGCATTTCTGACACCGGAGAGATTTCACTGTGGGCTCCCACGCAGCCCTGTAGCTGGTCAACAGGCTTTTCGCTCTGAAGCCATCGAGAACTGAGCACTTTGAGTTACCTCAAGCCATCTGACCGCCTTTGCACACCTCTGAGGTGGCAGGCAATGCGGCAGGGACTATCGGTGCGTGCACCTCCTTCTGCTCGGGGCACGACAAAAGCACCGTGACCCCTCTGCTTTCCAAATCTTAAACGCCTTTTCGGGGCTGAAATTGAAATCAGTTTCTTGCTGCAATCCTCTTGCTGCAAACTTCTCCTTCCTGTTTTCTTCTTAAGGATTCCAGACGCACGCGTCTGAGCAGCGAAACTGGAGGAAACCACAGCCCTGTTCTCCTCACCCCTCTAGATCCAGAGGTGCCATTTTAGAGACGCTACTGCACCGACCTGTCCTCGGTCTTCTGGTGCTGGGGAGATTCAGGAACCGTGTTTCTCTGCGCCCAGCCAGGGAGCGGGTGCTCCTCGCTCCACTTCATCCCGTATCACACTGTCCCCTGGAGCGTGCCCCGCTCCCGACCCAGCCCCACCACCTCGGGGGCACCCAGCCGTCTCCTCTTGCCATGACTGCTCCCGAGGGATCCGCTGGCTCTGCTCGCACAGGTCACTGAGCAGCCAGATCGCAATCCTGATCCCGGCAGCCAGAGCAGCACGAGGTCAGTGGAGCTGCTCCACGCAAGGATCAGGCATTCCTGGCTCGCATGCCAGAAATCAGGATTTTAACAGAAGACTCGGAGCTGAGAAGTTACATATCCAGCTACAAATGAACCTGTTTCCCCATTCACTCTGCTCTGGCTTTGAAATTGAAACGAAATGCTCGATAGGATTCATCATCTGCGCTGCTGCATTCTTTGCAGATGGGCTTTTGATTAAATATTTAAATTACTACTGCAAACTAGAGACAGCACTGCAAACCAGAGCAGTCCTGCCCCTTGAATCGACAGGCTTTTAGGATTTATTTTTGTAGCAGGCTCCTATTGAAAGAGAAAGAGAAAAAGGAGAGAAGGAGAGAAGGAGAGAAGGAGAGAAGGAGAGAAGGAGAGAAGGAGAGAAGG
This sequence comes from Gymnogyps californianus, assembly GCF_018139145.2. Lineage (NCBI taxonomy): Eukaryota > Metazoa > Chordata > Aves > Accipitriformes > Cathartidae > Gymnogyps > Gymnogyps californianus. The sequence goes on along the minus strand of NC_059497.1, from coordinate 2,739,395 downwards.
AGAGAAGGAGAGAAGGAGAGAAGGAGAGAAGGAGAGAAGGAGAGAAGGAGAGAAGGAGAGAAGGAGAGAAGGAGAGAAGGAGAGAAGGAGAGAAGGAGAGAAGAGGGCCAAGCCACTGAGAGCTTTAAATTCTGCTCCTGAGCAGCTCTGCGGTTCGTGTGACCATACCTGCAATGTCCCAGAGCTGAAGTCGTACTGTCTCCGATTCCGACCACTGGACCACCTTCAGAGCAAAATCCACTAGAGAATCCCCAAAAAAGAAAGGAAACGTAATTAGAGGCATTCTGCACCACGGGGCTTGTTCCTCCGCAGCCTCTCACCGTTCCCCAGTGCAGGCCAACCCAGCAACCGCTTTCACAGCCACGGCAGTTTGTACTGGACTGTGACCCCCACCAGCACAGACCAGACACAGAGCAGGAGGGTCTGCAAGCGCTGACCCCTCTCCTCCATCGCAGAAAGCTGCAAAATAGGTGTTAAATCCGGAGGGCTCCACACCCTGTCCGCTCCACACCCTGCAGAGAGGATGACCACACGCACACAAAATGCCTTCAGATAAGCAGAAGTCAAGCGCGTTATCAGCATCTCATCCCTCCCCGGGATGCTACGCTGGGCTGCTCCCTTCCTGAACCTCAGATTACAGAATTAAATAACACAACGAATGGAGCAGTGTTCCTCCCTGTCTTGCAAAGCCCAGCCTGGCAGGTCTGCTGTCGGAGCCCTCGCAAACGGCGGCAGAGACGCTGCTCTGCAACTCTTTGGGAAGGAGGAGAGCAAGGTGGAATTTTCCAGCAAACACAGCGCTGGGTGGGCTCCGCTCCCCCAAATCACGGGGCTTTTCAGAATCCCGGACCACCAGGGTCTGTAACCATCCCATGCACAACTCCCCGTTTGCAGCAGGGAGCTCAGACTGATCTCTGGAGTTGTAACACTAGCACTAGAGACACTAACCAAGAGCTAAGGAAGCAGAAATTAAAATGCTCAGCAGTAAGAATTCCTCCAGCACATAAACCTGAACAACCACAGGCAAACAAAAGGATACTGGAAACCTTATTGCTTGGAGAGCTTTAAGGAAAGCTTCCCTTGCCCCACTCTAAATGCCAGTAAAATGCTGGATTTGCTGCTGTTGCCTGTCTTTGCTCTGCGCTGCCTAAACCATTCGGCCGCTGGTACGTGGAGCTCCGTGTCTCCTTCACAGCCACGGCTTTCCACCACCTACACCTCAGCCGTAACCAGTGCACAGAGTGGAAAGGGGAAACAACTGCGTTTTTCGCAGATTACGATGCATCAGGTTTTCACTGCAGGGGGAAAACCTTCCAGCTACGCTGCCAGCCGTGCTCGACAGGGCTGGAACTTCTTGACGCCAGGAACTAATTAAAAAAAAGTAAAAAAAAAAAAAAAAAAAAGATCTGCAGCTTTTACCGCTGGGAGTGACAGTGCGGGCACAGTCCAAGCACTCTGCCCCAGTGGGATGTGGCTCTCCAGTGTTTTCAACTTCTAATTCATCCCCTCCTGATTCATGAAGAGGAAGATTTAAACAGCCGTGCTCGGCCCCCACTATTTTGGGTCCTCAGGGAGATTTGCTGGGTAAAGCCTTGGCCCCTCCTGCTCCTTGTAGGTTAGTTATTTACACTGATGTTAAACAAAGAACAACCGATCCCACCTAATCTTGTTCCCAGCCTCCTTGTTACAGAGCTGTTGTTTTCCCCATCACCTTTCCAGAGCGCTGCCGATACTTTAGCGGTGGTTTCATGCTGTTAAATAAATGTCAAAACAACACTGTCGTTGGTTTTGCTAGGAAGAGCTGAGGTGGTCATCTCAAACTCTCCAGGTTAAAACTCCTGGGGGTGGTTGTTCCCAGGGGAGGAGGGACAGTGCACCCCGAGCCTGCCATGAAGAGGGACAGAAGCCACTAGTTTGTCACCGGGGGCTCGCTGAACACGGGCTGCGAGCGCAGCAGGAGCTGCATCCAAGAGCTGCTACGGGAGTTGCAAAATACCGTAACTACCGATGGGCGGTTGTTCCTTTTACAAATTCTTGCTTCCATGTCTGCAGGGAAGGAGAGGAGCGAGTCTCCCACTAGAGCCTACGAGCAAGGGGGGCTTAATAGTAGTAAGTGCAATAGTGACACAGGCACTGCAAGCCGAACGAGGACCCCGCTGCCCTTCCGAAGAGAAGCTAAACTGCAGACCGGACCGTCACGGTCAGCGCTTGCTTTGCAAGCCAGACGGCAGCCCTGTTAGCGAGGCAGCCGCCGGTGCCGGCCCTCCGGAGAGGCCAACCGCGCTGCCGGGCCCGCCGGCCTCGGCGGGACACCGGGCCAGCCGCCTGCGCCGCGCCCGCCCCCCCGGAGCCCCCTCACCTCCCACCGTGGACTTGTAGTGCCGGTTGAAGCTGTCGTTGGCGTAGCGCTGCACCAGCGACGTCTTCCCCACCGTGGCGTCCCCCACCACCAGCACCTTGAACATGCGATCGCGCTGCCCCATCCCGGCCCCGGCCCCGGCGCCGCCCGGCGCGGTCATGTGAGGGTCAGGTGGAGGCAGCGGCGGAACCGCTGCCTGCAACGGGGCTGCCGGGACCTGTAGTCCGCACCGCCGGGACCTGCCCCTGCCCGCCCGCGCCCTGCCCTCTGCACCCCCGGACCCAGCCCCATGCGCCCCCGAGCCTTGCTCTCTACACCCCTGCACCCCCGGACCCAGCCCCATGCACCCCTGCACCCCCAGGCCCTGCCCCTTGCACCCCCGAGCCTTGCTCTCTACACCCCTGCACCCCCGGACCCAGCCCCATGCACCCCTGCACCCCCAGGCCCTGCCCCTTGCACCCCCAGCCCCATGCACCCCTGCATCCCCAGACCCAGCCCCATGCACCCCTGCACTCCCAGGCCCTGCCCCTTGCACCCCCGAGCCTTGCTCGCTACACCCCTGCACCCCCGGACCCAGCCCCATGCACCCCTGCACCCCCAGGCCCTGCCCCTTGCACCCCCAGCCCCATGCACCCCTGCACCCCCGGACCCAGCCCCATGCACCCCAGCCCCAGGCACCCCCAGCCTCTTTGCAACCAGCAGACAAATAAAAAGAATCCACAACGTGCACACACACACACATATATATTTTTTAAAGCAATGCTACACCATTGTTGGGATTCCTTCAAGGTCTCAGGCTAATGCCAAAACGTTTCTCTCTGGAACACGTGTGCAGTAGCTCCCCCCAGCACCCTTTCCCCCAACCAGAAAAGGAAAACACAACCCTCCTCCCAGCCCCAGGAGACCAAGCTATCAAATGACCCATCCTGCGCCTAAGCACCCCGATATTTAATCTGTGGGGGAAATGACCTGCAACTTCGGGTAGCACGGCCCGGGGCCAGAGAAGTCAGAGCCAGCAAGGCCTTGGTGGCGGCTCCCCAGTCCCTGGCGTGGCTGGCGCTTTGTTGTAGGACTCTCCAACAAGATCCTTCTTTAGGCGAGCAGCCAGGAGGCACAGCCCTACAGGAAAACAGCCCACAACAGCAAATCCCGCAGCTGGGGAGGATGGGAGTCCCTCCATGGCCACTAATTCCTGCAAATTCAGGGGCTTAGTGTGCCCCAAAAGCATGCAGGACCCTTTTGTCCCACATCCCTTAATCAACAGGCAGAACAAGCCGGGGCAGGGCTTCTGTACGCAGCAAGCGGCCGAGAACAAGGACCCGGGGTTCCTGCCGGGAGCCCCCCCGCAGCCGCCTGCATCCAACCAAGGGCAGGGCCGAAGCCAGGCCGCTAATCTCTCCGTTATACTAATCACAGCTTGCTTCGTGCACAGCAATTTATTTGATTTTCTTAACTCTCGTTCCACTGCGTATCAAAAGAGTTTCAGCGTAAGCTAAAATAAGCTGCAAAATGTGAGAGACCTTAAACCAAGTAGAGGCGCGTATGAAGGAAAGAGACCACAGTCCACATAAATAAATGTCATCTTTATTTAACCAAATATAATTTATCAGTTAAGTTGACATCTGTCAATTCAGTTATAGGAACTATAAATAATTAAGACAGTCTTCTTCCTTTAATAAAAAGAGTAAACCAGTATTTTTCATTTGCAGTCAGCTGTAGAGTAGGCATGCATTTGAGTGCAACTGGTGGGGAAAGTTTTTGACCATCAGTATTCTTCAATTTTAAATTAGATTCTTGCCTGACCTACTCCCCACACACCTCAGACCTTATACAGGTGTATGGACACCACCAGCCCAGCAGCGTGACAGCTCTCAATCACCTCCGGGTCTCTTCACATTACAGGAGACCATGAGCGGTCGATTCTTCCTCTGGGGAATCTTTTCTTGGGGAACTGAATAGTGATGTGACACCTAAAAGACCAGGAGAGTTTCTCACATATCTATCTATCTATCTAAAAAAGCTTAAGTGTTAATGGAAGGAAGTCTCATATCTATTCCTCAACATTAGGCAGAGAAATCAGGTGAGCAGCAGAGAATACTCCAGAAGTCCCTGGCCTGAGACTTCAGTACAGCAGGGTGTGAAGGTTGGGTTTTGTTGGGGTTTTTTATTTTTTTTTTTGAACAGAGCTTTGGCCAAACGAGATCTGCGAGAAGTCACGTCACTAGGGCGGAGAGCACGAGGTTGAGAGCTACTGCCACAAAGGACGTGTTGCAAAGATGGGGAAGGGGAAAGCAAGCCTGACGTTACGTTAGCAAGGTAGAAAGGGGAACGCCATCTCAAAAATGTATCGCCTGCTCTTCTGAGGGTCTGAGAGCGAGCAGCCTGACAGGGCAAGGGTCCCCTCTCTGCCTCCTGAACACTACGCACAGCTTCGGCAGCACCAGCAGCACTCAGTATACACCCACTGGAGCAGGAAAGGCTGCTCCTGCAACTTCAGAGAGGTCCTTGAGCAGGCAAGAGCCTGACTGCCGTTTGGTTTGGATGCATCTGCTCCTGTGGCTTTCCAGAACTGGTCTCCCACTCACTGATCGTGACCTTCCTTTCCAACACGCTCGTCTCTAGAGTAAAGAGCAGCTCTGCAACCAGATCTCTGAGTTGGGACGATGCCCAATCCCAGACTAACTTTGGTCTTGACTTGGACCATAAGGGGTGCATTCAGCTCTCTTCTTGGGGGAGGCAGGAACTGTTCCTAACAAATCGCTCCTTAACCTAAAAAGCAAAACTGCACTTAGGCAGGGCTTTGTAGAGCTCAGCTAGTTCTGGCATTGTCCAGAGTAACAAACAGATCTCCCAACCTGGCCTTATTTCAGATGAAGATCAGCATTCAGCACCACATCGCACCATTTTCCAGCTGAGCAGAGATGCCCAGCGTTGCTGGGACAGAAAGCCAAAAGGAGAAGGCAAGCATTGGTTTGTATGAGAAATACAGAAGTTAACCTAAAGGAGGAAATTAGGCGAATCAAGGATGGTCCTGTTCTGCTGTGAGGGACACACTTAAAGCAAGAGGACAAGCAGAGAACCACAAACCCAGCAGCTTTCAGGTTATGTTCTGGAGCTGCCAATAAGTAGGACAGGCAGCGTCCAGACCAGGGGCAGAACCGCAGCACTCCGGGCCTGCACAGCTCACCGAGAGCTTTGCTGTCATTTCAGGATCAGGATGCAAGGTGCTACTGCGCTGAGCACTGTAGGCATTCCCCCAGTGTTTGGGAAAATACTGGCAGCTCCCCAAGCTTTGCGCAGTGCGGCACTGAAATTAGGCTCCATGGGATATGCTGTATTTTCCCCACCCTTGACAGATGTTAAGAGCTTTCCCCCCATGCACGCTTATGCATTCAATTTGTATTCATGCATTAGAGCCTGTTTAATAGCCCTGTCTGCTTGAGCACATCATTTAAACTTGGTGTAACTGGGTGAAGTTTCCAAGTCGATAAGACCTGCTTACATCAAACTGCACTCAGTTTACTGCATTGATTTATATCCAAATGGGAAAACTAAAAAGTGTTGAGTGCCGACAGCGTTCAGGAGGATCGTTTACAAACGCCTTAGTCACACAGCCAGAACAGGTTTTCTCTCATTACGCCGCTGCAGACTGCATGAGAGTCCTTCCAACACGCACGAGCAGCAGAAGAGAAGGCATCTCAGCCACCACCGAGCTGAACAGCACAAAAAGCAGAGGGGAAAGAAACAGAGCAGGGAACCCTGCACTCGCAGTGCTCGGCCAGCGCTTGCAAGCTGGGCTGTAACCCTGATGCCAGATTTTACACGCCTGCTCAAGGGCAAGCGGGTTCCTTTGCTACAGTCCCATACAGAGAGCTGCACTAAGAACCAGGGCTTCAGAACTCTGACTGCGCCCGCTGACCTGTTTTCCAGCTGGCGCCTACACGGAGAAATCCAGTGGCTGAACATGAATGTCCTTTTCTAAGAGACACCCAGAGCCTAATGCTCCCAAGTTCAAAATGCCTCAGGCTCAACTGGGAGAGGTATTGGGTGGCTTCTTCCCAGCTGCAACGGGCCTGTCAGCAGCACTCAGCAAGTGAGAACACACAAAATAGGATCTATTCTTCCAGCCACCCCTCCAGGAAAGAAAAGTCAACTGAACCGAGCAGGCTGCCATGAAAATAGCGCTGTGCCCATACCAGCACGAAGGCAAGGCTCGCACACAGCATCCATGACGGCTCCAGCAGATCCACCAGCAGAGCACCAGCAGGCAGAAGGGAAGAAGGACGGATGGGGAGAGCTTTGTCTTCAGACAAAGCGCAGAGCGTATCCCTTTGCACGCAGCAGTAGCTGAACTCAGTTCACGACGAGAGGCAGAACAAGTAGTCTGCAGTTTGAGATGCTGCCAGATGGTTGGCAAAAGGGAGCCTAAATCTGTCAGCAGAGACCAGCCTGCTCACAGCCAGGTTTCGGGGCTCTGCAGTCCTCAAACCCGAGATCACTCCCTTTTCTTGTGGGCACACAGCAACGGGTGTTTCGGCATAGAGGACCCTTCCTCGCCATCTTTGCTAATCCCTCTACCAGAGACTCGCGCGCTTTGGATGCTAGGCACAGGAGGGGGATTCAGAGAGCGAACACAAGGGAGGAGGGCGACAGGGCAGAGAAGACAGGAGATACCCCATGCCCTCATCCATGAGGTTGTACTTTGCTAGAAGGTGCCTGTTCAGTAAAATAAGTCTGAACCTTACCTCCAGTGTTTAAAACGCTTATGAAGCGAAAAAAGCAGCCCTTCACCTCTAGTGACTGGGACAGGGTGGGCTCCCTGCATGATCTGACCGATCAGTATCTTCACTGTAACCTTGGTTCAGACATAACTACTATGAAATTGCACTTGGTGATTGTCTCGTTACACTTTTTTCGTCCTTCCTAAAACTAGATTTATTTTCTGTACAAACTTCGCTTGAAATATAAACCACATAAAATTCCCATTGAAAATAATGAGAATCCAGTATCAAAGATGAAGTCTCAAGAGAGACAGGGTGGGGGGAGGAAGCAAAGAAGAGCAAGGGTGGAGGAAAAGAAACAACAACAACGACAACAACAAAATGAAAGGAGGAGGAGGAGAGCTGTGAGAAGGTGGGGGCAGCAGGGAGAGCTAGTCTCCCACATCGGAGTCCCGGTCACCGATGAGCCAGAGAACGTGAAAGCTGAGAGCGAGGAGACCTGTTCCAATCAGGTCCCCCAGCGCTGTCAAGTATGGGATGGAGAAGTTGTCAGGATCGAGGTCCCTGCCCCACATCCAGTGCACCATCCAGTCAGCAATGTACAGAAGAATGAGAACCTGGGAGGCAGGAAGAAAAGAGCCACGTCAGCCACAAATCCTGACCGCTGCAAGCCCAGTCTTCACGGAGCATCAGCTGGGGCAACTCCAGCCGGGCAGGTCAGGCTCAGAGACACACAACCTCATCCCGAGGAACGGAGCTGCTGGGAGGTCAGAACCACCTTGCTGAGCGCTGCACTCCAGGCATTTAATGCGGGCTGCATCCCCAAAGCAACAAGTACAGCACAAAGAGGAACCTGGCGCGTTTCCGTGGGCCCCTGGGCATCCAAATCCCCTGTGTCCTTAACAGCCTCTGCCCTATCCTTCTTCAGCTTCACATGTCACCACCAAATTTAGGCTCAGAAGGGAGAACACTGGCAGCCAAACACCAAAAAGTCTAAATTTTGCATCTCAGTTTTCAGATCTAACCAGAACAAGCCTGAAGAGATATGGGGCAAAAAGGGGACTCGGAAGCATGCAGGATGCTCGGGCAGGGACAGCAACGCCTGGCTTCCAGCAATAAAAGAGCGACTGCTCAGCAGCTGAAACCACCAGAGTGTGATGTTCTCCCCCATCCGCTTCAATGCAGCGAGGCTCGTACCAGTTTCTAAAGACAGAAGAAATCTGCATCGGATCCTCTCAAGCTTTAGGTCTGGGACAAGGATTTGAAGTGGCCACAGGCCTTTGGTGTCTCTGGGGCTGGGAGGGTCTCGCTCAGGACACAGCGGAGCTCAGGACCACAACAGTCAGCACATGGCAGTTCCTCTGCTGCCAGCTCCCGCTCCGGAGCTCCCAAGCCTGCAGGCTGCTCGCAGCAGTGGCTTTGCAGAGCGGCTGCGAGCGGAAGCCCCCTCCAAGTGCCCAAGCACCCAGCAGTTCACAACCTAAATTTAGCCTCCTGGATGACAGCACTCCGCTCTTGCCTCTGATGGATGCTCTGACTCATTTCCTCACGCTGGCTTCGGTTGTTGATTTTAGGGGACACTGAAACCAGGCACAGCTTCCACAAGCGGAGGGAGTGAGCAGGGAGGAGTAAAGCTGGGCTTAGTAGGAAACTCCCTAACTGGAGTGTCTCTCCCTGCCCTCCAACGCTGGATTTCTGCAGCATGAATACCCTGCTCTGTGCACAAGCCCCAGAACAGCCATCGCTGTGGGCTCACACAGCTCCTGCGAGGAGACCGGGAGCCCTGCGCTGCAGAGCTGGCAGGTCTCTTCCCTGCAGAGGAGGCAGGGAAAGGGCAGGATAAGCTACACAAGGCACGCAGTCCCTGCAAATTCCACATCCTGTTTTCTTCACCAGCAGTTTTAAGGTGCTAAAGGACCTTATAGGATAGATTAACACACACGAGGTAAACACTTCTGTTATCAGAAGGACTTAAAAGTGACAAAAGACATATTCAAAACTTGCCAAGAATGGTAGGAAGGAAAAATGGTGTGTGCAGGTATCAACAAAGAAGGATTTATTCAATTTGATACCAGCTCATTTGACAAATACAATCTACTTGGCATACCTCTCCCCAGCACATACATCTCTTACCCTAGGGATAGGGTATATCGCTGTGCCTTCAGCAATGTATCTACAACTGAACTGGCTGAACAGGTCCCCGCTGCAGATGACACGGCAGTGTCCCCTTATTCCCGCCTGAGGGGTTACAGCCCCTGGAGGGGCTCCAGCTTACCTGGAGAAGTGCAGCTGTCATGTAGAAGACTATGAAAATCAGGGTGAGCGTAGTGTGTCCACCTTGCATGGAGCTGATGGTGTAAAGAAAGACCAAGTGTCCAGGCACCACCAGAAGAAAGAGCACACGAGCAGAGCGGGAATTCACATCTGCAAGGACACAAAGGTGGAGTTCAGGCTTAAGATAGGCTTGAACACACAGGAAGCCTGCAGCCTCCCTGGGCTCCAGGGGACAAGGCAGCACAACTACAGCCAAATCAAAGTAGGGACCAGCACACTGGACCCTCATCCGCACACTGCAGGTTTAGGCTGGAAGGCAGCACCCTGAACGATGACCCAACTGTCAGGACACCCAAGGACTCTTTGCACCAAGCTCGGTAGGAGAGCTTAATTCTGCACCCAGAGCAAAAGCTGTTCTCAGACCTCAGCTGCCAAAAGGACTCACGTCCCACCTCTGACAACGCTCAGTACAGAGCTGTCAAGAATTTACCGTGAACATTGAATTTCCTCAGAGCTCTGTCTGTACCTTGTCTGGTGATCAGTTTTCTAACAGATCACCACCACAGTGGAGACCTCTCGCCCCTCCTTGCTCTTCAGGGACAGCCTTGGCCCAGAAGGCCAGGACTCAGGCTGCAGGCTATCAAGCCTCTCTAGGAAGTCTGGACAATAGTAACCTCTGCCCACACTCTGTGCTGGAATGCAAGTTTGGGCTGTGCTCTGCCACACAACTGCCACAAATAACAGAGCTGCTAGGAAGCCTTCGTAAGTGAGAAGCTTTCTGTAACTGCAGCTCTATAAGCCCAGCAGAGCTGCAACACTCGAGTAGCCTCAAGGCAGGTTTCAGTGTCCTGGACACATCTGGAAAAGATTTAGAGGGTGGAGGATTTAGAGCATTAGACAGTCAGGGCATGGGACTTCTGCACCATGTTCTCCTCATCCAGCAGAGCTATATCCTCTCGCACAGCGGCTTTGCTAAAGGTTTGACCGTCTCTAGAGGGCAGGCCAGGCCAGAGGACCAGCCACATCCGTGAGCTGACCGCTGCCTCTGAGCGGACCTCAGCCACCATTTCCTGTGACAGTGCTCCCACGACTGTCACAGAGAAGTTTAGCCAGCCAGCTGCAGCAACTGCTGCTGGCAGAAGTCAATATAACACCCGACTTGGATACCTGAGCTGAAGAAAGTGCTGCAAGGGCTGGGGCACTTGCGAGGGGCTGTTTCGGAGCTCTCTCCAGGCATCCCACTCATGTGCAGGTAAGTGGAGATGCGACTAGCCTGCACTGCCACCAGGTTGCCACCCACACCTGCAGATAAGGAGAGAGCAGTAAGATGATGTCTCAAACACTTTGAAGAGAAAGAGCCATTTTCAACAGCCAGCAGATCTGGAATTGCCAGGTGCTGGAATAATGCAGGACAGTCTATTTTTGACCCGAATTCCACTTTTGCAGGATGTAAAGAGCTGAGACAAAGCACACCGTTCTGTGATTTCCCCTTAGGCCCCTTAGTAAAATAGATGCAATTCTATTACTGTAGCTTTGATTGGAAGAAACGTGTGAAACAAAAAAATGATGAGTCAGCCACCAAAACAGACACAGGAAGTTTAAAACTATTATTTTTCACATGAGGCATAATGAAACTGTGGAACCCACTAGCACAAGATGCACTAGCTCAGAATTAACTCTGTTTATTGCAAAAAGTAATAAAAAAAGTTTCCCTGGTTCATTAGGCAGAAAGGAGGTCAAAGTTTTATACCAGAAGCAACTAGATTTCCTGACTCTGAGTTGCAAATCCAAATCTTTATGTCGCCAGGTGCCACAAGGCACATATCTTGGAAGATGGGGGTGTTCCACCAGTCAGGAGGAACCAGGAAATGAAGACAGTTTTTGTTGGGCCCCTGGAAAATGTGTCTTTTAGGCAATAGCCTCCCCGGCCAGTCACCTTCTGGTGAAAGGCTGGCACCAGGGGGAGCCAAGCTGTAAAGCTTGAGTCAAACCACCATGTCTCACTGGCAATCAAAGGGAATTAGTCTCCTTCATCTGCCTGAAATAAGGCACACGGGACAATTCCACTGTTTGCCAAGCGTCTCCAAGAGCTGCAATACCAGAGTGGAAAGGAACTCACCATTAATAACCGGTGTGAAGACAGCCATCCCAGCAAAGTTTGGATCCGAGACTGTTCTGTCCAAAATTAAACCCCCAACACTGCAGAGGGAAGATTGAAGAGGTCAGTGCTGAAAGCTCATTACAAAATACTCACACAAAGCACTGAGGGTTCTCTCTGCTGCAGTGTGTACACCCAAGGGTGATATATACACCTATTAACGTGCACCTATGGTTGCAGTTGTTGCACATGATTTTAAGCCTCAATATTTGATAACAGAAGACAGTTTTAGCAGGATCTTTTCTCACTGCTGCCAAAAACCATCGAAGACTAAATCCCCTAACGTACAGTTTACTGCAACACAATAATCATAAGCAATCCTGCCCTTCAGAGGGCAGAGAGGGCTCTCGTGCAGAGGACTGCTGAACAGGATCTGTGTTTACTCCGTGGCCATGCCAGAGCCTCCCTATGCAGCAGCTGGAACATTGCTAAGGCCCTGGATTCCAGCAGTCAGGTGCTTAATCACTCACGTGCCTTGGGACCTAGAACCCCATGTCTTTGTCTAGAAAACACAAAATAACCTCCAGTTTCCTGGCAGTTTGGACCGCGGAAGCAGTCCTACCTGCTAATAGCCATTGCGATAATGACTGGCTCCCAGCCAGAGTACAGCACCTCCCGAGTTGCTGCGTTCTTCTTGGCAATGATGATCCAGATGGGCAGCAGAGCTATGAAGAAGGCGCATACCAAAGGATTCACGTAGGCTTTGCTCTCTGAGGGGGAAATAAGCAGAGGCAACAGATCAAGGACACATCCCACTGCAGAGAGGCAGGGTGCTACTTCAACTGAGCTCATCAAGCCTGCCTACAGACTGCTGTCACCCCTGGCATCAGAAACTCCAGTAAGGGCAGGCAAACTAGACCAGACCAGCCTCAGCTCTGCAGGACATGGCATTTCCTTCTCCTGGTGTACTCACAGGGGCTTTATCAACAGATCCGAGTGAGACCTCTTCAATTTCAACTGCTCATTCCCACTTCCCACTCCTGGGCAAGACCTCCCAGCGTTGCTTCACCTTTGGCTGAACCTGGCTGAGTCACATCCCCGGCATCCCAGCCGCCAGGGAAGGAAGATGGAGGGGAGGGAGGAGGAAGTCTAGAGTCTACAGCTGCAGCTCTGCACTGAGGATCCCCAGCTGGTGCTGACAGTACGGAAGATGAAATCCAAAGCTGCCTTCTCCCACTGCTTTAGCCACAGACAAGCCCCTGGCACTTGGAAGGGGACAACCTCTCCCTTACCACTTTACCTGGTGAGAAGGAAGTATGCAGATCACTGCCAAGACTGTCTGCAGCTACAAGGCAGTAAGAACGTCCGCTTCCTCCCCTTATCAGTTCTGACTAGGTCTCACTAACTGAGGTAGCTTCCAGGCCAGGCATCCTATATACCCCGAGAACAGAAAGGGTAAAGGAAGAGGGTGAAATGAGAGGGAGACGCAGCAGCACGTGGAAGGACCAGGGAGAGACAAAGGCCTTTTGTTGCTCCTCACCCAGCTCTTTGTACAAGCCCCAGCTGATTCCTGAAAGCAGAGCCAGGGTGATGAGATCCCCCAGGCTGGCAGCAATTGGCGTGGCGACGTTATCAGGATTGATCCCCATCTTCCTGGATCCGATGATGACCCCAATCATAATCATGCCTACAGCCAAAAAGAGCAAGAAAACAGGATGAGGCCAAGGCGAGCCCAGCATTTTAGGAAGAGGTGCACGGAGGGTGTGCAGGGTCTGTCTCTCACCCAGAACAAGGGAAGCAATGAAAGCAGTAGCCACACTGCTGGCACAAAGCAGGACAGCATGGCCAATGCTGAAGTGCCCATCTGGGATCCATCCGAATACCACTGCTGCGATCGAGGCCAGGAAGCCAACCACAGTAGCCTGAACCTGAAAACAAAAACCAGGCAGTCACCAAGAGGACTAGAGAGCAAAATGGTCCCGGGGTGAGGGAAGAGAGAAACACCACCAAGGGTACCATTTCAGGTGGATTAGCATCCAGCAGGGAAACACCAAGTCTAACCTATAGGGCAAACCGTTATGGTAAGATGACTGTGGGACAAAAAGGTGCCATTTGCCTCCCCATTAGACATGCAATATTGACAGGCAATAGCAAAAACCAGGCATTTAAACCTTCTGACACTTGTTATAGTTGGGCTTGCACCAGCTACCAATATTTCCACTTTCTTCTCCTTTCACTTTTTCTTACCTGTATCAGAGCCATGTTCCCTGTTATCATCCTCCAGAGCTCTTTGGGTGTATCCATTTGGCCAATATTAGCCTGCAGGAGGACATCGCAACATCATTAAAGACTGACAGCATTTTGCACTTGCTAACAGTCAAATTCCTGCCTTCCAGCTATGCAAGTTTGTGCCAGGAGCAGGAGAGAATAATGACCTCAAATCCTTAGCTCTTATGGGAGAGCAATTCAGTAGAAAAGGTGTGTGTATGTATGTGTGTACAGCTGGGGCACAGCTCCGCAGTAACATCCCAGTCTGTGACATGCAGTTCTGTGAATGTCACTGTGCATACACCCTGGGTAACTACAGTGCCTCTGGTCTCGCACTCCAGAACACCAAAGCTGTTCCCAGTTTCAGCTTCAGCACCTTCTCCTTCCCAGCTGCAGGAATGGGCTGACACTCTCCTACGTGGCAGGAACGGAGCCAGACCCACTACAGAGGGGGTTTTGAAGGGAGTGTAAAGGGGAATCGACGTCAATAGTACGTCCGATAAAAATCTTGCAAAAGCAACAAGATATACTTTGTCCCCATGCAGAGTTACACACTGCTGCTTATTTACTCATTGAATTCACTCCACTGGTGATCAAGCCAAGCCTGGCTCAGACCCAGTTAGGTCATGCTGCCCCTCAGGTCAGCCAGCCAGGAGGGAAATAGGGGTGCACCGACTCTCAGGTCGGCTGTGCGCCCCAGCTCCGATACAGACCAAGGCCAGAGTAGCATCACGTGGGCAGAGGAAGCTGGCAGCAAGAACTACTGTTTCAGTTAAAAGCTGAGTAAACAAGGCTAATGCCACGTGGAGACCTACTGAGTAGCGGGAAGCAGCCATGGCACATGGGTCATCTGGCACCGCTACAACTGCGGGAGATGCTAATCAGACTAACCAGAAGAGACGGAAAGTTGCTCTAATTCCCTGGCGTACGATCCAAAATAACCCAGCAGAATCACTGCAGGTTGCTGGTTATTGCAGAGCATAAGGGTTCTGCTCTTCCCTAGCACCTTCTAGGTCTTTATGGAAAGTTGGAAGAATAGATAAGCAGAGGGTATAAGCTTATATCCACTCTTGTATTATTAGAAGCTGACGAACATGAAGAGGAAACAAAGGAGAGGCTCAAACAATCTGAAGTGGTAAATGCATGTTGGAGTTACTGGCTGACAGCCTCAAACTCAAACTCATGCACAACAGTACAGCAGCACTTTCTTCCTCTCAGGTTTCCTTGCTGGTCTCCGCAAAAAACCAAGAAGTCAGTGATCAACTAATCCTTCTGCTCTCCTTACTGCATGCGCTTGAGAGAACTGCCAGCTCTTTTCAACCAGCACTGAGATGCACCCATCTCTAGAGTGAATTATTCCGGTCAATTTAGTGATGAGGAGGAAGGAATGGGGGAAAACCAACAAAAAGTTGACTGGAGTAGCACTGAGCACACCCAGCACAGGAATTTGAGCTCCATATGAAGCCTGACCTTAAAATTCCAGCCACATGGCAATTAGGTTGGGATTAACATAACCTAGCTGTAGTCACTGGCAACAGGATTTTAATCCTTTAACTAATAGGAGAGTTTTGCTTCTTAATTGTGAAAGGAATTTCTGAGGCGCCTGAATGCAGCACTAATTAGAAACCCACAGTCTGAGAAACCACTCCAGGCTGCTTTCCTGCGGAGAGAGCACGAGTCCCACACCGTGAAGCCCTAGTCAGAGGGGAGCTCCCTCTGCACACCTGCACGCGGGTCCCCCCCGCTGGGGGAAGAACAGGGCAAGGAAAAAAAAGGAAAGCCCAAGAGATCGTCCTATCCCACCACGCACAGACACAATGAGGCAGAGGGCTAGGGGATTCGTGTAGAGGCAGCACAGCCTTCTTTCCTGCCAGGGCAAGGGAAAGCAGAGGACAAAGGCTGGGTGTTGGCCCACAAGGCTAACGCCACCCCACAGTCGTCAGCTCGGGGGCAGGAGGCGGCACCGGGAGACCAAGCTGGTGCAAGGGCAGCAGCCGCTTGGCACAGATGGGCAGGCGAGCCGGACGGGTGCTCTCTGTGCCAGTTTCCTTGTGACCCTGCTGCAGCCACCAGAGCAGACAGGGGAAAGTTTTGCATTCCTGTGACTTTCTGCACAGTCTTGTTTCTCTGCCAAGCCTGCTCCAGCGTTGCTCCATGCCAGCCCCGTAAGGGAAGAGGACAGAGAAGTGCCATGCTGCCTTTGTCCCAGGAGAGCCAAGCACTCACCCCGATAAGCCCATGCTCAGAAAGTGCAAGCTGGCCAAGGCCAAGAGGGAGAACGGCCTGTGTCTGGGACAGCAAGGATCCTGACATGATCCGAACAATAGAGAGCGAATAAAACAAAGGGATTTGTTTCCCAGAACGAAGGGGCAAACAAAGCTCAGCCTGCGACACAAGCTGCAGCGCTCAGCCTCTGTCCCTGCAGGCCCTGGCACCGGAGCACAGCTGGGCCAGGGGCAGCGCGAAGCCTCCCAGCAGCTTTGTCCTCCCCAGCAGCACCTGGGCAGAGGAGACCAGCACCGAGGAGAAGCAGCCACAGCCCAGCTTTTGCCAGGTAATGCTGGCACGGCCATCCCCCAGGCAGCTCAGCACCCTGCTCCTTCAGAGAAGGAAGAGTGAGGGCTGAACCTGAGAAGGAGGTGGTCCCCACAGTTGGCAGGAATTGGCAGGCAGGGGCTAGGGTGCAGAGGCCAAGCCAAGGGCTAGTCCAGGGAAATGCTGTTTGCCTTCCTGCTCCCCAGGGACTGCAGGGACAACCTCAGACTCTACAGAATATGATGCTCACGTGCCACTGGTTCAGTGGAGGAGAGCAGCATCCCTTAGGGTACATACAGGGAGCATGAGGGACAAGAGGGGCTGCCGGTGACAAAGGCTGGATGAGCAGCTCAAAACGCTGGCTCTGCTGCCATCCAGGAATGCACAAGAAACCCTGGGCCTCAGACGCCGACAAGAAGCTACTGAGGAGCAAAGAGCCACAGCTGGCATCACACCATTGCTCAAGATGGAAGAACAAGAGAAACAGAAGAGCAGATATACAGAGACCTTTTCAACACTCTCCTGTGCTTTCTCATGCAGCAACCAGTAAGGGGAAGGCTGAGAGGAAGGGAGCACGCTAAGAAGCAGCTCTCTGCTAGCTATGCTTGCTGCCAGCACCCAGGCAGGCAGTTCTCCATCCCTACATCTCAGCGAGCACTTCCTGAGTAGCGCTCTCAGGCCAAGGCACATCAGCTCCTTTGCACTGTCAAGGCCAAGACCAGGCTGCTTGCTGCAAGGGCTCTCTCTTCCAGCAATTCACAGCACAGAGACAGTAGAGTTAAAAGCTTGGCAGCAGGCAGCTAGCACCTTGCAGATGTAAGATTCAAAGCTATATGTACTCCCATCATGGGAAACACAGAAACATCAGGCAGTCACTTGCTGTCATGCTCAAGCAGAAGATGCTTTGGAGAAGGAAGGAGTATTATTGTCGCTGTTAGGAGAGGATGTCAGTCTCTCTCCAGTGCCGCTCAGCTACAGAGACAGACTGCTGTGTTATAGAAACATTTAAACACAAAGCAATTCATTTACAGCTGGACTAACACAGTATTCTGAGGAGCTAACAGAGCCTGCCCCCATCTCTCACAGGGAGCTCACTGTTTCACAGGAATCAGACTGAATTCTAGCAAGAGAAATGCCCAGCCATGCCTCTCCATCAACTTCAAGAGGCTGTCAATCTACCTGCTAGCTATCACTGCAAGGTCCCCTCTGTTTTAGCCTTTGCTGTACAATTCTCTCCAGGCTCTCTCATCTCCTAGCCCTGCTGAACCTGGCTTGTTTTAGCCTGCTTTGATAACATGCCTGCACCCAGCTTCCTCATGAAGAAAACTGGATCCAAGCACTCCAGACATTCAACTGCCAAAGCCAGCTCACACACTGTGCCTCCAGGCCCACGAGCAGCCATGACAAGGAAGTGATCTGTCAGCAAAGCTTAAGGACTATTAAGCCTTCAAATCTGATCAGTCCAGTGGGATGAAGACACCTTCCCAGCACGCTAAACTCCAGGCTCTGGTTTCTGTGGTCACTGACTGAGAGATTTTTGTCTGCTCAGCCACCACACACACATATGCCTTCCCACCCCTTCCCAAACCAGGTATCCCGCTCCCTCCCTCAACTCCCTGGATACTCACAGCTGTCGACAGGCGAGACGCCAGAGTCATCTCTAGGTTCCCCTTCAGGCCCAGTAATGCAGGTACTAAGATAAATACCTCAGTCACGTATTTGAAGACATCCCAGTGCTGCAAGATTAAAACAAAGAAAGACCATTAAAAAATAATCATGGCTGTTAAAAACCTTTGCTCTGGACTGAGTATCACTTACTCATCTGCCTTTGCAACCTGGCACTGCCGGTGTGTGGCTCTGAGCAGACAACCCAGTTCCCCTTCTGCTGCTGCACTTCGAGTTTTGCAGCAATTTTACTGCTTTTCACATTCGTGTAGTAGTGACCACATGTTCCTGCTGAGCTTAAAAACCGGATCTCAGCCCACAACTTTCAGTTAAAAATCCCCCAAAGATTAACCACTGACAAAATGTTTATGCATACAGAGGCCAAAATAGGGAAAGATGAAGAGACTTTGCCCAATACTTGCTGTTTTTGGCAGAATCGAGTACTAAAGTTCGGTCAGTCTCAGCTGAGAGCCATTCCCTACACGTATGTCTTACAAATACATTTTGGAGCAAGGCATTGCTGCTCCCTGATCCTGCCAGCTCCAAAAAGCAGCCCACCATGGCCTCTGTTCCCCCCTACCTCACCGAGGAGATGCGTGCCCTCCCTCACCTGGCACCTACATTACTCAGGTATTTACTAACTACTCTGGCTCTACAATCAAGTCAGCTCCCTTGGGCATGAGGCAGAAGAGGCAGCCATGGTTATTTAGGAAAAAGTGAAGAGTAACTGCAGGGTAAGCAGTCTTATAGGAGAGCAGCTGGCTTTCATGAAAACACAAAACCACCCCCAAAAAAACCTCACAACCGCATTTAAAAAAACCCTGCAAGCTACACAAACCTCATTGCCCGATTCTTTATTTTCATGAATGTTTTGCAAGAAGGCCCTGTGTCCAAAATAACTCCCACTTCCCACATTGCCTGACTGCCGTACCCCTTAAAGGACACCAAGCACTGCTGGAATCGCACTCTCAACAGCTGGCTGCCGTGCTGAACATGTTAACAGTCACGGCTCTTGCAGCTTTCTTCCTGCAAACGTTACCTGCAATGGGCTCCATCTCTCGCAGCGCTCTCCTTGGCAGTGTCAGACCGTCAGGCTAACTAGCCAACAGGACACATTTTCTTTCTAGGACAAGGAACACTATCGGCCAACACCTTACAGCAAATACAAGTCACTCTACCTGCATGACTAACACGTTCCTGTGGGGAAGGACTTCAGTTATTTTTGTTTATTTTTCCATCCTTTGTGCTGCTTGCCTTCACCACTGAGCCAACAAATTCCATTTTCCTGCCAGGTCCTTTGCAATACCATGTTCAAGCTGCACTCACTTGAAAGACCATTTGAGAGAAAACTGTGATCACAGGAGGCAGGTAAGTGCTTGAGATGGATGAACGGGGAGCATTTTTCCTCAAAGGGAAAAAAATGTTTTCTAGTCAATAAAAATCCCCTTAACGTTTCTGACAGCTTGGTAAGACAAGCTAGCCATGCTCTCCAGCTCCCAGGTGCACGGATGAAAGCTGCTCAGCTATTGCAGGCACAGCTACAACCCTCTCTCTGCTCGAAGACAAGGCTCCTGAGAATACCTGGTTTCCAGACTCTCCTGATGCAATGAACAGTCCTTTCCCAGCCGCTGTGATGGACAGCACCCAAGGAAACCACCATGGTCCCTGCAGCCCCTGCTCCAACCACTCTGCACCCAGCTAACCTGAGCTCCTGACTTGGGAGACCTTTCCACCGCAGCCAGAGGCACTCTGAAAGGGTACGGCTCTGCACGACTCTCTGAGCTGGGGCACATTTGAGTTCAGTGCTCACTGCTGAGCAAGGCAGGAGAGAGAATCAGTCTGAAATACTTCATCCGACACAGCGGCATATCAGGCTGTGCTTCCTTTAAGGTCACATCTAGGAGCAGGTGAGCTTGGCTCTCCTCAGTCTATTTTTAGGCAGGCATTATGATTATTTTGCTGCTTGTTGTACCGATGAATCCTTCGCTATGACTTCCCTTAGCAGTATTTAGAATTCAATCAGCAAGCAACACACTCCCACTTCCCAGCAGGACGAGCTGGGTGTCACCAGAATCACTTAACGAAAGGAACGTCGTCATTAGTCAGACCGCAGGCTGGAAGCGCTGTGCGAAAGTTTCCTGGCTCTTTCTGCCTCCAGAGATCACAGAGGCAGGATCAGGCAATAGCTAGCACAAGTTCGCAGCCCTCCCTCACCTCGTCCCAACTCTGGCTTTGTAAATTAACCTTTAAAGGAGGCTGCACTGCAAGCTGGTGCCAGAAGCTGCTGCAACTGGAGCCTGCTAAAGCAGCTCCCTGAGCAAGACAGGGGTGTTCCTGGAGAAAGGAATAAAAGCCATCTTTGGGGAAGGAAAACAAGGAGATTTCTGCAGACATCAGCAGCTTGCTCACTGCAAAGAGCAGGACCCATGGGCTCCTGCCAACTTTCTTAATATAAGATGTTATACAACACTGGTCTACGGGCATTTAGTACGTCTCGAAGGCCTCCCTGGCTCCTGCAGAGAAGAAAGCTCCCTGTCGAGATGTCTGACCATGATGTGGCTCCACAGGGAGAACCAGAGCCAGACTGTTTGGGGCAGACAAAAAAGGGAAAGAGAAGATGAAATATGAATTTAAGTTCAGGACTTAAAAAGTCGAGCTTTTAAAATCCCTTTCCCCTCTGTAACAGCTCCTCTGAGAAGTACAGAAATAACCTGTTTTCAGGGGTGAGGAGGGAAGCTAACACAGCACACAAGATCCTCCAAGCTCATCCAGTCTGCTCCACGCAAAGGCCAATGCACTGCACTGGGGAGCAAAGGGGCTCCCACTGGCTTTCAGCAGAGCTGTAGAAGAGAATTATGGAGAGAGGCACTTCATCTCCAGCACCTCCTCCCTGCCTTCCAGGGAGGAGGAGCAGAGAGACTATAAGCAATCTAGGTTTAACTTATTTCAGCTTCATTTTCTACTAAGCCTGTGGTCCCTTTGAACACAAATCTACCCAGATACCAGAGCCACCAGACCGCGGTCTCTCCCATGCAGCACTGGAGGGGCAAGATCGGACTCTAGCCTGCCAGAGGTTCTGGAAGAAACATCAAACCCCAGGTGGTGTTTTGCAGTTTCCTCCAGGCTCACTGCCTTTCAGAAGCTTTGCACCTGCAGACAACAGATATTTCCAGCGTAACAGCTGCCTCTCAGCTGCTGTCATTTTTAGTCACCGCGTGCGAAGTTAAGGCTTACAAGAATCATGAGTAACAGCGTGGTTACAGATTATAGCGGGATGGTGATTCATGACAGCTCAGAGGGGAGGGATGTGCTGCAAGTTGGAGCTATGACTGCCTTGGTGTGGCTGCTTCACACAGTGTGCTTCTCCCAGCACTCTCCCTCCAAAATGCCAAGGAACAAGCAGCCTTAACAGGAGAGCTACAGCTCCAGGGCTGGCACTCCCTTCTGGCCCCGGCTAAGACCCATCCCAGAGGGATGCTAACACCAGAGGTGGTCAAGCAGGGGAAATGAGCAGACTCCCTCCTCCATATGAAATACCACCCATCCCATCCAAAGAATCTCCAGGGAGCAGACAAGTCTGGAAAACAACAATCGGGGCTCTGCTGGGAGAGGGGACTGTGCCAATAGTCCTCTACTGTACACAAAAAAGCAGCTGGTATGCTCACATGTCACCTGGCCCAAAGGCCTCTCCAATCCCAAAGGGAGCAGAGGCAAATTCTCCTCCTGAGAGGCAAATTCATAGGGACACATTAATGGGACAGCCTGGCCAAAGACCAGGGCTGCTTGTTTTCACAGTGGGGAGACCAATTACAGCTGGCTGATTAGTCCAGTTATCCAAAACGGAGGAAATTGAGTGTATGGAGCCCTCCATCCATCACTAACCATGGCTGCATCCAAAGCAATGGGACTCCAGTCCGCCCCAGTACACCAGCCACCCACTCCACATGCTTCCCTCCTTTCATCCAAGGCTTTGAGTCTCTGGGAAGCCAGTTATCAAGATCAGCTCCCTAGACTCTGCAGGCAAGCAAGCTGAGACCACACGCTTCCCATCCCCCTTTTCCATCCCATGGCATTTAGATGCCTCATTTAATCCCACGGCTAAAGGGAGTTAGAGGAGTTGGCAGGACAAGCTGCATAGCCGCATGCTGAGCTGCTGCGGGACAGAGGAATTCGAAGCTTTATTTCTAATGGCCATTAAAAAAAAGGCAGGAGAACACAGCACTGTGCTGCAGTATCCCACCCCTGCCCCGCTCCTCCTCGGCAGAAGGGCTGTTCCTTCTCCAGGAAAGGCTTTAGGTTGGGTTCAAATCACTGGCTCTGGGAAATTGCCAGAAGAGCCACAAATGAGTTTACGGGGACCTTGCGAAGAGAAACATGCTTGAAATGTCTTTCTTTTTAAGAAAATTATTCCGGTAAATCTCTCCTGGATTAATTTAGTGCAGCCAGCCTTTCCTGTTTTGAGTGACTCCACAGCTCTCTCAACAGGTTGTATCAAGAGAAACCATAAGGATGACCAGTGTGCAAAGGCACGCAGGGAAATAGCCATCAGGGGCAAGAAAGCAAGAGAAGTGTCTGCTTGACCACCCACAAACACAAAAAAAGCATGAATTACCCTACTGGCACACAGCTCGGGTGGAGATGATCGTAACTGCCAGCAATACAGACAAGTGACTGACATTCGAGCCTTTCTATGCCAACACTGCGAGGGCCTGTTTACATCACTTTAGCTAACAGAGGAGCTTCAAGCAGAGCATTTTTGGTTGACCACAGCTCCAAAATGGCTGCCTCCTCTATCCAAACAGTTTCATAAGCCTACACTGCATGGATGATCGAGTTTTGTGCCTCAGTCACCGTTTTGGGCTGGGCATCAAGACAACTCTGCACAGCCTGTCTTTCAGAGCAAAGGAGAAGAGGTTAAGCAGCTGATCTGCTGCCAGACACACACATGCTTGGAAAACACGCACTAGAGAGACCAGCGCAGGGCCCACGGTTTGCGAAGTCACATTTCCCACATAAAAACCTGAACAAGCTGCACAGTTGCTGGGTTGCCACAGTGTCACCTGCCACGAGAGACCTAATGAGAGATCATGTCTGATAACACATCAGTTTTCATCCAGAGGTAACAGCCAACTCTCTGGCTGGCCTTTCCTAAGGATCACCTCCACATATCACTCAGGAGGAACCACCCTGTTAGCCCAGTTGCTCCTGACCACTTCAAGAGCACAAGAAGGCAGCGTAAGGCTGCTCAGCCAGCCTTCGACCTTCAGAGCAAGCCACCATGCAAGTGTCCTGCACACACTGCGACGGGCAAATCATGGACCTGGCTGGCACGAGCCTGGCGTGCTGGAACAGCGCAGCAAACATCGAAGATGGAAAAGGGACACAGGACCTGTGGAATTAGCGACTGGAACTGGGATGGCTACAGCCACCATTGGGGACCGGCTTTATTTCAAGCCGTAATGCACAGAACGGGCTCAGTTCCCTGGCAGGTGCTTCAGCTGCACATACGCCAGCCGTAACCTCCTCCTCCTCGGAGCCGGAGCAGGGCAGCTGTGGTGCAGGGGTGCCCGCAGCCTCTCCTCCCCTCACTCCAGGCATCACCGAGGCCTCTCCCTGTCTCCCCCTACCCCAACCAGCATGTGAGGTAACTGGTCTCCTCCCCTCACAGTTGCTATCTGCTGAACTAGCCTTGGCATTCGAGTCCCTCCTGGCTTGGGATCAAGCCATGGTCTACAGAGACAGGATTCAGAGCCCAGTGCCATGCCAGGGAAGTATCAATCCTACCTGCACAATGTCCAGCACCATTCCAGCAGCAACTGTCCCAAAGCCTGCCAGCAGGAACGGAAAGAGGACTTGCAGCCCGATGGAAAAGGAGGTCTCTTTGAGGGGCGAGGCTGGCTCAGGACCTCGGTCTGTGCTGGTGTCATCACTTTCATTACTCTGGCTGCCATTTTCCAGCAGGGCATCTTCTTCTCGCACCCCTTTAGCATTGGCACGGGACTCCAACACCACCACTTCTACCCCATCACCATCAGGTCCCAGGAAATCTGAGGGCTCCACCAGCTGCCCCCGGTCCGGACTGGTGAGACAGTCCACGGGCACAATGGGCAGCACAGCCCCATTGGCCTGGTGGGCCTCCTTCTGCTCTGGCTTGGAAGACATGCTGCAGAGAGGCTATCCTAACGCTTGGCTTGGTGTGCCTACAGCCAGCAGCTGTTCCAGAAGAGATCTTCTGCCAGGAGCTTATACAAAGGGCCTTTCCGGCATCTAGAAGCAACCTCTCTTATCCCTGCTCGCCTGCCTTTGAGTGCAGAGACTGCTCCTGCAGCAGAGATCCCCATCAAGCAAAGTCCAGGAATGGAGGACACCAACCACTGAGCTAGCAGGGAACACTGCAGGAACTGGGAACTACAGCAAATTCACTCTCGTTCTCCTCCTCTCCAGCACTGTGTGGTACAGCAGCCACCGAGACAGGATCCAAGCTTTTCTTCTTTGATGTATGACAGTTTAGTGCATCTTTCTCCAGGTCTTCTTCCAGCAGCACAACTGCTGTGATGGGGCACACAAGGCAGAGAGAAAAACAGATGAAGTAAAGACCACTGAATAACACAGAAGCTTAAAGGGATGAGGAAGCAGAGAGTAGATACAAGAGGGACTGGCTTTCAGAGATGATACAATCCAGAAAAGCTCTTCTTACTACCAGGGCTTTGTCACCTTCTCCAGTGGCACTGTCCCTCTGCAGAATTTGAGTCTGAAGGCTCCTGTGGGCTTTTGGTCTGTTTCAGCCTGCTTTGTGCTCTCTGCCAAAATGGTCAGCAATACCAGCAAGCTCCAAGTGTCACTGTCGTCCTCCTCTTCCAGGAGAATTTCTCACCTTACAGCACAAGGCAACGAGAGTTCTTATTTAAAGTAACAGCAAGTTCCCAGTTAAGGTTACTTACTGAGCTGAACAGGCTGTAGGGTGGGAGCTGGCATTTGGACAGCCTTAGATTTAATGTCGCTCTCCAAGACCTTGTCTTTCACCTGAAATATATGGGAGGAAAACACATATTCTATTGGGTTTCGTGGCAGTCAGCATAATGGCTCATTCATTCAACAATATTTTCCTCCAGCATACGTTGAAGGTACAGCCTTCAACGTACAGCCGTTAGCCGTACTACCCCTTGACTCTTTAAACCTTCTTTCACAACCCTTCGCACACTTCGGGGGGGCTGCGTCAGGGGACGTCGGGGGAAGAGCAGCTCTCTGTTCCCCGTGCCCCAGAAGCGAGCACCCAGGAGGGACTCCCAAGCCGCAGGACAAGGGCACCCTGCCCAGAGGCCAAAGCCCCACACGGAGCCACTGGACACAACCGCGGCAGCCGGCGCCGCCTCCCGTGAGCCCACCGCATAGCCAGAGGAAGCCTGCGGAGGGAGCGCGGCTGCGGGCACGGCGCGGCCCGGGGCTTTGCCCCCGCTCCGGCTGCCGCAGCGCCGGCCGCAGCGCCCGCAGAGCCCCGCAGCCCCGTGCGCGGCGAAGAGCTGCCGGGCGAGCGCAGGGGGGAGCGGACGGCCCACGCTCCCGTAGCCCCGCAAGCCTCCACCTCCTACAGCGGACCCGGCCGAGGCCCAAGCCCCGCCGGCGGGGCCAGCGGCCCCGGGGAAGCGATGCCCCGAGCGGAGCGGAGCTGCCCCGGCCGTCGCACACGCCGGCCCCCCCCCTCCCTGCGGCACGGGGCTGCCGCGGCCCCCCGCTGCCCCTCCGGACCCCCACGGTGCCGCCGGTGGCCACCACCACCCACCCGCCCGCCCGGTATCTCACCGCTGCGCACCCGCGGCGCCGCCGCCCGCTCCTCTCCGCTCCGCCGCGCTGCGCCGAACCAGCTGCAGGCTGCCCCGCGCCGCCCTGACATCACCGCCCGCCAATGGTGGCCCTGCCCAGCGCGCCGCGCGGCGCCTCCATTGGCCAGGCGCGCGTGGCGTCACGCCTGGCCCCCGCCTCCGACGAGGAGCATACCGCCCACGCAGCCGTGGGTGAGCCGGGAGGCCCCGCCCTTTCCCGGCGCGGAGGCGTGGCCTGGGGGTCACGTGCCGCTGAGCCCACATGGAGCCGCCGCAGCGGCCGCCATCCTTCCTTCCCTCCGCCGAGCTCGGGGCGCTCCCCGCGGCTTTACCGGCCCCCGGGGCTTTACCTGCTCCCGGGGCGCGGTGTTGGAAGAAAAGGCTCCTACTTCCTTCTCCCCGCTGTCCGTCCGCTCTCGCTCTGCCGAGCCAGGGGAAGCCCTCGCCAGTGGGGTGCGCAGTGCCTGAGGTGCGCTCCCGGAGGTCTCGTTCTCCCCACCTGGGGAAGGGGTTTCACAGGCACAGAGCGTTCCCTGTCTCCGCTGGGGTGGCCGGGCCGGGCAGGGGTCCGCTGCCATGCCATCCCACCCACAGAGGTGTTTGGACATACCCCCCGTCCAGGGAAACGGGGCTGGACTGATGCTCAACGCCTCTGCAGGGGGAGGCTACTCCCAGCCGTACCTCTCACTTGGGTCAGCTTAAAATGACGATGAAGTAGCAACCCAACGGCATTTTATCATTTAAACTCTATAACTTAATAATTAAGCACAGCTTTGGTACATTGTCTATCATTCTGGGACCGAGGCCCAGGAGCACTGACACGGTACAAGCGGTACGTGCCGGCTTTCAGGCCTCTGTGCCAGACTCAAAGGCTTCTCTGATGCAGTTCAGCAAAGAAAATCAGGAATATCGTCAAGAACTCACTTTGCATCTGTTTATGCCAAACTGTCCCACAACAAATACACAAAAAGCAGTAACTCCTGCTACAGAGGTCAGTGCCTCATTGCTCTGTAGAATTCTGTATTCTTGAATGAAGCCAGCTCTTCTGATTCATGTTTTCCTTTTATTTCTCTTTTTTTTTTTTTTTTTTTGGCATGAGTGGAACTTTTGACCAGTTGTTGTTTTTCCTTCCTGCCTTTCCTTTCCTCCCAGGAAACAGTCAACAGCAAGTTACTACCCAGAATGATTACGTGATCCCCAGCTCCATGCCTTGGAGACAGGTCTTGAGCCAATAACGGTTGCTGTGACACAAGCATGTGTGTGAGGGGAAGAGGGAGGGCAGTGCAGGAACTGCATTCCCCCACAGACACACTGAGTCAAGTGTGACTAGAGCTGGTGACTTCATTTCTTAAAATAAGGAAACGAAGGCAGTCGTGGTCAATGGCAGCAAGAGATCCATTGTGATCGAGACCCCTCTAAACATGTGGGCTGTGCTACTTCATTTCTTTCTGCTCATATAAAAAGTAGAGCATGGGGAGCTTGCTTTCCTGAAATACTTGTTGCTTTGGAAGAAAAGGGTGACTGGCACACTTGAAGCAGAGCAGGATATATAATTATATAAAGCAGCACGGATAGCTCGGATAAACCCACTTAGGTCTTTTAACTTTCTCAGGCCCAAAAACCTTTGCAAATGTGTCTCCTCTAAGAAAGCTGAATTTCTGGAGCAGGTGAGCAGAGTGCTGCTTTCACTGTGATAAAGTAACTGGCAAAGTGCACTGCGTTTTGTACCTAACTGCTGCTACACAGTCTACTTGAACCCAGTATTTCAAGGGGTGATGAGCATCTGCAGTCCTTTAACTAATTCTCAGGACCTCCTGCTGTGGCACCGGCAAAGAGACATCAAGGAAAACTTGAGACGTACAGAGATGATGTCTTAACTAAAGCCGTAGCACAGTTCCACACTCAAGCTGGGAGTGGAGTTCCAAATCCTGCCTCCGACCCTATCCTCCATTTTCCTTTGTCCAAATAAACCTGGTCTGTAAGGCTCTCTTTCCGCCTTCATCCTTCCTTCCTGACTTGGAAAATCCCTATCTCCCCCAGAGCAACCATTCTTCCCCCACCCCCCTAAAAACAACGTGCACCAAAATGTGACCTTGTTGATTAACAGTCCGGCCAGCTGCACGCTCAGGAAGTGGAAGCGTGGAGACAAAAGCCGCCCGAGACAAGAAAACACAAATAGATAAAACCCCCACCAGCGACGCTGACGCGCAGAGATCAGAAAGGCAGAGGATGAAAGGGCAGGAAATGGGTTTCCAATTGCAGGGTAGCAGGTACCAAAGGCAACAGAACGCTTGGAAAGGAAAGAGTTTACCATTGAGCTACACTAGATCATGGAATGTCGTGCCCATGTGTTTTACAGCAGCCACGTGACTTTAGCACTACCAAGCTGTCCAGCTCTGGGCAAGCACTCAGTAATGGCCTAGGAGGCCACAGTGTGTATAGGAGGATTTTCCTCCTTTCACAGAAGAATCCAGCAAAATAAAGCGGTTTGGCCAAAGTCACTCAAAAAACCCACCTAACATAGAATTGACAGTGTCCTGAGAGGTCCCTTTGCTCTCTGTTCTAGCTCCACCGCTGTCTGTCACAGATCTACATGCTGATCTGAATGGAGTCCCAGCTGCCTTTGACCAAGGATTCTGAAGGAACCTAGTTCTTAATTACTTCTAGCCAGAAATCTCAACAGGCAAACTCAAAGACTGAATAGGTTATGGATAATGACTTACCCCTACGGATGTCAGTCCACAGCAGAAGCAGTTCATGAGGGCAGGCAACAACATCAGAAGCTGACCCTAATCTAGTCCTGATCGGGGAGAAGAAATGCAGACCACGGAAATTCTGTTTTACCAGCCTGGAAGCAAACAAAACCATCACCATTCTTTTTTCCAAGGGCCAAATGACTACCGCTCCCAACCGTGTTCATGTGTCACCCACGTGCTGTGCCTGCTGCGACAAACACAGGTGAACCTCAGTCAGGTACATCCCTAGGGCTTTTTGCCATGTGAGAGCATCTGGCAGAGAGGAGCTGAAAGGTCCTCGCTTCCTGCGTTCCACGAGGCCAGCGGTTCCTGTGTCAGCAGCTGCTGACCCAGCGATAGCACGGACACCAGTCACGGAGGCACTGAGGACATGCCTCACATTTCTGCTTTGTTCCCGATATAAGCTGTGAATTCATTTATATCAGAAATTAGCCCGAAGAAAGCACTAACATCACAAGGCTGACCAGAGCAGAGACTGATATTAAAAAAAAGTATAAAGAAAAATCATCTCTTAACTCCCCCCTATTTCCTACTCCATGAAGGCCCTCTCACTTCCCAAAATCCCAAAGAGGACATTGGATTAACCTTTTCTGATGTCTATATACAACTAGGCAGTACTGTAGTAACAACGTCTAAAAATCCAAGTGGACTTCGAAAGATAAAAGTGCTCCAGGGCAAATAATAATTATTCTTCCTGAGTACTTATACAACTTGTCAAGTAGGCTGAACTCAGACCTATACTGAAGCTAGACTAAGATCAGTAGGTGAGCTAGTAAGTTTAAAGGTAGTTTAGATATGCACGTGCCAGATGTAGTGGCTGCAGTACAACCAAAATAGTTACAATCTGGAAAAAAACATTCAGGTTTTCTCCTATGGGCTTTCTGGAGGCGTTCATATCCCTTACTCTGGCCATTAGACAATGGTAGACAATTACAATCTGTGATGGTAATCCACTGCTGCCTTTCTCTAATTGTCTTCACCATACAGAAAACTTGAAAATAACCTGTTGTAGCTGTGGTAACTGGACAGAGAGCATGTAGAGAGCCTCAGCACTGACACACAGTCAGCACAGTCACTGAGCAGAGGATTACTGCCATGAACCAGGAGGAGCTTTTTTGGTTACTCGGTTAAATAGCTGAGCTGCAGCCAGGCCCCTCCATGTGGTTGCCTTTCTAGTGCAAGATCAGGCACGGTGTTCAAGTGACCCGAGTATTTACAGGGCTACAATAAACCATACAATTGTGTTGGATTAAAAATATAAATCAAAAGATGTGTGAAAAGCACCCTGGGATATGCTACGTGACTTGCACGTTGCTTCTCATACCCCACTGCCCAGGCCATAACCAACTCATAGGTAAATCCATCAGTGACAAAGAGCATTTACCCTTTGTCCCCTACCCCCTGCATTAACCACCCTTCCATGTGGTCATTTTCCTTCCTGCTGAGAACTGACTGCAGCTTCCTCTGGGGCCCACCATCACAGCTCTTAAATCAGCCAGAGCGATCTCTCCCGAATGAAGCAGGTCACTCCCTTCCCCACCATGCTGAGCTCTTTATCTCTGCCGCCCCTGCTACCCTGGGAAGCTGTGGAACCGGAAAGCGGAGCCAAGCCCCCTGCACGGCAACTCAGATGACACACAGCCTTCGCTGTGCTGTTCAGTTAAGGAAAATAATTCCCCGGGCAGCACTTCTGCACGCCTCTAGGCCTTGCTACGGGCACTGAGAGACGTTGGCATGCAACTACCAATGCTGTACTAGAGACCTCACGGGTCATGGCAGGACAGTTTCTTTAAAGGGTTATTGCAAGAGCCTGAATTTAGGGACTAAAATGACAAACATGTCTGTAAAAGTTTCAGAGTGCTAGCAAGCTCTGCATAGGAGCTGCAGATGAGGACTGAATGCATTGGCAAGAATCCGTGTAGGGTTCAACATGGCAGCAGCAGGCAGTACTGAAGACCACTGAAGGTCAGGATTAAGGGTCACAGGCTGAGCTACAGGTGAGAATTGCTTCTCTGTAATGGCAAAGGATACTACAGGCTATGACTGAGCGGCCTCCAGATTCCTCAGCGGATGTCTTGCTCTACGGCACTGATAAGACTACGGCTCCGTGGCATGGGCTGAGCTGAGTGGGGAAGCTTTCACAGCACCTGCTTGAGAAAATGGATTTCACCAGATCCATGAGATACCAAACAAAATGGCAAAAGAGGAGCCAAGAATGCAAGTGTCAAAGGCAAGGCTGGAGGAAACAACTTTGTAAACACCTTGTTCCTGCATTCTCCTCCAGCTCTGTGCCTGAACTCTCCATGGTCACTTGGGGCTGAAAATAAACCAAGCTCTTTTAAATAGAGGCCAGCAACAGCGCTTTCTTTAGAAAATGCAGGTGTGGAATGTGACCTTTTCTCCATCATGTAGCAGGCCTGCATGACCCTAAATCAGCTGGTCTGCTAGCCAGCAGGCTGCTATGGCTGGGCAACTACAGACATGTTACTTTGAGTAACTGTTGTCAGAAGAACGGCAGCTTTGTAGACTTGGCTACAAAGCAGGGGAAAAAAGGAAGTTGCTATGGATGTAACACAGGAACACATTAACACACTGGAATTGGATTAATACAAACAGCATTCAAAACCCCATTAGGTATGACACCAAGTTATGTGTCTTCAGAGCAGAAAATCAGGCTTTTCCTTCTCTGATGAATCAGAGGTAATTGCTCTACATGCTCAAAGCACAGTGACTCATTACAAAAAAAAAAAAAAAAAGAATAGCTCACAAAGCTATTAATCTGTGTTTTCATGATGTACTTGCCATTATCAAGTAACTACTCATACAATGCAAAGTTGTATAC
Source organism: Gymnogyps californianus (assembly GCF_018139145.2). Classification (NCBI taxonomy): domain Eukaryota; kingdom Metazoa; phylum Chordata; class Aves; order Accipitriformes; family Cathartidae; genus Gymnogyps; species Gymnogyps californianus. The sequence goes on along the minus strand of NC_059497.1, from coordinate 2,708,057 downwards.
GACCTTCGCAGCCAGCGCATCATCCTTACACTATATTTACATGATGACACTAAGATTTCAAATACCACTCAAGATGAGAGATGTTGTCTGAAAACATCTCATGGGAGCAGTAAAATGAGGTGGCAAGAAAACTGTTCTGTCAGCAGAGGTATGCAGATACCAAACCATTGAGCGACCCTTCAGAATTGTGCCAGATAAGCGTGACATGGCAGCTAATATGATAAAATAAGGAGACTCAAGAATACAAAGGGCAAAGCTGCTGCATGGAAAAAAGCACAGACAGTTATCAGAAGTGATTGGAAAAAATGGGCAGAGATGGGGAATGTGCTTTTTCACCATTGGATCCTGCAAGATACGGTCTGTTTAAAGCACTTCAGTTTAGTAGCTTCAGATTGCAGTAAAGCTCTGTTGAACATTTACTCAATGCAGAGGCACTGCATGATTTCAGCACTAGCTGATGAGCAGCACTTAATGAGGCTCTGCAAATGAGGCGTTAGCGAAACCTCATGGCACACATTTGCACAGTACCTGCCAAAACCAACGCTGCCTTCCCAGCGCTGTCTGCCCTTCACTTTTCCTTCAGCAGCAAAAATCAATCTTCAGATGAATGTCCTTTAAAGAAACAATCCTCACCAAAACACAGACATGAGTGATTTTTGGTTGGGGACAGGAGATTACAAAATATAAAGGATGCTTTATGTCTTTAGGACCCATTTGCTACTACAAGAGGCAACAAATCCCTCCTTCCACACCACAACACCGCCTTCACTGCGTAACAGCATGACCCAAGTTAGGATTTTCGCAACCTGTGCCCTACAACAGAATCACAGAACAGTTGAGATTGGAAGGGATCTCGGGACACCATCTAATCTCTACTCCCAGGACACTGTTGGCGTTCTTTGCCTCCAGGGCATGTTACTGGCTCATGTTCAACCTGTCCACCAGGACCCCTGTGTCCTTCTCTGCAAAGCTGCTTTCCAGCCAGCCAGTCCCCAGCACGGGGTTATTCCTCCCCAGGTGCAGAACTTTGCATTTCCCTTTGCTGAACTTCATGAGAGTCCCGTTTTCCCATTTCTCCAGCTGTCGAGGTCCCTCTGAACAGCAGGACAACCATCAGGTGAGTCAACCATTCCTCCCAGTTTTGCATCATCTGCAAACTTGCTGAGAATGCACTGTCCTATCACCCAGGTCATTAATGAAGACATTAAACAATATTGACCCCATACTGCCATAGTCAAAGTGAAGGCTTTAGACTCAGTTGTCCTTATAGAGACTTGCCAGAGAAAAAAAAAACAAAACAAAAAACTTTCCTCCACCTCCCACTCCCGGGGATGTATTTTATTCTGTGCTGTACCCTGACACATCACTTTTGCTGTGTCTGCGACAGGAGTTTGCAAGAGGAATGACACCTTCACAAAAGAGCCATAGACATGTGGCTAAACAAATTAATGTTAGGGCACACAGAGAAAATGCAATAAACCGTAAAAGATGCAAGCTATTTACTACCCAATAATGCATAAACAGAGCTAGCTAATGTTGTATAGAAAGGGGAGCACCAGGGAGCGTGCAAAGATTAAAGCAGGCTGGAAAATATGTGGATTTGTTTTGATGGAAACTTTATGACTTGCTGTAGTGTAGAATCAGGTGTGGAAATGACTTCACTGCAATTACACAGTTACATAAAAAGGCTAAATAATAATCAGAAAATAATCTGCATTCCTTGTTTTATTAGATGAAAATGCTGATCTGGTTTCAATTATTTAGTAGATTGATACAGTTTTAGCCCATTGGCCATACTGATAAGATCAGACTGCAAATAAATAAGAGAATGGCGAACGGAAAGAACAGGAATCACAGTTCCATTGCTGTGTTTCAGGATACGTTTCAGGGTATTTCCTGTACGTTTCAGTACATTTTACAGTATTAATTTAGAGCAGAACGACCACTCATTCCAGCGTATAATTAAAACTCTGAAAAAGAGACACACATCTCTGCAACAGTGCAACAGGAGGAGTTGCACTAGTACCTGCAGCACAGAGCCCGCATGTCAGTATAACAAAGCGGCTTTCACCCAGTCTTTACTTTGGCTAACATCTGGTTCTTAATTCTTTCTTTATTTAATGCATAATGGTAACCCCAACTAAAGAGACTATCAAGGCCAAAAGAATGCTTAACCCTTTAGTGTTAACAAAGATAGGCATGCTAGTGCAAGAAGTGCAAGATGAAATAGAGTCAACATCAATGGCCTGTCTACATTAGGATTCCCAAAGAGCTGAGTCAACAGAAGTGCTGCAGTGAAGTGAAAAGTGCTTGCATAGGCAGAGAAGGAACAAAGACTTTCTGCTCCCACTGAACTGGAAGAAACTGAAGGGCTTCACCATCTTTCACAATCAAGTCCTCAGAGGATCAAAGAGAAACACACACTACAGAAACTGATTCAGTGAAAAGAGAATATATATGAGCAGGCAACACTGATTTAGTTTCTTATTTAAAGCTGCAATTCCTTATTCTGACACCCAGCTGCACAACATACCCTGGGCCATACCAAAGAGTGAGAGAGGAAAAAAAAAAGTCACTGAAAAGACAGGAAGAAAAGTTTTCAGCACCTCTGAGATCAGGGCAACATCAGCTAAAGCAACATAGCTAGAACTTCTGGAGCTCAGTATTGTAAAATAGAGTCAGAAATCAGTGCGTGCATGGGAGAACTTAGCAGTAGCAAGTTAACACTGACACTGGTTGAGAGCACCATTGATGCTGGTTGAGAGCATCACCTGGGGATCTTCCCAAGCCCATACCAAGCAGCAGTGCAACAAACTCTTAGCGTAACTCTACCAATTACATGAAACCTACACCATGTCACAAACATTTCACGTGAGCTTTTGAGACACATCATTCGTAAAAAATCAATTAACTGTATAAAATGAGTTTTTCAAAAGCACACATAGGAAGATTCACCTCTTTTACTGACAGGTGAGTGACTGCTGATTATAGCTTAGATTTTTAAGTGACTACCAATTTCAGAGGCTTAAAGAAAGCGCTGAAAAAATTAATACCATCAGATGAATGGCTGCATGTCAGACCAGGGAGGAACAGAAATCAGGGTTATTTGTTGTGTTTTGTTCAGGTTCTTATCAATTTCTGGCAAACCATACATTTGCCTAAAGCAGCAACCAGCAGTTTTTCCGTCTGCATGTAAACCACGATATACAAAACTCAAATTCCAGACATAGCTTAATACGCAACACACAACTGCATCTCATGGCCCAGACCCCTGCCATCCCAGAGTCCACCTTAGTAGCTGCTCTTCTCAGGTGTGTTTCTCACAGCTCGTGGGAGTTCGCGTGAGGCTCCGGAAGCTTGTCAGTATCACAGTTCTTAATCAGCTGAAAGAGAAACTCGACCTGTTTCTCGTAATTCTCAATTGAGATTCTCTCATTCAACCCATGGATCCTGGAAGAAAAAAAAAAGAATGTTTTTCATGCCAGTGTGCATTTGTGACCCACCTGCATATACCCAGCACCCTACTTGCCTGTTCGCTTCAGAAAGCAATGCACAACACAAAAATACAGCAAAATACACCAAATACTGCACTGTAACTGCAATGTTTGCTCCTCAGGCCAACCAAATTTACTGATTCTAAGGCTCAGAGCACAACAACTAAGTCCATGGTGTATGTGGAAAAGAAAAAAATAGTATTCCAGCTCTTTGCCCACTTCTTGGCCATTTATGTCACTGTCCTGTACAGCTATGAGAAGACTCTACTCCTGTATCATCTGCACCTCAATAAAACGACAAATCTAGTACATGCTAAATAAACAAACAATCCCTTGCATGATGATGTTCTTTGTTACCACTTTACTCCAGGAAACCTAACTTCCAGCTTTAAGGAGAAATAAATTCAGTGGCATGTGTCCAAACATACAGATAAATCTCTTAAACAAGGCCAACTACCAGAACACCACTTTTCACACTGCTGCACTACATAAAGGACCCAGTCAGCTTCACAGCATTGCTGTACTACCGAATGGGACACCTAAATGAGGTCTTGTCTGCATTTGAAGTAAAGAAGAGTAAGGGCTAACACTCTCCCAGTGTAATTACCATCCCCTATTTGTGCAGCACCCAAATCTGCAGGAA